>NC_136812.1:20951039-21088539 GCF_951216825.1 Electrona antarctica
CTATCCATCCATTCAACTCTATCACCCAGAGTACGCCCTCTTTCATCCACCTCCAACCCGCCCTCTCCTCCCTCTTACCTTCTCCCGAGGGTCCATGGGCTGGCCCCCAGCAGGGCCCACCTTTAAGTGTGTAAGGGAAGAAGAGGGGCCCTGAAAGCCGATTGCGTTTTAATAAAGTTTATTATCTGCTGGGAGCTAATCCTCAAGGGTAATCTCTCCCCTCTAGTCCTAAAGGAAAGCTGGATTACTCACTTGCTATAATCCCAATGAAATTGTTAGGATTTAGCTTGCGCTGCACAGCAGATGGCAACAGGCTTTTTCCTTCAAACCTTGCAGCCTTTAACCCCTCTATTCCTACATCTGAGACCCCCTGTCCCTCCCGCCATGCCACACACCCTGGCAGGACGCTTCAAAACAACAAACCAAACATGGCCATGTTGTTCAGAAAAGGCTCAAAGTCTCTGAGATGGAGATGTTTTGACATCCGAGACACTTCAGATGTATGGAGGCCATGTGTTTCTGCCTACTTGTCTGGCAGAGTGTGCCGAATGGGGAGTTTAATTCTGTAACATTTGTTTGTCTAACCCAATGTGAGACACATACTGTACTGTATACATGCCTTCATGATCACTCTTGATCAAAAGGTAATGAATAAGAGGAATCACCTCTCAAGTATCTGATTATTTAATTTTCAACACATTGCACAACGGTAGAAAGTTGTCAGAGCAGCAATGCAGGAAAAAGAAAACAACTAAATGTCCTTATCAAAAATATGTTTTATTGATTCAGAAAAGTAAAGCAAAATGAAACTGTGCTTTGAGATGAATAACACCAGTAAAAGCTTAATGGACAACAGCCAAAACTAAATCCAGCTTATTCCAGAACTGTGTCCTGTGTGAACATATGCGCTTCTGCACAAAACTTCATCAACAATAGGATTGTATGAAGCAGCTGTTATGTGGACTCAGCGATGTGATGTAATGATGCACATAACACAAGCCACCTCAAAGGGTGGCAATTCAATTATTAGCAAATGTTCATTGTTGAACTGGAATTTATTTATGTGGATATGTCTTGTCCCTTTGGGGTCCTTCATATTCAATTCATCAGAAAAGATGAGCTTGTAGATCAGCTAATGTTCTGCGAATGTTCAAGCCAGAACAGGGATGGGTTTCATGTGGTTAAATGAGGCTTGTTGAGAAATTAAATCATGATGCCAGACCAGTTCTGGGATTACAAAACACAGTTCAACTATCAGGGTACTGTCATTATATTCTGCTATTAGCAAATCATATGGCCAATTTCAAAATAATTTGCTATACTGTTTAAGAGAGATCATACCTGCTTTTCTCTTATTGTAATGAAATGATAATTCCATGAATTTATCTACATGAAGGATGACACTAAATGTAATGTTTCATCGTCATTATTTCTCAGTACAGTACAATAGTGCAGATATATGCTTCAGCTGTGGCCCAACAGTCTTTTATGAAAACGTTCCACAAAGAAAACTCTTCATAAATGTCCTTCATTATAACTATAGCAACAAAAAATCCCTATTTTACACACATTTGCTGTATAGCCTCATAAAAAGTCCACTTATTCTCAATTGAGATACAGATTTCATCCTTCATACTGTAAGTGGTCAAATGCAGCTCAGAAGGACAACTGTCCTTTAAAACAACCAGTGTTCAATTTGTAAAAAATGAGGGGGGGTATTTAAAAACGTAAGCCTGAATACTTCGACAAATAGTGGAAATAGCTGTACTGTACACACTGTACAAGCATACAATGTGTGAGCCTGTGTGAACTTTCTTTGAATGAATTAAAAGTTTTTAAATTGTTTAAAATTTGTAATTTGCCCAAAACAGAGATGTCGGGGTTATACATTTTAAATTGCACAAACACCAACAACTACCCTGATGATAGAGTCTTGCTCATGTATGGTAAGGCCTGGTTTATGTGTTGCCAAAAAGTGTCATGGCTCTTTACAAAAAGGATGTATTTTCAGAATTTAAAATAAAATAAAAAACACAACATTGATATCCCCTTTCAGAAAATGCATAAATTAGGCTTACATTTTATATTCTAAAAGTGGTGGAACTGGAGAGCACAGCTTTTAGATTGGCACATGCCACCAGCAAGTTTGCACAATTTAAGGCAACTCTACCTCTCCACTTATTAGATATACCTGAACACAACCACAGCGGCAGGCGATGGTGACGGCGATGATGAAAAACACGGTGTTTTGTCTACTCTGGTCAATGTCTAAGTAGAAGGCTTAGGACAGTCCTAATCTTGACACATCCTGTTATACTAACCCCAATGCTACCCTAATGGAACTGTAATCATTGTTGAGAGTTGAGACTCATGTCAGCATAGTGGTAGTAGGTCTCTTAAAGTACCTGGTTTCAGGGCAGGGACACTTTGGCCCGTCGTGTTCTGAGGCGATTCTTGAAATAAAGGTACATGGCCAGGAGGCACATGGATGACAGGGAGTAGAGGATGACACACAGGCTGATGTCCACTTTGGAGAAGCCAATGCTCAGCACTGACATCCAGCGCCCCCTGTGGCTCTGGGGGCGCGACTGACGACCTGGTTCAATGTCCTCCACGTGACCGACATACTGGCCGGTCAGTCCTCGTTTCTGCAGACGCTTCCTCTGCTGGCCCGTGCCCGCGTCTGGCTCCATAGGCTCCAGCCCCACCATCCTCATCCCAGCATCCAACTCCACCCCGAGGCCGAACACGGGGCCCGGTTCTCGCTCCTCCTGTCGCTGCAAGCTGCGCCGCTTGACCCTGGTGGAGGCGGCGGCGGCCGCCCGCAGTGCTTTGGCTTTGTAGTGCTGGTTGACGAAGGAGTCCAGGTCCACGATGTCCTCCTGGGCGTCTCGCAGCCTCAGCCCCACCACGCTGGGCTTCCTCTGGGCCTGCTGACGTCGGCGCCCCGTCTGCTGAGGCTCAGGCTCCGCCCATCGCTTGCCCCCCATCTCATCCGCTGCCGTGGCCTCTCCTCCTTCTCTCACGGCCACCTCCTCAACCATCGGCTCCTCTTCCTCCTCCTCCTCCTCCTCCTCTTCTTCCTCCTCCTCCTCGTCCACAGTGGGTTGTGAGGTAGGAGACCTGGTGATTGAGTCCAGGGCTTCCCTGGCCTTCCTTTGGACCACGGCCTGAGCGTCCTTCTCCAGCTGCCAAGCCTCGATCCTTTGCCGCTGCTTGGTCAGCACCTGGTCGTCTTCGTCTAGGTAGTCTAAGAGGGCATTGGGGAGCAGAGGGGAAACACAGGACATGATTTTCAAGTCTACTCGCTCCCCTCGTTCAACTCTGAAGGAAGAAACAAACTAAAATCTCCAAACAAATTGCATTCAGGGGTATGTGTCCACAGCAATTTAGTTAGACTAGAGGGTGCGGGGAAAAAGGTATTTGCTAACCAAAACATCACCTGGAAAGGAGAGGTAGATGAAATGCAATGATCATCATAGCCTAATATCTCCTCATGTCCAAAAGACATCTGCAATACCTTGACATATGAACTTAACATTCACATGCTCATTCTCAGTTTGGTTATTTTCTCAAATTGCATATTAAAGCATGACTGAGCTCTGTGTGCCATTTGGATATTGATGATAGCTACAGGGACAGATGAGGGGATGCACACGCAGATTAGACACACCAATGGACCGACATGCGGACCGGACATGCGCTGCTCCTGTGCTTGCGGTTATGGTTAGGTTAGGGCTTAAGGTAGTATGTCTAAGCTAAAGCCTGTACCCGTCAATGGCACTCTATACGTCATTTCAGTGACATTGACGCATACGTCATTTGGTGTTTTCAGTGTTTACAATTCAGGGCGCTCTTCCGCAACCTATGAGTGATCCTAGGACTTCCGAAAAAGAGGACACCCGGAAATAACGTAAACGTGATCTAAAAGAATCCAAGCCGGTTTAGTCTATATGGATTTATATTTTGCATACATTTTTCTTTGCTTTCTGTTCCCAGACAGCATTTTTGGTGAGAACAAGCTATATTCAACTGCCAATAACTAAAGAATAGAACATTGGGGTGACAGACCTTTTTCCCCCGATGAAAGTAGAGACTGTATTGTTTCTTTTGAGATATTTAAAATATTCTGTGGCTCTTGAAATAGTAGTGGAAAAAACCTCAAAAACTAGTAAAAGCAAAAAAAAGCACTGTTATAGAGAAACTCTGGCAGTAAATGAGTTAATGAAGCAGCAAAGCATCCTTTGAGAGAGACACGTGAAGGGTATCGTATTAGTAGTATCATATGGTGGGACTTGGAACGAGCTTTGGACACTGGTTATAGGACAACTTCATTTATTGTAATTTGTGTTTGATGCCTGCTCGCTACACATGCAATTAGGACACAGTGCACCAGTGCACGTACCTGTGAGTACGTTCTCAGGGGAGTAGTAGGAGAGGAGGAAGAAGAGGACCTTGTCGTGGTTCCAGGTGTGTTCCCCTGTAGTCCTCACCCCGTGGCAGTCTGAACACACCTCTGGAGACGGCCACTGGGTCTTAGGGAAGTTGGGGTCCTCGCTAAGGGCACCTGGGAGACACAGGAGAGAGGAACACATATTACCGTGCATGCTAGACACACAATGACAATGGCCCGGTTTCCCAAACGCATATGGTGTAAGACTTGCACATGCTCAGATGCCCTCTATAGGCTAAAAAAAAAGAAATATATATATATATATATATATATATATATTTTTTTTTAAGAGCAAGGAGAGCCTACTGTCAGCTGTCCAGCAGTCCAAATATTATTAAATTAAATTTCAGAATGGTAGACCTGAGGCCTGAGGCCTACCATATACCAGGCCTCAGACCTGAGGCCTACCATTGCGTGGTACATCTATGCACGAAATGTCTATGTTCTGTGTTGTTCTAGAGGGCACCCGAGCATGTGCATCACTACAAGTCTTACACCCTATGCGTTTGGGAAACCGGGCCAATGTTATTTTGAATATGGATTGAGCATAACGTACACTCGTACAGTATACTTATACAGTACTTTTCAGTTTTGTTTCATGATGCTTCGTTTGCATGCTCATAATACCCCTTTCTTTCAAAAGGGTATTCAATATGTTGGCTGAAGATACACACATACTGTATATGTACTGTAGCAGGCTAGCTATGCAAACTGAAGGGTGATAACAGTATAAAACTTCAAGGCCCATACATTGTTCTTCTTTATATCTAACCTTTGTTATTGTTGGGTTGTGAAGGAGATTGTGTGGTGCCCTGGATGCAATATATGCTGATCCCATTTTATCCTGTCACAAGGCTCATAAACACTAAGTGCCTATATACATATATGTATGTAGGCATGTGCTTATACCTAAGTGCATGTGTGTATATGCACAGCGTGGGTGTGTGTGTGTGTATATATACACGCACCATGTGTGCATGGTGGTGGTGGATAACCAGGAGTGCTCGCTTGCTTGCGCGCGCATGTGTGTGTGTGTGTGTGTGTGTGTCAGTGTCAGAGTGTGTGTGTGTCTGTGTGTGACAGGGTTTAACAATGATCAATGGGCTTCTGGGATGTCCCAGATGGAGGAGTGGCGAGATAATAGATGTGGTTGAAGTGGACAGCAACCCCAAACACACCCACCCACGCACGTACACACACGTGTACACACGCGCACACACACACACACACACACACACACACACACACACACACACACACACACACACACACACACACACACACACACACACACACACACACACACACACACACACACACACACACACACACACACACACACACACACACACACGCAAGGCACACATCTTGCACTGCTGAGCTCCTGTCCAGTACCTCCACACCCGTTTGAAGGCAGTCCAATCTCTAAATTGAATGTGAGAGCAGCAGGCACCTCCACAGGGAGCTGTCCTTCTAATCAATTAGAAACTTTGTGCTTTACATGTTTTCATTCAGCAGACCCCAGGCCAGCCGAAACCCCTGCTTTCATTCAGCAGACCCCAGGCCACCCCAAACCCCTGCTTTGTGCTTTACATGTTTTCATTCAGCAGACCCCAGGCCACCCCAAACCCCTGCTTTCATTCAGCAGACCCCAGGCCAGCCGAAACCCCTGCTTTGTGCTTTACATGTTTTCATTCAGCAGACCCCAGGCCACCCGAAACCCCTGCTTTCTTGCAAACAGGCTGGCAAGATCTCAACCTACTGTGCACACACACACACACACACACACACACGCGCACACACATACGACTGATTCCCTCATGTGGGTGTTTTTGTGTTGGTCAAAGCGTGTGTGTGTGTGTGTGTGTGTGTGTGTGTGTACGTGAAGCACCCACAAGAGAGAAGCAGAGCAGTAGCACGTCTGTCACTTTATGGCTCTGTCAATTTACATCCTCCCCCCTCCCCCATCCCTCTCTCCAGATTAATCTAAGTCATATGCATGTGTGTATGTACTCTGCATACAGCACTTTACATAAGGGATACATCAATTTTACGGTGTCCTGGATGGACTGTTTGTGTGTATGTATGTGCATGCACGTGTGTGTGCGAGCTAACGTGCTTTATACATTTCAGCAGCAGGTGAGAGCGTGAACACGTACGCGCGCGCGCACACACACACACACACACACACACACACACACACACACACACACACACACACACACACACACACACACACACACACACACACACACACACACACACACACACACACACACACACACACACACACACACACACACACACACACACACACACACACACACACACACACACACACACACACACACACACCTCCTCTCATAATGCTGCCCGTGCCTCTCATCTCTGTTTATTCTAATCAGCTGGCTATGTTTGTGGCCAGGGTGACTTTAGCTATAGCAGACATATTGATATTGCCACAATGGCCTGTCAGGAAGATGTCATTGCCAAGACATACATATTCATCACGTATAAATATGTATTGTTCAGCATGACAAACCAGCCTCCTCAGCACTAATGCTGCAAGTGAGGATCACCTAATGCACACGGAAGCCATAACAGGCGAGCAAGTAAGGCAGCCTGCTGCAAACTGGCTTTTTAAGTTCATTTAAATCGACAAAGACAAAACAATGATCCAAGACCCTGGTGGGATGTTTATTGTATGACGACAACATGACCCCTATAGCGTCCTGATCCCTATTCTGAGCATGTCATAATGGGCGAACGTTCAGCAAAAACAGCTTGCTCTGCTATTTTATTTTTGTAGACTGTAGAGGGGGAAGAAGAGGTATCCAAGTACACGTCCCTGTAGAACCCTGGTCAATAAACTGTAGGGGTTTACCAGGCTATTGCATCTTGGTTTCTTATGAATAAAAAAGACAACACACAGTGCAAGCACATCTGCACACAACTAAGCGCATTGTTGTATACGAGCATCATGCTTGTGCACGCACGCACGCACACACGTACAGACTGTCAATTTACCTCCGAGGGTGTAAAAATTTACCCATATGGAACCGTGATGGTCAATTTTACAATTGGTTTAAAACTCTCAATTTAACCCAGAGTGTAAAAGTGATGGTCGGGGGAATGCCAATAAATCAGTAAAATCCTCAGTGTTGATTTATCCATTTGTAACTCAGTTTGTAAGCCCAGCTGGTTACATTTGTACGCCGAGCAGTTAAACAGCCGGGATCTTCCTGTGCAGAATGTCAGCCTGTTGACAAGCAGCAACAGGACTCCGCTGCCTCTCTCTGCTCTTCATTCTGCCGCTGCCGGGCCGGGCTCAGGGCCCTGGGGCCTCTTTGTTGCCAGCTAAATTAATTGTTGGGCTGCTTTACAAATAGCTGCCTCTTCACGCATGGCTGCCCCTGAAAGGGGAGGCGTGGAATCCTGCTAAAGAGCGGCACTGTATTAGAGGATGGAGGGGCGGCGGGAGAGGGGGGGGGGGGGTGTGGTCGGGGGGGATGTGAGCGTCGCTCTCCCTCGGGGGGTATACTCGCTGCTCGTAAGACAGCCATACATTATGATCCACCCACCTAGCTCCCAGTGGAGGAGCAACCCAGCCACCGACTCCCTCCCAGCCACACGCCACAACTTGACCCAGCCTTGGGAGGAGGGATTTGCATGGATGTGTGTGCGTGTGTGTGTGTGTGTGTATGTGGGTGTGTGTGTGTCCATGTATTGCTATACTTGTGAGGGCCAAATGTCCCCACAAGACACAAGTAGAGTAGAATATTTTGAGAAATAGATATTGTGAGGACAATTCTCTGTGCCTCACTAGAGTAATGGTTGGTTTATGGTTAAAAACCTTTTTTTCCCTTTTTTTGCATTTCCAGGTTGTTTATTCGTGTTGCCCCCAATGTGTAAGGACCTTTAGGCTTACAATTAGGAACAGATTCAGGTTGGGGTTAGGAATAGGATTAGGCGGACTGTATAACTCAAGCTTTAGGGTTAAGGTAAAAAAATGCTGAAAGGTAAAAAAATTGCATTTATTAAATGTCCTCACAAGTATATTAATATAGCGTGTGTGTGTGTGTGTGTGTGTGTGTCCACAATCCACATGTATATGTGTGTGTAAAATGGGAGGGGCAGTAACTGAAGGGGTGGCTTGATGCTTGTGTTGCGGCGTGTGCCACCTGCTGCCTTGAAACATCTTGGGAATTGTGTGTGTACGCACACGTGCGTGTGTTTTGTGAGAGTGTGTGTGTGTGTGTGTGTGTGTGTGGGCAACGCAGACTGGTCCCTGTGGGGTATTTGCTAGGAGGATGGTACCATATCACTTGTCAAGTGGCGGATATGAGTCCCGGGAGACGAAGAGGAGACAGACAGAGAGAGAGAGAGAGAGAGAGAGAGAGAGAGAGAGGTAGTAGAGAGGGACAGAAGAGCTGTGCAGTAACAGTGGACAACTGTCTAGGGAGCGGATGCAGGCTGTGTATGGGCAGAGCGTGTGCATGGCCCCCTCTGTCCCCTGCTGTTCAGGACACCAAGCTGTCAGTGAGAAAGACGAGGGGGCGGCCGGCGCACCACAAAGAACACAAAACAAAGTGATTTAACAAAGTGGGCTGTTAATGACAGGCTTGTGCCTCATAAAACCATATGAATAAACAGGGGGGCTGGAGGGGGGGGTCTGTGTAAAGCTACATGTTAAACTAACTAAGATGACCCGTGTGACGAAATGTCAAAAGCACTGCATTTTGACTCGTGCAGATGAATAGAGAGGTGCTCCGATCACGTTTTTGGGGGCCGATCCCGATCACCGATTATTATTTTTTTAATCGGCCGATACCGATCCTGTTTTTTTTGGTATTATTATTGGATGCAGAGGCGGTTATTAGCGCTATGCAAACTACACACCTGCGTAGAGCCCCGACAGCTATAGAGGCCCCGAGAGCTCTCCCCGAAAAATGTACATTGCAGCCCAGCAGTTGATTTTTCCACCCCTATAGTAAGCAGTTGGTTTGGAGGGCAGTCGGTTTGGGGGGGGCCACCCCGACGGCCGCGCGTCGCTTCTTCTTCCCAACTGGCCACTCATTCCGATGGCCGGGCGTCACTTCTTCCTCCCGTCACTGACGGAGGAGGAAGCGACGCCGGCCGTCGGGGGCCTCCTCAAACAGGCCCCCTCAAACCCGTCAACGTGCATTACTTATGTTGGGTAAAACAACAACATACAGCCTGGACATATAAGGAATATAATATAAACACAACAACTTGCTCTGTAACCAATAAAAATGTGTTCTTACAGTACATCCTCCATAATATAATAGAATTATTAAAGGATTCACTGGCACCATTATCACCCCCCGGCCTCTTTTTATTTTTAAGTGCCAGACAGGTTTGATTTGACTCGCGGTAACAACAAAATTATTTCTAGGAGGATTCAATCCAAGGACTGTCTTTGAGAATCTGTTACCTTTCTGCAACGGTTATGACACTCTCTGATTCGCTCTGACACCGTCAACATTACCATTCCGTCCATCCATGCGTGTCCTTGTGTCTGTGAACAGCTAATCTCCGGCACTGTTGGACCGATCACAGTGAAACTGTGCACGCACAGCCCCTGGATGCCAGAGCAGAACCTCTGCCCCGATCAGCTTGTTATAGCGTTTCCAAACATCACGCAAATCGGTACACATTATCTCTGTAGCCATTTGATCAATGTGAAACTTTGCCCATACATTCACAGTATAGGCAAAGGAAGAATCTTTCACTTCAGTCTCATGGTGGCGCTACTCACACACACGCTAACAGCACTTAATGTTTTGGCCAATAAACATAGCTCCCTGGATTCCTTGACTTCCAAAGTTTGCGGGCCCTGGGTAGGCAACCTGGCCTGGCGGAGACCTGTGCTCCGCCAGGCTTTTCAAGTATTATCATTGAAATCGCAGTGTTTCGCCCCCATACCTGCCAGTCTGTTGTTGACACGGTTGTGGCTGGACCAGAGCCAGAGGACGGCCATGGACGGAGAGCCCACCGACATGCCCTCCTGTGCCATGTTCTCAAAGTGATCTGCACACGGTCGGCAGCCGAAGAAGTGGTGAACATAGCTTCTCATTGCCTGCAGTACCTCCTGGGGCCCTGGAGGGAAAGGGCAAGATGGCAGGAAAAAAACATATTATAGAAAAATATAATATAATAATAATAATAATAATAATAATAATAATAATAATAATAATAATAATAATAATAATAATGACTTACAGCTTACGGTCAATTGAAATCTTTGATTGCAGATTTACACCCAAGTGTGCAACTGTTTTTAAACATGTATTAGATCAAAATGGGGAAATGTTGCTGTAATGTTTTGTTGTTTTTGTTTATTGCTTTGAAAATGTTGTATTATGTCAATGTCTCTCGAGAATAAATAAAGGTTTGAATGCATGAATGAATGAATGAATAATATCTCAGATTTATATAGAACTTTTTTAAGTACCCAAAGACGCTTTACCTGGGGGAGGAGAAAACAACAGAAATAATCAACTTTATTAGGTAAAACACAAAAAAGAAAATATGTCTATGAGAGTAAAATCAATAGAAACACTGCTACGGTAAAACAGTACAGTGCAGTTAGCTGGGGAAAGCCATATTGAAGAGGTGGCATGGGTTTTGAGAGTTTTGAAGGATTGGAGGGTGAGGGGCTTCTTTGATAGTGTTGGGAGCCCACTCCATCCCACAGGGATGGGACAGCAACAGAAAAAGCCACAGGCATCTCCCCAGCTTGGGTGCTTGGTGTTGGGGACCGTCAGGAGGTTGGCGTCACCAGACCCGTAGGAGCGGGAGGGGACGGAGAGGTAGGGGTGGGGGTTGTTCAGCCAGTGGTCCAGTGCCTTGTAGGCGGTGAGTATTATTTTGAAGTGGATTAGGTTATTGAATTCAATCAAACTGTTTATAATAATTTGTTAATATTTCACTTAAACCAATTTGACCAAAAAGTTGAAAATCTAAAATAAATTGTTTTGTCTACTAAAGATCTTGTGTGCGGACCTCCTTCCTCTGAAAATAATAATCATCTCATAATCTACAGTTAGGCCTATACTACAGTGCATTGAATAGTGATGGCGAGGAAAAAATATACCATAAACCTGTGCTGAACCTGAAAGCTTGCTAATACCAATGCCGGCCCACCACACACTGGATTCCCACGGTTATATGGGCCAGGAGTCATGGGGAGCTGGGTTAACCCCATATTGAGATAAATAATCTACGTGAATGGGATATCCCTATCGAGAGATTAAATACAGTTAACACTCTGTGTGAATGGTGGAGAGGCAGTTATCTCAGGACCTCAACAGGCACAAACCATATTTTACTACAGCTAAAGCGTTTTCTTTTGTTCTGGACTTAGCACAACCATTTCCATTAGAGGAAGCATGGTTTCAGATTTAGAAAAATGCATTTATCTCAGATTCTTTTCACAGATTGTGTTTTTGGTCAAAACGAGCTTTATTCAACGGCCCATAACTAAAGAGCCGATGATCGCAGTTACAACATTAATTTTTCTTTTTCGGGTGAAATAAACGACCTTCTGTCATAACACAGCGTTTTTCTTTAACTTCCGTTTCACGTCTTGGGTCCCGGTGGGCCTTCAAAATAAGAGTTTCACTCAAAAACACGTTTTGGAAGAATTAATTAATACCTGGCAGTGAATGTGATTTATTAAAACTAAAAGCCAAACAGACATTTTAATTCATATTCATGATGTTTCAAATGTTCAATGACAGAAACACAATTAAATCGTTAATGGTGACAGCCCTAACATCAGTGCATACAGTATCTGTGTATAATGACCTGTGGTTAATGCTGTTATGTGTCTTTGTCTATGTCTCCACCAGTTAAGCTTGGACACGGTGGGGGGCCAGATGGACCCCCTGTTTGTCGGCCAGTCCATCTGCAGGTCACGTGATGGTCCATAAACCCTGGGATTAACCTCAGTGTGTGTGTGTGTGTGCACGCGTGCGTGCGCGTGCGTACGTGCATATGTGTGAGAGCGGTATATCAACCTCTGAAATCATCTGCCTATTTTATTAACCACTAGTCACATTCCACTAATCTAACATAATAACCTTTAATAGGTACCGTTCTGCTGGAACAAATAAATAACAATATTGAAGAAAACAACAGACTTGTGCTCGTCTGTGTGGGTGCATGTGGGTATGTGCGCCTGTTCTTAAGTGTGCCGCTACATCGTCGTCTGTGCAAACAAACACTCCACCAAACATTCCATGGTTAATTTGTTTACAAAGCTTTACAAAGCACTCGTCCCCAGACCACCCTTTCTTTGACCTTTCAATGGCCTCTTTTCTTTCACTCAGCTCCTTTTCTTTCTTTCCTACAGCCCTCCCACCCCTTCGCCTCTTCCCTCCTCTACCACAATATCCCCTCAAACTATGTACTCTGTGCCTTTTACCGACAATGTACTCTGTCCCTTTTTCTGTCCCTTCACCTCCAATATCCCCTTAACCTACCCACTCGAAATGATGACGTTTCATGTAACCGGACATACACATTCCATTTGTAATTGTCATCGTTTGACAACGTCAACATTTCCTGGAGAAATATACATAAGACTGTTTGAAACCGTCAACATTTTGTGGAGAAATACACAGAACACATCACATGGCACATAACATTGATCTCCTCACATAGGTTGAAGTTTTGTATCTTTGCCCCTGCAGCCGCACCACCAGGCCCAGGCTGTGCGGCTGTGAGCTGCAGGGCTGTGGTGAGTGAACACTTTGACTTCTATTCACGAGTTGCCCGAGTTCATTAATTGTAGAACAATTTCCCTGCGATTCGCGAGTTGCCCGAGTTATGTTTTCATTGTTTAATCCACGTTTGAATCAGTTGTAAGTCATATGGGCAATCCACCGGACAGAATGGGATATGAGACGCGCTTTGATGACGTCATCGCAAAAAAGTCCGTCGTGCCGGCGTGCAAAGGGTTATGGGATATTGAGTCCCGTTGTTTACAATGGGACTCGAATCTGGGAGCGAATCTGCCGGAGGAAGTAGCCGTGCGCTGCCCGGGCTGTTGTTCGCCGCTATAGAATACTTTTTTAATAATAATAAGTTTTAAAGTGGATTTTCATGACAAGCAACTCAGCTATCGGTGCGCTGGCTGTTCAAAGGTAACTTTAAACATAAGCAGTCTAGCCTGAAAGACGCCCGTATATCCAATATTGCTGGCATTCAACCTGTTAAAGAGGGATGAAGCATGAGTCCCAGGAGAGCTATAGGCAGCTCAACTGGTAGCAGAATGGATACCGCCAAAGCCCATGTCACGCTACATTGGTTGTGTAATGTGCGCACGCACGCACACACGCATGCACACGCACGCACACACGCATGCACACGCACGCACGCACCCACGCATGCTCACACACACACGCACGCACGCACACACACACACGCACGCACGCGCACGTATGCTCACACACACACACACACGCACGCACGCTCACACACGCACACGCACACGCAGTATAGTTCAATTCTGTTTCATTAAAATTATGCACCGAACTTTAACACTGTAGCTGTCAGCATTGGGTACTGACTGAGACTGGAATATCATTTTGTATTATTATATTATTGATGTGCATCAGTTCCTTTTCCTCGATCCAGGCTCAGAGATGGTTAGTTGTGTGTGTGTTACCTTCTGATTGAGCAGACTTCTTGGCCGTGACGGTGAGAATGTGGAAGAGTGTCCACACCCCACAGGGGTAGCGTCTGAAGTAGGGCTTGGAGCCTTGGCAGCCCACCCACCTCACTGCCTCTGGCAGGGCAGTGTATGGAAGCTGACAGAGAGACACAGGGAGTGACAGAGAGAGAGAGAGAGAGAGAGAGAGAGAGTGAGAGACACGCACACACAAAGAGACACTTTTAACCACTTAACCCATTAAGACCTGAGGCCAATTCTACAAATGCCTTCTAAATCACTAAACTTTTAAGATTTTTCAAAACATTGTCAAAAATAGCAAATCTCACAGTGACTGTGACTTGGACATCTGTTATTTTTGAATAGCCAGCACAAAAGATCTAAAATGACACCGATGCTTTTCCGGTTTTAATGCCATTATTATATTTACTTGTACGGCAAATAGAGACAATACAATACAAAAATGTACATTCCTTTTTAAAAAAAAGTCCTACAATTTCCTAAAATAGTGACACCATGTTGAAAGTGGTCATGCGTATATTCCAAGTACTAAAGACCAGTTCAAGATAATGAAAATGATTGGGTGCAGTTCCCCGGCCTAATCAATGGCCAGTCAATGCCAGGTTAATGGCGTAGCCCTCCTCTTATATAAAGAGGCTATCCCCATCTTTAGGAATGATCCAGAGTTGAATCCAACAACATATTTTCCCTGACATATAGTCGTTTCTCTCTCCCCACTGCCTGCCATCGGCTAGTAGTTTGATTGACAGGGTTACTCACACGTCAATATTAAAGATTTTGTGTGTGTGTATGTGTGTGTGTGTGTGTGTGTGTGTGTGTGTGTACAGAGTCCATTTCCTCTGAGGTAGAGTCGGTTCATACCTTCTCATTGATTCATTGATCCATTGATTCGCCTGCTAAAAGCTAATGATGTAAGTAAGTGACTGTTTCAATTTGCGAGAGCTGCTATACTATAGGCATGCTGCAGGCTTCATTCCAAAGACAACAACACATACATCCTTAGGCTGTGTATTTTGCTGGCACTGAGACAAGGAAGAAGTACACACATAAATATATCTGGATACTTTTACACATTAGTAATGGGAAGTAAGTATGTGTCTGTTCTATAGCTGTGCGTGTTTTTTTTTATCAAGATCAGATTTCAAAGGTATATGATTTGATTCTACTTGATGTATTCAAGACTGACAAGTGACCTTGGAAGGTCACTGACACTTTGAGATTATGTCCGGTCTAATGTGGCAAGGGGGACCATGGCATGGCACCACCAAACATTAGCATCAACACAGTGGGAAGGTATTTCAGTTTATGCCTACTGTATGCCTACAGTATTTTAACATCCAAGGAAAAGTGAATGCACATAGAGTATACGTATATGTGGACAGACAGACAGACAGACAGACAGACAGACAGACAGACAGACAGACAGACAGACAGACAGACAGACAGACAGACAGACAGACAGATCTTTAGGCCCACCTGTGCGGTGTTGTCCAACATGTCTCTGAGAGCACTATAGGACACTTCAGCCTCTGTCTGAGTTTGCAGCCACATGTCCACTGACTTCAGGACGTTCACCACCACTGCACGGCCTGGGAAGTACTGGAGACAAGTAAAACAAAATATGTTGTAAATAAATGTAATTTGTTATATATTTCTTTTATATATACTTATTTGGTCTGATGAAGAGTCGAGAGGCTCAAAACATCATGTCCACTATAAGGAACATACTTTTTAAGCTTTTGGAGCATTACTCAGTGTGCGGACCTTACTTTTTGTTCTATATTTCTTTGGACAAACTCATTTAGTATTTACACAAGCACTACATGCATTACACAACGTTTTGAGCTTGATTTGTTGTAGACAGAAGAAAAAAAGTACAGTGACATCTCCAGTTTACTAGTAGCCTGGCATGGCCAGACTAATGTCACAGTGTAGATATTAGTCTGGAATCTCCGTGTGGAACCTGCATTTCCAAGGAGCCAATAAAAGAAATAGGATCTGGTGATAAACACGCCCCATCCATATTTGCATACTGGACCCTGATTGATCCCTCGCTACTTCGGAGGGAGTGAAATCCAATCACAACTGAGCGGGGCCAGACTAAATCTTGCCGAGGGCTGATTCCAGGGTACTTTACTAATGCTAGAGCGTTTAAGTGGTTAATGCATTATTGTCATCATCAACATCATGTCATACCAAGCAGGAAACTTGAAGGTGCTGTGAGTCATATTATTTGGATAAAATAAAAGTTTTAAGTTTAAGTTTAATAAAAAGGTTTACGTTCTGTATTCTGATTATTATTATATTATTATTGTTGTAGTGTTTAAAAGGAGTTCTCATGCGTCATCAGTGCCCATATACCCGAGGTGGGGTTTGGCCGAAAGGGCCTTTCTGTGTGGAGTTTGCATGTTCTCCCCGTGTCCCCTAGGGTAGGTAGGTACCCTAAAACAAAACATGCAGTAATCCTGGTCTCTAAACTACCTCCCCCTGGCCAGCCTGATGGAGGGGAAAGGAACTGGTCGGAATAACGTGTTCCTTCCACGCGCTACATCCGGCCGGGGAAACTCTCCCCTGTAAGGTGAAAAGAAGCGGCTTGGACTCCTCATGCATAGAAGGAAGCATGAGGTCAGTCCGCTGCCCCCCCCCCCCCCCCCCCCCCGCTTCAATTTGATAGTGTCTCAGTTTAGCCTGGTTTCCTGCCCATAGACCCCGCCCACTCCACTGAGTGAACTGTTTCAGGAAGCTCAGGGTCTGATAATCAGGCTAGTCGCAGTTACAATGACATCATCGTTAGGCATATTTCTTTTAAACAAGATTTAAAAAAATATATATTTAGTATTTTTATTATCGTAAGAACGATGGCTTCCATTATCGTATCGCAACTTTTCAGGAATAGAAAGCTTGCAGTTTTTATTAGCTTGGATTCCCCATCGATGATGTCACTGGTGGACAGGTTTCTCCCATTAGACACAGACATTGCATGGGATGGCATTTTACCATGAACATTAGTTCATTAGGACCAATTATATGAAGGCAGGTTGAAAAGTGGAGAAGTGGTCTTTTAAGATTACTTTATCCTGATTGGAAGAAATCGTTTTTTTAAGGAGAGACCCTAATTATTAAACAAACACTTACACCATATAGCAATGACTACTATGGGAATATATACTTATAATAACACTTAAATAGCCCTTTTTGCATATGGTCCCTTAGTGGTCCTGGTCTTATTGTGTGCTTATGTCCACTTGTGTTTGTTGTTTTTCTGTCTGTCCAGCTTGATTTATGTGTCACATTATGCTGTCGTAGCGCTTCAATTTCCCTTCGGGGATTAATAAAGTATATCTCATCTCATCATCTCATCTCAATAACACATATCACTCAGTGCACCTTTAATGACACTACTACACGATGAGGTGGAGAATTTGAAAAGACTAAAACATTGTACAGAATATGTTTCTGCATGGTATACGTTCTAATTATGCTATAGGCGTTGGTAGGCTATGCTTGTTATGGCCCTCTAAAAGAATCTCGTCAAAAGCAAGCATGTCAAACTTAAGCCAGATGTATTTTTCCCTCATTAAGATCAGTTTTCTAAGCCACTAACAACAGCATTGCCACCATTAGTCACTAACAACTCAGGTCGTTTGTTTACGTTTTTCTACAATCTCTTCTGGCTACCAGGGTAACGTCTGTGGCACATAAGGGAACATGACACGACAACTAGCAGAGAGAGGTGCACCTTGGGAGACAGGAAATCCTTCTGACGTGCATATGAGACCAGTGTTGACAGAGAAGAGCCAGACATGGACAGGCTGGCTTTAGAAATACAATACTGACAATAGAAACAGCTGAGATCTTTAAAGTACTCTGACGGAAAATGAGAGAAAGCTGCCTTAATAATTGACTCAAATGTTAAGATGCAGGCTAAATGGACTGCCGAGGGTTACAGTAAAGCCCCTATAGTGTGGTTTGACTCAACAGCCCTGACCCTGTTTCTCAGAAGTGATGCAGCAAAGGGATAAAAGTAGACTTTCCAAGACTTCAACAACAGGACAAATCCAGTGATTGTATTATACCGTCATGGTAACCCGTTGCTCCACTATAACACAGGCTCCTTTTCCCCAGTTAAGTTTCAACGTTGAAAAAGCAACTCACTTTTCAATGCTCCAAAAACTTTGTATTTATGACAAACTGATAAATGCAACTGAATCACAGTCCCTGATTGTAAAACCTGGTGTGAGAGGGAGATTTGTACAACTGTGTTTTAAATTTGCCCGTAGCCATCTGTTCAACTATATTCACACACACACACACACACACACACACACACACACACACACACACACACACACACACACACACACACACACACACACACACACACACACACACACACACACACACACACACACACACACACACACACACACACACACACACACACACACACACACACACACACACACGCGCTTCGGTCCTTGGCTCAGGCTTCTATTCATCACTCACTAACAGGATCTGTGCATTACACCATATCCACTCAACCAGTCCCCTGGTGGTGATTTGTTTAACAACATTAAACCTGGCATACCTATTTTGGGCATATGTGTCACTATAAGAAGTGAAGTGTTTCCCAAAAATAGCTAAAATAGCCTATTTACAAACTCACAAGACGTCATACTGTGACACGTTGTGTTGTGAGCTACGTATATATTGGCTATTTTCATTACAGTGGTTAACCTTTGTACCACTCTTTGATCTCAGATACTCACAACGTGCCTGGGTATTTTCTTGTGTACGTTTTTGTCTGTGTGCATTCATGCATGCAGCCATGCACGTCAATCTGAAGCTAGCTGGCTAGCAATGATTTGAACAGGCTAAATTTGATCCTTGGCTTCCGCCACTGAACATGTGCCAACGGGCTAATCTTCTATACAACCAGGTGTTATCCTAAGACGTTTAGGCTTTTCTAAACTCCCACTGAGACGTCAGGGCATAAGGTCAAATAACCAGCTGGTTCAATACCAAGTACAATGCAATGCACGCAAATGTTAAAACATACACACATCACACCCACATCGCGCACGCACGCACGCACGCACGCACGCACCCACATCGCGCACGCACGCACGCACGCACGCACGCACACACACACACACACACACACACACACACACACACACACACACACACACACACACACACACACACACACACACACACACACACACACACACACACACACACACACACACACACACACACACACACACACACACACACACACACACACACACACAGGGGTACAGGTGCACTATAAAGCGGAGACAAAGGGCTTGTCCTTTTACACCTGGTGTCTGGTGCTCACTGCCATGAGAGAGATATAATAGGTTTACTCGTGGGTCTGGGGACTGGAGTCAGAAAAGCTCATTATACAGCCATATGAATTTAACCAGCGGAGAAAAGGCAGGTGTTCACACTAATGGGCTTAGTTCAGCATCAGCACCAAAGCAACACTATTCATGTTCTAGATGTGCTTTCTCCGTCTTGTGCTTTTGGGCTGATTGTGTTTTGCTGGTGGTCACCCAGATGTTGTGGAAAAAAGGTTTTTTACTTTTGCTGCATGCGTTATCCTCATCCAAACGGACTCCCTCTGACATGAACATTCCCCTCAGACCTGATTTAGACTTAGTTGCGTGGTTGAATATAGCCATCATCATCATTTATTTGACCCATGATCACATGGAATGGAGCACAGATTAATAAATAGACAGTATACAATAAATACACAACAATATTCATAGTCAGATGTAGCAAAAGCAAAATGTGAACAGAGGAATAACGTTTTTCAGAAATCTACAACCTCACAATGCATCGCAATGCGACACGTTCTGAGCTTGTATACAGTCTCTTTTTGGTGCTCCACTCAATGCACAACCAAGTATAAATCAGGCATCAATGTTGCCACATCTCTACATCTCAACCTACGTTACACACACACACACACACACATCTCTGCCATCCCACCCCGCTAACCTTAACTGGTCCCCCTGTCGACCCTGTGCCCCTCCTGCTCCCATGTCAGTTGGACCATGACAATCCCCTTCACCGCAGCAATATGTCATCCCCGATCCGATTAGTATCAGCAGCACTTGAGAAACCACAGGCCCCCTCCTTGTGTGAGGACGTTTGCAGAGAGAGAGAGAGAGAGGCATCTGTTGGCTGGCTGGAGCTTGGCAGACCAGGCCGGGGCCGGGCATGTGGAGGGGGGCGGTATGAGTCCCAAGACGATCCAACCACGACCCACTCAGGCGTGCCCAGCAGGGATGCCACAGGCACGTGGCGTAGTTTAAACCTGTGGCACGGGAGCCCCTTCCTTATGCACGACCGACCACACTGTTTGCTGAAAATACTAGGTATAAAAGTACTAGATCAGGCTTCACGTACACTAAGCACAATCATACACCAGATAGTATTTTGTGATCAGCGCTTCACCCTTGGCTTGAAATGGACTGAATTATCAAAACTTGCACAAAAGTGAGGAAATTATTGTCTCACACACACACACACACACACACACACACACACACACACACACACACACACACACACACACACACACACACACACACACACACACACACACACACACACACACACACACACACACACACACACACACACACACACACACACACACACACACACACACACACACACACACACACACGTCCCTCAGAATACAGCCTCCAGCCTGGAGCGTGTGATGTCTGTGTTTTCAGACCAAACACCCGTCCTTCTTAATTCCCCTGCCCCCCCCCCCCCCCCCCCCCCCCTCTGGGCTGCAGAGCTTCTTTCTAGAAGAAACAGGATAGCGGTGTAATCCTTAAAAGCTTCACTGTAATGCTTTCATGATTCCCAAGATCCACTTTTTTTTAATCCTCGCATACATGCAGAGCATTCATAAATCCAGCTTCGCCTCCGGCGAGACACTAAATCTGGTAATATTACGACCGCGAGCAAAAATAAAAAGATAAGATAAAAAAATAAGAGCCATGTTTATGTCTTTGGGGAGATGTATGGGCCGATGGGGATGAAAGGAGGACGGTAAACAGAAGCAATGAACAATTCGAAGAATTACTGTCCTTGGAGCCAGGGGGAAGCGCGGAATACATGAATGAAGGCATGAAAAATATCTCACGTGATTAAATGGCTAGACACAGAATGTGAACCAACAGAGTTGTATGCTCGTGCAGCCACGCACGCACACACACACACACACACACGCACGCACACACACACATGCAAAGAAACACACACATGCAAAGAAACTGAAGAAACTGTACACACAAGTGAAAACTAAGTCACATGCACTTGTAAATGTACTCCCACGCACGCACGCACGCTCCCTGGACAACTGGAGGGCTTCTGTAATGGTAAAAGCGGTATTATTGAGGAATGTGTCGCCAGTTTGACATGATGACACCAACACTGGCATGGGGATACTGTGATTCACTTTAAGCCTAATCTCATCGTATGACTCATTCCATTCCAAGGAGTTTAGCCTATTCTGTTTACCTCGTAGTAAACCAGTGGCGACAGCTTGAGAATGAGGTCATTATTATTATTTTGTTCACAACACAGAAAGAAACACAGGAACCGCGTGAGCAAGGTTGTAATCGTTTCATTTAGATATGTTCACATTTTGCCTTTTCTCCACGTGATCCGTTTTAACTGCATGTTCATTTCAAAAAGTACACAAACGACATGTCAGGGAAAATGACAACAAGCATGGATGGATAATGGATCAAGCACTTTCTTATCAGTGCCATCCAATCATCTTACTTTAAATCTCTCACTTTTCTTCAACCATTCACAGTAAAACCCTCTGTGTTCATTTGTCCATTCGTACCTCCAACAGTGTACAGACTTGGTTCCAACTTCCGTTTGTACACTCTTTACCGTGTATAGTATACTGTACATTCACAAACCGTTATACGCTATCATCTCACTAAGCAGACGGACGGATGAAGATCTGAGGCAGAGCCAAACATCAGTGAGAACATGGCT
Source organism: Electrona antarctica (assembly GCF_951216825.1). Lineage (NCBI taxonomy): Eukaryota > Metazoa > Chordata > Actinopteri > Myctophiformes > Myctophidae > Electrona > Electrona antarctica. Next base: position 20,973,278 of record NC_136812.1, read on the forward strand.
ATTATAATCTGTAACAATGACTGACTCCTCAGACACCCAAATACCCTCTGAGCAGCAGCAGGGCCCATTCTGGTAGGGGACAGGTCTAAATACCACTGGGACCTGCTACTATTGACTAAACAAACTGGAGCTAATGGGAGGCCACAGTGCCCTGCCCCATACAATGCACGCGCACACGCACACGCACACACACACACACACACACACACACACACACACACACACACACACACACACACACACACACACACACACACACACACACACGTGCGCGCGCACTTTGCTACAACGCCTCCCTGGAGAGTGAGATATAATCAGAGAAATTGGTGGCAGACCAGCGTGGTGTGACAGCCTGGTGCTGAGCCAATAGGGAGTGGGCTAGCAGGTCAGGGCTCATCATCACCGCGTCCCAGCCCGGCCCGGCCCGGCGTACACGCTCCTGGCTGCATGCGAGGCCAGCGACAGAGGGAGATGGAGAGATAGGAAGGTGCTGTAGTGGTTCCCAAACAGTCAGTCGGGACCCATTTTTGGGTCACACAGACCCATTATTATGGGTCACGGACTAGTATATATCCCTTTTTATTATTATTTTTTCAAAACATTTGTGGAAAAAGTCCAAATTAAAATACAAGTTCAGAAATTAAAAAAGGAATTAAAAACATTGAAAACATTGTATAATTTTTTTCAAAAGAACGTAAGAAGTTGTGAATGGGGGGGGGGGGGGGGGGGGGGGGGGATGTAGCCGCTGAGTGGTGAAGGCAGTGAAAAGAGGATAATGGGAAACAAGGAGAGGCAGGACAGGGAAGAATGATGGCAAACAGAGTGTCTTGGTAAAGCCACAGAGAATTGTCACTAATTAAAAAATATCTACATTCCTGCCTCTCAAAAGGCTAAAGAAGGACTCATTGATGGAGGAGAAGGAGGGATGTTGGGAGGACAGGGAGTGGTTGGGAAATCCTCAGGGGGAGGTGTGGTGGGTGGCAGCCACGCTTCTATCCCCCCGAGAGAGACACATCAAGAGGGTCAACAATACCCAGGAGAGCTATTTGCGTTTTGGCTCACTTCTGCCCTCAATACTCTGTGTGTGTGTGACTACTGTGTGTGTGTGTGTGTGTGTGTGTGCGCACTGTGCGCGCGCATGTGTGTGTGTGTGTGTGTGTGCGTGTGTCCCATTCAATATAAATGATTTGAAAATACTATATATATTTTGAAGAGTGAACTCTCAGTCACAGAGCTCAGCTAACTACTGCAAATACCTGCTAAAACCCCACTGTGTGGCCTCACAGCCGTTCTGCTGTCTTACTCTCCATCTAGTGGTGAAAGGTTGTAACTGCGTTTATCACACACACCCAGCGTTTATTTGCCCTGGGGGTGAGGGGACCGATAAAAGGATGAGAGAGTGATAAGGGCTGATACGGCAGTAGCTGACAATCAGTGCATCAAGAACCCCATGGACTACCAGCTATGTTGCTATAGGCTTTCAATATAGTGAGTCGACATCGACAACACCAAACAATTTACAATTTACAATTTAGGCATTTAGCAGACGCTCTTAATCCAGAGCGACTTACATTAAGCAATAACAAAAGCATGGCATACATCACATATATAAAAAGTAGTTATCATGAATCATGCGTAAACTAAGAACGTAACAGTGGAGTATCTATGTTAACTATACATACTATACTATATAATATATTATACATGTGTACTATAAAGTGCTATGACTACATAAAGTGCAATTCTAGAGCTGTCTACGTAACAAGCTATAAGTCTGTTTAAAATACTATCTAAGTCTACATAATGTGCTATCTAAGGGGCTAGGCTAGGGCAAGTGCTACGGGCCATGGTGGACCAAAGAGCTGATTACCAGTACTGTAATCAGTGGTAGATTTAGAAACAGAATGTAACGTGTGCAATAGTTTGTTGGCAAGCATTTTCAATACTTTTCCTTTCACTTATTATTCTATGACATTTCCTGACACTCACTGCATGAGAATGGTCGAGCGTAATAATATAATACCAGTAAGACGCCTGAGGTCGCGTGCACGCATCCGCCTGGGTCGGGCCTTCATTTTCAGGCCTGTTGAGAACTCTAGTTTCCGCCGGCTGCCGGGCATGGCTGCACTAATAACTTTGGGGCAGGCCCGTCTAGAGTTTGAATGGACAGGTATCAGTCAAAAGGGAGGCATCGAAGGAAGGATGGATGGGGAAGGATCAACATATGGAATGTCAGAACAGGTCAGCTCCATATATGGAGAACTGAGGGTTTGAGGTTTGAGGTGAGATGTAGAGTTGCTAGCCAATATTGATGACATCAGGGATCTCCATATATGGGCTTAATATTGATGATATCACGTGATGTCACGAGGCATGACCATATATGGGGCGTGACTGACTGACTGACGGGAAATGCACAATTTCTCTTGTTCTCTTGTCTTAAATTGTAAGAATACAGTAAAAAATATATAGTAAATGCGACCTGCAGTCGCAATAATATGCTTTAAATACGCTGGACTAATGCATGTGTCTGCTCCCCGTTTTATACAATATAACACTCTGTCGATTGAGGGCAGATTCACACTGAGTCCTTTAGATACGATTGCCTGATCCCCGCTGGCCATGATTCACATTGGCCTTGATTCTTCCGCAACCGAGTACACTTCTTTCAACTGTATTCTCATGAGCCACTCTCGCTCTGTGTTCAAACTGTTATTAAGAGGGGACGATCGTCGCTATCAATTCTTATCTTTATCTGTATTGTATCAAAAAAGGAAAGTATATTCCTGTTATACTAAGTTGTATAACGTAGTTCTTCAATCAAACACACCGGTGCATGCAGTGCAGGTGGTTATAATATAACAAGGTCCTATAAAAAAAGGGGGGGGGGCGGAAGTTCCAGACCCACAGGAACGCACCCAGGGTGCCGGCCCGATTCCGGCAAGCCGCCCCACGTCCGAAACGGTTGAGAAATGACAGAGTTACCGTGTGGGGGTCCCTCTACTGTACCCTCTACTGTACTCTACTGTCACTGTACTGGCACACCCGAAATCACCATATATACAGTTAATATGCGTGTGTGTTAGGTTGCGCACAGGTGGTGAAAAACAACCATGCTGTTTTTGTGCTCAGACGCACCCACCCACCCAGCCAGCCAGCCACCCACCCACCCAGCCAGCCACACACATAGCTCCGTAAAATAAAGGCGAAAGCAAAAAAAAGCACGTACTTTTTTTACTCTTACTCAAGTAACATTTTGACTGGGCTACTTTTACTTCTAGTGGAGTAAATCTGAACAGGTCGTATTTGTACTCTTACTCAAGTACTGGGGTCAAGTACGCTGTCCATGTCCATGTGGTCCCGAGTGCGCATCCGGGACCATAGTGTGATTCTGCCCTAACTTCACATGAGCATGTGCCAAGGCAAAATACGGAGCCCCTGAATGGCCATGCATTCAAAATATATTTTATCTTGTACGTACAAGATAATATCTCGTACGTACAAGATAATATCTCGTACGTACAAGATATTATCTTGTACGTACGAGAAGATTATTATCTTGTACGGACGAGATAATATCTTGTACGTACGAGATAATATCTTGTACATGGCCATTCAGGGGCTCCGTAGCAAAAGACTACTGATAATATTAAACATGCATCACCCGGACGCATCAATAGTGAGTTTACTGTGCACTTTGGGATTTGAAGAAAAATACAGTTTTTGAACACCCTCTGAATTACAAATGGATACATTAACAATGAGGATTTTACTGTACGTCTACCATCTCTGTAGAAACAGTGGTCAGTTTCACGCCGGGCACACTGACTTACTATTAGAGACATGGCGGGATCATTTTTTGGAACACAGTTCTTATTTGATGTGATTAAAAAAAACATCTATGGGAATTCAGAACACCGGGTAGGATGTGAAATGACATCACACTTCGGCGCTCTATTTGTGTTCCTTTATGTACAGTATATTATAGAATACTTTTTGTGTGGCAAGCCGCAATACTGTCTGTGACTTTATTAGTAAGGATTGCTCTATTAGAGACATGTCCTCTTACCTTGGCCAGCACAGATATGTATTTTTTGAGGGCCCTCAGTGTCTCTCCTTTGATAGTGGGATGGGCAGCCAACTCCACACGTAGGGAGTAATGCAGGGCTGACTCCAGATCAGCCATATATACTCTAGACCTGCATGGGGACACATGCATTCATGCACATGCAAACACGCACATACAAATAAGCATGTCAGAGAGCTATGCAATGATAAGCAAATGAATGAACGAATACTGTAAGCAGTGATGAGTACCATGTGAGAAGATGGCAGATAGTGAGACTTTAAACATGGAATTTCAGACACGGATTGCGCTTCACCTGTTAAAAGGCCTCCACGGTTCTTCTGTGTTGTTCTTGAGCAAGTCTATGGTTACTGGCTTGGGCTTCCCCGACCGCAGTACTCCTGGGAGCCTCTGGAGGGCGTAGGAGTAGAAGGTACGAGCCTCGATCTGACTGGGGGACAGAAGAGCAAACATCGTTGTCATGCATGAAAACAAACTGGCATGGAGCTCTGTTAGTAGTCGTAGAGGCTAAAAGCACTGATACAGGACAAAGGTTAGGTTAGTGCTTTGGATAAGAAGATTCATCCAACTGGCACAGAGAGTGTGCACTGCAAACAACATGGAAACCATAGAAACAGTGTGTGCAAGTGAACATCCAATTATATAAAAAATATGTTGTTGTGCTGCGTGCACATACAGTATAATGTGCAGACATGAATATACAGTACACACACAATTGTGCACGTGCGCACACACACACACACACACACACACACACACACACACACACACACACACACACACACACACACACACACACACACACACACACACACACACACACACACACACACACACACACACACTTTGTGTATAGTGGTGAGCAGATGGTGCCAGGCCTAGGTGGAATAAAGAGATTGTGATCTCTGGCCATTTAGCCCTGCGAAAACTGGCAATGGAACAATAGACATCACTGTCCCCTCTTCCTTTCAACTCCCCCCCCCTACACAGAGAGAGAGAGAGAGAGAGAGAGAGAGAGAGAGAGAGAGAGAGAGAGAGAGAGACAGAGCAAGAGAGAAAGAGTCATTAAACTAAAAAAGATGGTAATAACGACGATTGATATCGCAGGCCCAAGTTCGTGTGCAAAAAGCCAGGCACTCAATTACACCTGAATGCCTGGTGGGACTGTACAGATGTGTGTGGGGGAGAGCCATTCATCCTGGGAGGCCCCCAGGGGCCCGTAGGCACGCGTCAGGGTGGGCCGGGTTGGACTGGAAACGTTCACCTGGGACATGCACACATTATATGCATGACGGATGTGAGACGCCTACATACAGCCACATACACACACATATGCATGCACGCACGCACACACAAGCACGCACGCGCACACACACGCACACACCTCTCTCTCTCTCTCACAGGATCAATCAGACATTCAGCGATGATCACAGGCCATCTGTCGCCGTGTGCGGCTGGGGATTGTTTGGCAGGTGAAACCAGAAAAGTAATGCCATTGTTTTCATGCAAGAAATTAAAAAACCTCCGCTCTGTACACTGATGGAGATGATGGGGGTTGGAAGGGTGAGCTGAGGGGGGGCATAAATAAATAAATCAGCAATAAATCATTTCCTTTTTTGCATTTGTCAACTAAAAAGAGCCCTCTTTGCATGCCAAGTTATTGAAACGCAGCAAACAAAGCGGCATAAACAGCGGATGAATTTGCGGGGTGAGGACTGATCAGCAAGGCTTTATAATCATAAATAATGGGAGTAATCTTGAATCTCTGATCCCATTAAGAGGCCAGATGTTTAAAGATATTCTCATGAATGGGGCTTAGATAATGAACCTAAGATGAAGCTTTTCAAGGCAAGCAGAGCTGTTAAACAATGTGAACTGAAGAAGGATACAAACTTGGCGGTCTGTGTGCATCAGGTCAATCACAATGCAACAACATTGACATGTTGGTATGCTGTTGAATCATCTAGTCGTGCAGTTTGTAGGCGTACTTAGGCTTAGGCGTGCGATTATATGGCTCAACTATACGGTCATTCCATGCCTGATTTAAACTTGGTTATCACGTCGTGCACCAAGCGTAGCTGATCTACAAGCTCACAACGGGCCACACTGCGACGTGTTGTGAGCATGTAGATCAGCTATTTTCGGCACGCCACACTGGCACTGATGTTGAAGTTTAACGTTTAACCATCATAGTCACACCACGTTAGATCCCATTGCTACTCACACTTTCAGCCTGGTGAAGTTCCCTCCAGGATAGTAGAGGTAACACGAGGGGAACTCGGTCACTCCAAGTTTGGTTACCAGACCTTCCTCAGTGCTCAGTACCCTTCGCACTGCAATGTTCTCAAACTGTAAGAGGTCCAGTGTTACCTGTAAAGATATCGTACAAGCGCACGCGGCACACACACACACACACACACACACACACACACACACACACACACACACACACACACACACACACACACACACACACACACACACACACACACACACACACACACACACACACACACACACACACACACACACACACACAGTACATTGTTTATTTTAAAGCAAATTCATATAATTTTCACTACTGACCCAGCTTATCATGTGGGTCACGGGTGCTATGCAAAGCGAGATAATCATATCTTTCAACATTTTTGTAAGTGTCTAGTCCTCCAGCTAACCAGAAAGAATTCACATTGTGGGCAAGGTTGGAATGCAGAGGCTGGAAGGTCGTAAAGTAACGCTTACCTCTCTGCCCACGTAGGAAGTAGACTCTTCAAAGATCAGAGCCAGGCGTTCCACAGTGTTTGTCTCAAAGAAGCTGTCAATTTCTGCTTGGCTGTGGAGTGAAGAGAAAAGAAATGCATCACACTGGGATGGAATGGACATGAAAAGGAAGTGAACTGAGGTTCAGGAGGAAGGACTGCACTTGATCATGCCACATGTTGGGTCCGATGCCGATCCCAATTTTGGTACATTTGTTCTGTAGTGTACACTCCCTACAGTGAGGCTGTGAGTGTGTTACCTAGTTGGCTCCAGTGGAGGGCAGGCCGGGGGCCAGGGCTCCTCATGAGTCTCCATCTTGTCTATGATGCTCTGACGGAGGCCTCTCACCTCACGAGGAAAGCCTGGGGGGTCAGAGGGGACCGTAAGAACAATGCAGACGTACAATGGCGTGAGGCCTGTTTCTATGCAGTCATAGTACAAGCTGGAAATGCAGATTTTACTGTGTCTTGATATATGTCTTGATATATGTCTTGATATATTGTGGAACTATAAGTCCCACACTATAATGTGAACACTTTGTCCAACACTTTTCAAAACAGAGTTATAAAAAGGGATTTATAGGCAATAAACCCAAATAAAAGCACAATAAAACAGTAATAATAAAAAGAGAACAAAAAGGGACGGAGGAGACGCTCTTTATTGAGAAATTAGTTGGCGAGTGGCGACTTGGCGTCAATGGAAATATTAATTTGTTTAATTGCTTCATTGCGTGAACTATTACCTTTATAAGTCAGTCCAGTAGAATCACTCTTGGAGTATGCATTGAAGAACTATCAAGTTAGAAAAGTTGAAGTGAAAGCGGAAGAGAGAGAGAGAGAGTGGGGGGTGGGGGATGGGTGGAGGTGAAAGGAAGGAAGTTGGAGAGGGAGAAATGAGATTAGAAGGTTGGCTACCTTCTCACATAACCCAGAAAAAAGCTAAGTCTTATTGTGTGTTGTGTTGGTAGGTAGAAGGGGACAGGCCTCCTCTCTTTCCCACCCTGACCCCCTTAAGTCCTTCTTTTAGTCCAAATCGACTGCAGCTGTAGCAGCTCCCTGGTGAATTCAAACTGAAGGAGCTCTTTCATCCGACTTTCGCTGGATGACAAGAGAGGGAGAGCAGCCCTGGGCACGGAGAAGAGAACTAGCCGACTCTATCTTTACACACAGACTATTGCTGACTAATCACTATGTGCCGAAGTTTAAAGAAGAAGCTTTTCTGCCATGTTTGCTGCTGATCCTGCAAAAGATGTCTGTCTGCTGAGAACAGGTTACTTCATCTATCTACCCTTTATCCAATCTGCATCCGCGCCATCACATACCATTCCAAGGAAGGATTGATCAAGCAGTGTTCAGTGTTATATTAAAATACAGAATCATCCATATCAGGCATAGTAAAACATATTAAAAAAAACTACAGTCTCACTAAATTGCAAGAACTTTTGTTTACTACGAATAAGAAATTCCATGCTTGTGTAATTCTTGTGGTGACACAAGTGACACTTCCACCCTAGCCAATGAAAGGTATGCAGATCTCATGCCAACAGAATTTCCCAATGCCCTGCTACACAATGAGGCACAGAGCTTGGACTGATTGGTAAGCTGTTTACAGGCAACGGTATTGTTGTCAGATTATTGGCACAATTTATGTGTCACACCGCTGCCAAAAGAGGAAATATTACTTAATATCTCCTCTTAAATATTACTTAATATACTGTTGTTTTTATGCACTTGCACTGTACTACGTGCCGGGAGTGTTGTTTAAGTAGACATACAGACCAATACAATGACGAACTGAAAGGTTTTAGACATGCTCAAATTAGTGCTGGGCCATATATATATATATACCTGGTCTCACAACAACCTGACGTGAGACCAGATATCGACAGGGATTTTGGTTATCGTACCATGATACAGTTTAAATATCGTCTTTTACTGGTCTTAAATGCTGCATTACAGTATATATGGAGGCATGGGGTGACGGACGGACGGACTGACTGACGGGAAATGCTCATAGTAAATGCGAACTGCGGTCGCAATAAATATTGTCACATTACCAATAGAAGTTAAAGTCTCATAAGGACAAAAACATGTTTCGCCCACCATGCGTCATCATCATTCAACAAGGTGACTGTTTAATGCTGACCTTCAGAGTAGGGTACCCCCTGACGCCAAAGCTGGAGCAGACTCTTCTGTTTTCATCTATAGCACAGTCTATGGCAGCCAGCTCCACTGCAGGCTTCCACTCTGAGGACAGGAGAGAGAAAATATCTGGATACTTTAATACTTTAAAGAACAGAAGAGGGAAAAGATCACTATACTCTAATCTACTGTTTCCCAAACAGTTGGTCACGGACACATTTTTATAGGTCCCTTTATTTTTTGTTTACTACCTTTTTGTTTTTAAATTATTATTATTTTAAAACGTAAAAAATAAGCATTTCCAAAAAAGCTAACATTGTCATGATTTAAAAACAAAATGCAATGATTTCCCCCCCCCAATAATTTCATGAAGAAATCGAGCTTTGATAAGGTTATCAAAACTTAGCAATTATCAATTAATGAATGAATCAATAATTCCCATCCCTAGTCAATATAGCAACATGTCAATACTCATATCAGACAAATGCATGTAATTTTGGGCGCTGGGATGAAATTGTACTACCACTTACTTATAATGCATTGTGATATTTGGTAGCTGGTAAGTGCCTATAGATGTCTCCACTAGACCTAATAGATATTGTTTTGGTACAGCCTATCTTGTTAATAATAATAATCTTTATTGTCCCGAAGGACTTCACAGTCTGTTCAAACACCCACATCAAAAACAACACATACTGTAGCACATAACACCAAGACATTCAGTTGTCCTTGGAGCAGCCACAGTATAACGAACTATGAGTTTTGCCTTCTGCTCTTGGCAGAACTGTACCGCACCACTGAAGTTATTGTACTTCTCCTCATATCATGTACATAAAGCATAAACATCACCACCTAGAGAATATTGTCTCTCCCATTTGCCTCATCGATTGTTGATTGATCCAGAATTCCATGACAGCGCATACCACGTAAAGGCTCTAATGCTCGTCTGCGGGTTAGATTCCTGAGCCGGATGACCTTTGCTGTGTGTCATGCTCTCTCCCTTGTTTCCTGTCACTCTAAAACTGTACTGTCCAAATAAAGGCAGAAAAGCCCACAACATACCTGTAAAATGCATTTACTTTTATAGTACTTTCTTGCCTTGGTGAATAAAGAGATTATTACTATATTGTCAGGGACATTTCTTCAACAATACAAATTGGACATTGTTTATCATCTTTAGCACCGTTAACCGCAGGGCTCTAAGTATGGCAATGTCAGTCAGATGGGGGGGGGGGGGGGGGGTCTTATAACTTGCTGAGCACATCCATGTTCCCCGGATGATGAACCCTATGCTAATTTCGGGGATCCTGTGCCATTCCTGTAGTCTAGCATCCCACCTGACCTAGGCCACAATTTCTACTTTCGACAAGATGTCTCAAAAAGCCAAAATGGGCAGATTGCCATGAAACCTGCCCATCCAGAGGGTTTGTTGGAAACTACTGACTGGATTGCCACAGAATTTGCTGTGCACTTCATTTTCTCCCAGTGGATGAGCCCTACTCATTTACGAGTGGGCAGGGGGCTTTTAAAAAAATATCTTGTTGGATAAAAGAGTCAAGAAGGTGTCACTGGTGGAGATTTACACAAAGTCCTGCCCTTACTAGGATTACATTGTATCAAACCTCCTCAAGACATGATCATGATTTGGTCTTATTAATCCAACAGGTTGCATTTATCTCCATATTTGTGCTACTGACAGTCGTTCCAAACCATGGGCTGGTTACAGTCTAGAGTGCATAGAGAAATTTGACAGCAAGCCAAGAGACATCTCTTTCCTCACTCTCATTTTATTGTTCTCTCTCCCCCCCCCCCCCCCCTCTCTCATAGGGCCGAAATGCCCCATGACCATGTCAGGCCTCCTGCCAAAGTCAAAGATATAAAACTGTGGCCAGTTCTATCACCCCAATTATATGAGAAATCCCATATCTCTGTGATATTTCTCTTATAGGCAGCAGCGGAAGCAATTTTCCAAAAGTATTCTCATGAGATTCCATGATAAGATGGTATGATACATAAAGTATGGGACAGAACATTGTGAACTACTAAATCAGATCATATGCCCCAATAAACAGACTACAGCCCTGTAGAATGGAAAAGCCTAGCTTGGAAATCTGATTGGCTGCTCTTATTGTTGACATGCAGCAGACGCAGGAAACAGTATGCAGCCACAACAACAGTTGCAAGTTCACATGTAACGTTGCAGGAATATTGACACTGTCACCAGGATTATTTGCCTTTATCGTTTTTGCATAACAATAGCCTACCAATGCACATGCCATATCGACATCATATCATGTTGACTGTTGTTAATGATACATATTTGAAGTTGAACACGAGATAGTAAGGCAACATAATAGCCTAATAATATAGGCTACAAGTATTTTACTAGGCTACTTTATAGACATAAATTATGTATGCACAGTAAAATGAATTCAATTCTTAAGCTTTTCCAGGCTACCTCGTGGAAGGATTCATACCAACCTTTGATATCTCTTGCAAGACTTTTGTAAGTGGGAGAAAACGCAACGCAGTGACCGCACCAGGAGGCATAGAACTCCACTACTATAGCAGCTGTGTTATTAAACAATACGTCCACATTGTCCGGGGCTAAAATCAAGACCTGATCGGAGGCGGTATACAGTCCGGCTTCGGCGGTGTACGGAAAAACGAAACAAAGACACAGAAAGCCCGTAGATATGAACAACTCTGTTGGAATTATGATATTCCCCGTATTAAGCCGAGACGTGGCACGGCCGCGTCGCCGCGCCATCTTCGACTCGCTGACAGTGTGTCGAGTCGACGCACCAACTTTCAGGCTCAGCCACTGTGTCAGTCAGACTCCGAAAAGTGATACAAAAACTTCTCTGCCTCTGGCCAACCTTCCAGTGCCCTCCCCCTGGCGGACTTCATAAACTAGTCAGAGGAGATAAAAGCTGAAAGTTCGCAACTAGACAGCCTGGATACTAAACAAAACAATGGGAGTCAGACGTCAGTGTGTGTCAGTCAGTTTAGGTAACCACATTGACCATTAAAGACCGATGACGGTAAGGCTACAGGCTCTGCAAAAGTGCCATTGAGAGAGGGGGGCGGGAACTTCGGGAGTCACTTGGATGATTTTCCACATAAAATTAACCAATTCCAAAATGGCTCTAATTTGTTTATCTAATTTTATGAACTTGTGCATGTTATATATTAGTGCTTTATGGCTGCTTTGTTAAACAGCCTGCAGCTCTTTCCCCTTCCATTAGCCTACCTACCTTGAATAAATATTGACATTGTGACATGGCCAAATAAAACACTTTCACGATCCTACCTGATGTAGTGTCTCAGTAGTTTGGGGGGGGGGGGGGTCTCAAAATGGGTTTCAATGTCCTGGACAATCATTTATTAAACTACAACTATTAAATTATGACTGAGTTACAAGTCTGGCAGACCCATATTTGTCCCATATGAACCTAGATGAAACAATTAAGAGTCAGAAATAATGAAAGCTTTATTTACAATCTCAAAGTTAATTTTAGTTAACAAATATATACTATGTACATATTTGCAAAGTGAACAGTGATTATTTTACAACAATTATTCGGGTTACAGTGAACAGTAATTCAGATTGGACAGAAGACTGCTGAAATATATTTACACCCATAAAAGAATTGTACAAGTATTCAAGTGCACTACCCGCACACTCTGAGCATTATAAATATTCAAAAACATTGCAAAAGATGACGTTTTCTATGTACTTTACTTAATTTGATTATCAAATCATTTGTGCCAGTTATTGTTTTAGAATCAATTGACAGTCTTTTGAAAGTTTAAGGAGAAGCTGCTCCATGGCATAGACTTGTTTCCTGAAGTTAACCATATTTTAATAAAATGGGGGAAATCAGCATTGTTTCATTTGACTATCAAGTCACACCATAGGAGCAACTTTTCACTCTCTACAATACATAATTCAGTTTCAAGCCTCATTGCAATTTCCCACTAATCTTATTCACAAACTACAGCAAAAGGCTAGGTTGTCTGGTCTATGCAAAGGCAACAATGTACAGTACAGAACATGACCAAATACTGCATAGTTAGAAAAAAATGGAAAACAATTTGTTCCCATCTACAATCAAATCAAGTAGTAGACAATCCTAGACTTAGAGAATTTGCAGTAAAGCCTTTTGAGAAAACATTTCTTGGGTACTAGTCATGTCACTGTTACAGGTACAAATGCCTACAGAGCAGATGCCTAAGTCATTCAGCATGTGGAGGTTGGTATCAAAAGGTACATTTACAGACAGCCTAATTTATACTCTGCAGTATGATGTGATGGAGTATAAATTAAGCTTTAAGTTTACAGTTTAAATACAGACACATTAGCCTCGAGTAAAACAAACACAAGTAGGAGGACTTGAAAAGACTGATAAGTCTTTTGTCTTAAGGTCACTTTCTCTCTAAAAAAAAACAGACAGTACGGGTTAACAAGCATCGTCACACATGCTAAAAGGTTGTACAAGTCACAGTATTCTTCTTGGATCAAAGTAGTGAAAAGAGCAGGACCAAAATAAGGCCTTGAACATTAGCTGTTGACTACTTGGTGCTTACACACCCCATCAAATCTATGACCAACTGCCCATTTGGGCACGTACAGCACGTACGGTGAAATGTACGTGCGGAATGAACAGTACGTGCTAGTTCCTGATACGGTACATGAATCACCTGGCAGCTTCGCTCGGAGACAAGGATAATGCAAATAGAAAGTCACTATTTCTGAGTCACTGGCCGAACATCGCATTTTCAATGCTAAATTTGTCAGACTGAGTCGAGGAAAAAAGGCAAATGAGGAGCGTATGAAAGGAGACATATTCAACAGAACTATACTTAGGTAGAGGCTGGCTCATAAGGCTGAAATGTGATGTAGCTGGAACACAGTTAAAGGGAAAAGTTGTCCTTAAAGCATCAATGACACAAAGGTAGTAGAAATCCATTGAGACAAAAGGTTTAAAAGTTTGAGATATTAATTATGGTCTGTTATTGTGGTGATGCTACTCTAGGATGAAAGTAATACAGTATGTCAAAATCCTACTACTAAACTGAAATAGGCACTTTAACTGAAAGACAGAACTGAACTATGTTCAGAGCATTAGCCATTACACTAGCCATTGTTGTCTTTTTACGGTCATTTCAAAATAGCTGCAGAGCCAATTTGTGCAGCCATATTTAGATGTGGCATACAGCAACCTAGTACAAGTACATGATTGGCTGCTGATAAACCAGGTCCAATGACATTTCAGCAACAGCAAAAAACGTAAATGAGATGCCCGTGGTTAATGTCTGCTGATGCTTATATTGTCTGGTTTCTCCATTTGTTGGAGGTGTGTACAACACAGCAAGGCTCAAATTATATTGTACTATATAATTCTAAAATTATTCTATAATAAAGCCTATTCTCTCCAAGTTGGTGACCAACTAGACATTCGTGGATGGTAACAAGAGACATGGTTGAGAACAGCTTAATTTACTAGCTAATATTTCTGTACTTAAATATTAAATTAATTAATAGTTTCTTTAGCCTTTTCTCTCTGCTTAAAATAACATTCTTTTTACCCTCTTATACAATGTATTGCCATGTCCACATTCACATTACTCTTTGTGCTTTATTAATTTCATTTTGCTTTACAAAGTGTTAAACTAATCTTTGTTTTCTACATGTTGACAGCAAGATAACTTAAAAAATGTCCTTTATGCTCTAATCAAATATTTCCCCAATAATAAATATTCAGATGGCAAAATATTTGATACAATAAAATCTGTTCTGTGCGTCGCTCCCATATATTTTTATCTGCTCTTCCATTGCTTTCTTGAAACATATTTGTCGAAATATGCAACGCAAACTACAATGGCTCTTCTATTCTCCAGTGGACATTACAATACAGTTTGCCATGGAGCAGTCAACTTAGCAGCATTAATAAACCTAAACACAAACAAGAAGCACAGTTCACTTCATCAACAAGTCTACTTATTTCGCAACTGGTACAGTTCGGGAGGTGAACCAGGGAACGAGAGTATTTTAAGGTTTTAGAAGGCTGGATTGATCAAGAGGTGTTTTGTGTGTAAGACAGAGTGACGTGGTTACTACACATTCTGCTGTCAGCTGGAGTGGATTCAGCAGGTTCAACACTGACCATGTCACATGTAGAAAGGTTCCATTAGGAGCTGGACAGCTAAAGAGGTAACGGTTGGGACTGAAAGGCATCTGGAGGTTGCTGTTGGCACATCAGCTACTGGAAGCCCTAGCTGTGGTACGTGAGCTGGAGGGGTTTGTCAGCGAAAAAGCTCTCAGGAGAGGGTGTCTCTTTTAGCTCTGTTGTCGTAGATTTGTGTCAAAGCGTCTGCAGTGTCCTTCAGCAATGTGTCAAAGATGCTGTCTGCCAGCTGCATCTTGACAAACAGCTCGTCTTCATCGTAGTTGACCCACTGAGCCTCTTCCTCATGGAGCTCCTGAACCTACGAGACACACCAGGGTTAACAAGCACATGAAAACACTAAGTGAGATTCAAATGTATACAAGTATTACAGCAAAATAAAATCTCATGACTGAACATTTTTGTATGACCAAGTCCTATTGTGCGATTTGTGGAACATTATGAAGGAGCCCCCCACACTAGTGCCGTTTCCTAAACAATTAACACATTATGTAAAATTATGATGTTTTAGTAATATAGTTCCTGCTGTTCTACATACTGCCAAACAGGTGAAAGAAATCACAGATTGAGGCTTTAACCTTAGCTTTTATATGAAATATCTGAGAATATTGTAGAAATCAGTTGTGGCAACTGAAAACTTGTATAAATGAATGTGTATAAATACTAAGAAAACGGAATTGCTGTAAATGTAAAGTTGTATGTATTACGTTTCAAGATTCAACTGGTATACTGGCAGCAGTAGAATCACTAAATGACCAGTTCAATCCCTGTGGATTTGTGTTGAGGTGTCCTTGTCAAAACAAAGAGGTTGGTGCCTTGCATGGTTTCCTCTGCCTTTGGTGTGTGGATGGGTGAATAATGCACACTGCAAAAGTGCTTTGCATAAAGGCGCTATATAAATGCACCATTCACAGTGGATATCATACTTGACTCAAAGGAAAAGACAATAGAGTTCTACTCTTACCAGTATGTGATCTACTCGGTCTCGTTTCTTCCTGCCAAATTTGAGCATCTTCTGCCAGTCAGACTTCTGGTTGTGGTCTTTCTTCAGACCGTAAAGCTTCAATACTTCTGTTGCCACGAATTCCTGTTCAAGAAATTATCATACAAAGTTCAGCCGAATACTTCACACACCTGTAAATTATACTGTATGTATCCAAAGCTGTGAGAATATTTGACTTGCCTGGACTTTGGTGATGTCTCCAGCAGCCTTGACCTTGTGGAAGTATGAGGAGCTGACCCGCCGAGGTTTCACCCATTGTGGCTGATCGACGTTGGGGTCTTCAGCGTAGATATCCTGGAGGATCTCCCACGTCAGGTCATACACAGCCTATAGACAGATTTAGAGAAATATATGCAACAGTGATTGGTCTTCAAACAAACTAATTCATTTTAAACATCATTCTTATTTAAGCTGCTTCAATTCAAATGTATTAAAGTGTCAAATCACAACAAGTTGACACAGTACATGTAGTGCAGAGACCCGATAGTCCCACCCTGAGTAAGAAATTGAATTTAAAATGTATTTCAGCTAAATGGGGGGTATTGATCCAATCCACAACATAAAAAAGAGCAATAGTCGGCTTTGACTAGCTCCAATCTGCAAACTCGGCGTCATTCTTGTCGAGTGAGAAACAAGCTTCACCTGTCTGTAGCTCCGGATGCAGAGGGCCTCCTGATCTTGCCCACTGGCTTCTTTACCCAGATACTCCTGTGAGGGCTTTGGGACGGGCAGCCCCGCCAGGGTCGGTGTGCCCTGTTTCACCAGATGACAGCTGTCCCAGATCTCCTGTGTGGCGGTGTGGACCAGCTTCTCCACCTCTGACGCAGAGTGGGGCACCACCATGGCGGGCTGCTCAGGCAGCCTGGGGGGAAGAGGAAGGGGCAGCTCTGGCCTGGGTGGAGTCTTGACCTGATGCTCTCCGCCTGTAGCCATGCCACCCAGGGCTGCTACTACAGATGACCCAGACATCCCTCCTCCTCCACCTCCCAGCCTCTCTTCCTCCTCCTCCTCCTCCGCCTCCCTCCGTTTCTGTTCGCGTCTCTGCTGTTCCCGGCGGGAGCTGAGACCAAAGTCCTCGTCGAACCAGTCCTGATCGTCGCCCAGATCGTCCAGCAGTTCGCGGCTCAGTTCCAGCTCCGCTAGACGCTTGGCGAGCTCTTCTTGACCACTGGGCCCCAACACTGGACTTTCCTGTCAGGAAAATTAGAAAGAATACAATGAATCTTGTTCTCTATATTTATTTGAAGGGTCACTAGAGTAGAATATATCATTTCTCCAATAGTGCCATTATATTGTTAATTAAGGATAATTGTGCTTTTGATCTAATCCGAAGAGTCTCTTACTGATTAAAAGTAGTTAAAAAAAAACAAAGTTCAGCCAATTCAATAAAGCCTGTCAACATAGAAAAGAGTCGTCATATGGACTTTGGATGTACATAACCTGCAAACTGAGAGGGGGTGGGGACTGAACAAACAAAAACAAACTTTTCATGTTTATTTAAGGCTACAAACACAATCCAGGACTCATTTATCTATTTAAGGCAACAAATACCGCCCAGGGCTCATTTTACATTTTATTATAACCAATATCTGTATGGTAGAGAATGTTAATGTCAATATTACTAGAACATCTGCAGTGGTTGGAGGTGCTCTCTACTCTTCCATTTAGAAACGTGAACTCACCGTTCGGTTGCACAGTTCTGGGGATGACAACTCCTCCTTGTCAGCCTCCAGGAAGAAGGGCAGACCGTCCTTCTGTGCCACTGGAGAACGTCTATCTGCCTCCTCTTCATTTTCACTGAACAGGTCTCCATTCATCTGGTTGGCAGCTGCGATTTTCTGCTCTTTGGCTTTCTTAATTTCAGTGACCTGCTTTACAGCATCTTTTAAAAAGTTATTGAGGATCTTGTCGGCGAAAGCGCCAAGCACGTTTCCGTCGTCTCTCTCTGCCCTCTTCCGATCCTGAATGATGTCTCTCGAGTCATCGGCAGGAATCATAGAGTCTTTCTCTTCAGCAAGAGCCTTGGAGCTCTGCTTCCCCTGGCCTAGCTCGTCCATGTCAGAGATGAGGAGGGTGGTTGGTACATCATCAAACTCAAACATGATGTCGCGACTACCTCCGTTATGCACCGGATGCCCAGATTCTATGTGATTATGCAAGCCAAGGTGGGCCTTCCACGTCAGAGACAGAGAGGTCAGGTTATTTTGGTGGTTAGCTGGATATTCAACCTCATCAGCAGGCTCTTTATCTCTGGACCTGTGATCTTCATGAATCGTTCCTCCATTCGTGCTCTTCAGATGACCTAGCTGCCGTTTCTTCTCAGCAGTCTCACGTTTATTCCCGTCTTTATCAGACAGGTCGTCAAAGAACGAGTCGTCCTCTTCTGTGGTGTCCGTGTAGGTCACATACTTCTCTGGCAACCGTGTGATTTTGTCTGGGGGAGCGAAGATACCGTGGCGCTCCTCACACTCAAAGTATACCACGCCATCGTAGGTGCCATCGTTGCTCCCTTCCGACTTATCCAGCTCCACACCAGCCCAGAACCCATTGGCAAACTTGGTTGGACCTTTGAACTTCAGTGTGCCAGGCTGAACGTTGCTGACAAGAACCCGATCTCCAATATTGAAGTTGGTCATCTGATCAGGAACAGGGGAAAGTGGCGACTGCGAAGGGGAGATGCTTGGAGAGTAGTTGGCGTTGATGTTGTTCTCCTTGGTGTCAATTCTGGAGTCATTGGTCTGGCTATGGAGTTCTAGTAGCCTTCCAGAGTGGTGGCTATCACCATTGACTGCAGAGTGGTCACTCAGCAGCTCCTCAGCAATGTCCTCCTCCACCTCATCTTGGCTGTCATAGGCTGGGGACCCCTCCTTGGAAGCTCTGACCTCTGGACCGGATGGCGAGTCTGGAGAGGTAGGCTTGGAGCTATGGCGATTTTCCCTGGGCGATGACTCTACGGACGACTCAAAGTCATCGTTGTAACCATCTGCATCCTTAGTCAGTGGCTCCTTCTTGGAGGAGAAAGCAACTGAGTCTGGGGTGTACGAACGGCCATTTGAAGAGACACTGTCATGATGTGCTGAGGTATCTAAAGCAGCCAAATGCAACTTGCTTGAGTGGGAAACCAGAGATTTGACACCCTCTTCTTCCTCAGATATCTCCTTTGTCTTCATTTGCACATCTCTATCCAGGCCATTAGAGGGAGAATATCTGTGTTCTTCACTCTTAGATACAGCAGACACAGAGAGCTTCGGTGTGGCACTGGGTCTTTCCTCGTGGTCTAGTTTGAGAAGACATTCAGAATGCTGATCCTCAGATTTATAGCCCACTTCTACCTCAAGCTCCTCCTCAATGACCGACCTATGGTTAGACAAAACCTGGGATTGTCCACTCAGAGACCTGGCCTCCCTCGAAGCAGGCATGGAAAGACTCTCTGAGGAGAGCAGGCGTCGAAAGCCTGAGGTGGGATGCTCTGGGCTGCCGTATACTGGGGTTGGGGTAACTGTTGGTGGGTCTTCATCAGACTGCTCCTCAGCCAGTGAGGTGGATCTACTTCGACTGGGTGAGGTAAGGTCATCTGCAAACAACGAAACAGGAGAACATCCAGTTTTCAGAATGCAAATGATAAAACAAATGCTGGGAAGATCTTGAGAAATAGATGAAATGGAAAAAACTAAAATAATTATATAAGAATCCCACACACTGTAGCAGTGACTAATGGGGATCTAAATAAAGAATAAGACATACCGCCACGATCCAATGGAGAATCAGTGTAGGTCCTCTTGGTGTCTAAGGTAAGCCTTCTGCTGTCCTCAGTGCTGTGGAGGAGAAAAGACGTTTCAATTTGAACCTTTTGAAGGCTGCTGTGGTTTACATGATGAAGCCTAATTTATGACTCACTGCACGATGCGTGTCACTCAGAAATAACTGATTTATAAGCTAAAAATGCAACTCATGAATTCAGGCTCAACACGCAACACGTTGTGCAGTACCTGTGTGGGGGAGGTGCTTTGATCTGGGGTTTGGCAACAGGTGTTTTATCTGGCTCCTTGTTCAGCTCTGCCTGGGTCTTCTCTATGAAATCATTATAGGACTGTGCAGAGGAAAAAACAAAAACAAAACATTTTACCAGAGGTTAATACATACTTTGTTCATGTCTAAATGAACATGGATAAGAGATGTACTCGCGCACGCGCACACACACACACACACACACACACACACACACACACACACACACACACACACACACACACACACACACACACACACACACACACACACACACACACACACACACACACACACACACACACACACACACACACACACACACACACAATTTACCTCCAGCTGCTTCAGGAGGCTGGCTTCCTGTGCCTTCAGGCGCTCCTTGTTCCTCTTCTTCTGTTCCTTCTTCAGCTGGTACGCCATAGACTTGCGTTTCCTCAACTCTTCCTTCAGAGCCCTGATTCGGCTCTCAATGTCACTCTGGTCCGATACGGGTTCTGAAGGAATATTTACATGGTAAATCACAGTTAGAACGCTTCTGAATTGCAAAAAAGAAAGCTATCCAACTTTGTGCGCCCTGAAACACAATCAAACTGAGTTCATTTATTAGGCATGTTGCTTTGCCTCGGCCTTAACGTCTATACAACAAATAACACCAGAGAACCATTAGCATTAATGACTGAAATACTAGTTAATACAGTCCCACTGGTCTATTGAATCAATGTGAAGGTTGAAATACCAACCTGAACTGTGAATAAGCAGTGCCGATGCCATTTCTAGCAACAGTCATGGGCCTACACGACTATCCTCTGCGTGTGCTGCAATAGTGCTCTTTTCCCATCACACAGCTAAGCAGGTTAAGTAACAGGGAAGTGCTCGCATAATGCATTCCTGGCAGCATCACATTATGCCTAACCACACTGTGCCAGCAATATACTGTAGCTCCTCTCTCTCTCTCTCTGTCTCCCTCATCTTTTCATCCCATCTCCTCTGAGGCATCATGATTAACATGTAATATCTATCCATCAATTTCAAACGTTAGGGGGGCTGTTGGGGGGCTTCAACTCACCAGTCTGTGTGGCTGTGGGGGTGTCTGTGGAATGGGTTTTTGCGTCGCTGGGGGTCCGGGAGGTGGTGCAAAGCTGCATCTTGGTATTACTACCGCTGATATTTGATGGAGAGTGAGCAGTGCTGAGGCTGCCTTTGGCTGGAACAGACTGGGCAGAGTGCACACAGAGACGAGGAGAGAGAAAGAGGAGGGTTCAATCAAGATATGATGGAAATAGAGGATGATCAGATTTATGTTTGTAGTGTACAGTAACAAATAGCATATGACCCAGTCTGTGTCCCATACTCAGTGAAGAAATGCAGAGTTACTACGCCATGCAGCAGCAAAAAACAAACAATTACATACTAGTGACATTCCCATGCGTAAACCTTGTTTGAGGTATCTATTTTTAAAGCTCATTGACAAAGAGACTTGAAATTCCCCTGCAGCATCTAAACAGGATTCCGCAGTCTAAAGGGTGCTGGAGAGATTTTCAGGACAGAGATCATGTTCTCACAGAAGTAACTGTGTGTCACTGAAAAAAACACAAAAAAGCCAAACTAACTGCAACCATAAGACATAACCCTAAGAAACAATAAACACCCAAAGAACACAAACTACCTACAGGGGTTGCGCATTGATATTGCTGGTCTATAGCAACAAACATATTTCTTGGAGAAGCTCCAGAGAAAATACAAATCAACTGTATTATGGCAGAACTGTCCATGAAAAGAAGATCTCTTCCGTGCTTACTGGCTTGCTGGGTGATGGAGAGGCGGAGGTGAAGTCTTGGGTGTAGTTGTTGGAAGGGCTGCTGTGGATGGAAGCTACAGGTGTTCCAGGGACGGAGTCAGGAGGTGCTGTGGATGGACTGTCGGACACCTGGGCTGCTGACCTCTCTGTGTGAATACTGGAATCTGGTGTCGCAGAGGAGTAGTCACCCTCGCTCACACACTCTGTGGACATGGAAACAGATTGAACCACTTGACACACTGACTGCCAAGGACGTATTTCGATGCATGTCAATCCAATCGTACGGGGGGGTTACTGGATATAAATATTCTATGACTACTTGAACGGTAGTGAAATATTGCAGGCAGGGGCGGTATTATTCATTTATTTACTCAGCGGTAAATTAGTTAACGTAACCCTTCTATTTTTACTGAACTGTAGTTGGACCAAATATTTCTCTCTGCACCAAATGTAATCTACAAAAATAGCCTAAAAGGCATTGCGATGCCAAGCAGTGTGAGCTTGTAGACTGGCTGTTTTCACTAGTTTTGATAACATTTGAAAGTTCTGGAAAATGTTCAGCTATAATGGCATGTCCGAAACAGGGACGCCCGGTTGTAAGTTGTTAAAAAGTTGGACAGTCGCCTTGTTTTACGTCGTAAACTAAAGCATAAACAAGATGTTCTACTTTCTTCCGCAAAAATGCCAGATATTACACATTTTGCAGTTTATTCTCGTATAAAATATTTAAAAAATGGCTAAATTAAGATTGTTATTCTAACTTATGATGCTATTGTTGTACATGACATCACCTTTCTCGCTGTCAGTCCTGTGTTCTGGGCTGTGATGCTGGAGCTTGGAGGAGTGACCTGCGGCAGGTACGTCCCTGTCGCGGGACCTCTTGCGGTCCCAGGCGGCAAGGGCCTCCTGCTCCATCCTGCGTACCTCTGCCTCCTCCTGGTCCAGTCTCTGCTTCCACTCCAGCAGCTCCTCTGCATGTCGACGCCTCTGCATCAGCTGCTGTTCCCGCTTGGTCAGAAACCTGGAGAGACGGATGGAAACGAATGGAAGGAGAGAGAGGTGGATAGAAGAAAAAGAGGGTGGTGGTTGGACAGAGGGGTGGATGGTTGGAGGAGTGGAGGATGAGAGGAGAATAGTCAAGAGGACAGGTAGATGGGACATATGGAGGGAGGGATGGATCAAGGTGGATTGGTGGGTAAAGAGAAAACAGTTGAGAGGGGCAGGTACGAAAGTTAAGGCAGGGAGAAAGACAGGGTTGTGAGAAAAGTGGAGAGAAACGGGTATGGGGATGATTAAAGAGAGGAAGAGAAAGGGCAGAGAAGGGATAAAAACAATCAGGAAGTGTTGAGCGATTGTTACACTGCAGAAGCAAGCAGCCCCCAGCCACCCAGAAAGACGAGAACCTTTTCACTGCAAACTCAACCTCAAACCTTTGCCCCCCGGCCCCACACACACACAAACACACACAGAGATCCAATACATGCTTCCATCATGTCATTTACAAAGATAATCAATCTGATACCAAAAGGTGTCCAAGTGGCCTCTGAAAATCTTAAACAAAAAGTCATATGTATATTCACAAGACAGATCACACAGGAGAAACAAACTGTAATGGTATCCAGGTTAGAGTCATGCATCTTGTTGAAACAAAAATACATGATTCTTCGGTTTGTTGGACTCACACACACAGCCCAAACATACTATGTAAATGAGTCAATACCAGAACCAACCATACCCGTGTATACAGGAATCAATCAAGCCTCTATGCGTGTCTCTTTGGTGTGACCTTTCATTATCACTCTACTGACCAAACATAACAAAGATGAGGGGACAAAGATAGAAGTTAGGAGTGAAACAATTAATCGAATAATCGATTAATCACTCCACAGAAAATTCATGAAATAAAAGGTTTAGCAATCAGTTTAGTTGTGCATTATATCAAACAATTCTGTGTGCCATTTACAACTTAACCAAGATATTAATGCTTGTCATTGTTCCATATTATACCATCATTGTATGGTCTAAATGAATTGCATTGGTTAATCACCAATCAGACAAATCATCACATGAAAATTGCTAGTTGCAGCCCTAGATATAATTCTCTCTTAGCCAACCATGGGAAATATAGACGGATAAATCTGAATCATTTGCATGTTATCTTTCTAGATTTCATAATTCTTTGTACCGTTTTCAACACCTTGGATCTGCATTTAATTTTTTTCCTCTGCAAATAAACGGAACAAATATTGATGACCACGTTCATATAGAGGTGACTATTCAAATACAGATGTACGTTAGACAGCTGCTCTCTAAAGTGTCCTTCCACAGCTGCAAGTGCCATTACAGTGTAGTGTTATTTAGCTTTGATCTAATTTAGAGGCCCTCTTCTTGACCTAATGCATACTGATGACAGGCCAGATCCAGAGGGGCCCGGCCAGGGGCCTCTTTAAGTGTCCTAAACAAATTCTATTAGAGCCACTGGCCATCTGTACATATTAACCCATCCTATGTTACCCAATAAGAAGGCCTAGTGAAGATTTACTGGCTCATTAAATGTGCTACACAGAAACATTCGTTCTCTCTGTTCTGCTTTCTGCTACGGATGGGGTGCGATGTCTTGACTGCACAGAGACTAAACTGCGAGCAACCACGAATGGAAGGGAGTTTGGAAGAGAGATGCACTGCAACAATTCATTCATGAATTCTGGTTTTACATGACATCAGAGAGAGAAAGAGAGCGGGGAGGGGGGGGGGGGGGGGGGGGCAAGAAATAAGTCACACAGTATAAACAGTAAACACCACGTGGAAACTGGTGAAATCCCAGCATTCAAACTGAGATCACCCTCCGATAAGGAACTGTCCTATTAAAATGAACCTGACCCTTGACCTTCACATAACAGATCTGCTTCATATTCACTGTGATAATTTTTTTAAATGACTTAACTCAACTTCAACTTAACAATAGTACTTCCATGCAACCAACGTACAGTGACTTTGCATGCAGTGCCCAATTGAAAATTTTACAAATTAATAAATAATGAAACAAAATGAAAATATTTTGTGTAAATAAAGGTCAGCTCATTTCAACAAGGTGGCATTCCTCTGGTGCTTTTCACGCTTTGACTGAAACCCACTCTCAATTCAATTCTGAAGAAGAAAAAAACACCCAGACCAAAAAAATAAATAAAAATAAAATGTCCGCATCCAAGCACACTCACCCTCCCTCCCCCAAGTGCTAGTGGCTGAACACAAGCATGCTCCATGGGGCAGGGGGTGAGGCGAGGCAGGGGTGGGGGATGGAATGGGGAAGAGGTAGAGAGCACTGTACAGTACCTGACCAACTGGTTGTAGATAAAGAGCTGGAATTTGGGGTGAAGGTTGGGGAGACAGACACTGAGGGAGGCCCAGTGTTGGGCCGTGAACACAGAGAAGAAGTAGTGCACAGGAGAGCAGAGTCTACAATACACACACACGCACGCACGCGCACACACACACACACACACACACACAGTACACAAGAACAAATGTACAAGCATGCACGCACGCACGCACGCACACACATACACACACGAGACAGACATCAGAATGGCCCAGGAGTCACACACAAACAGTGTGGAAAACGAGAATAAAAACGTGATAAACAGCGAACAACAGAGAAAACAAAAAGATGGAACAGAGGACAAGCAGAAAGAAAGAGAGAGAAGAAGAAGAAAGGCATGAGTACATGTGTTTTTTTTAATACACTGAAGGTATAGGAGTCCAAGGGGTTTTTGTGGTAGCACGTTTGCATGGCTTTGTGTTCTGATGCGGTTAATGGCTCCTTTATACTTTGTCATATTATGGCTGTGTTACTCACCGAAAATACCAGATTTTCCACCATAAAACTGTTTTTCAGGACAACATTTTTGGTGAGTGACAGTCATACATTCAAGTATAATTTATGCTTAACACTTAACAGTCCTGAACCAGTTCGAACCAGTTCTTCTCAACCAGTTTGAAGATGTGTCTGCTTGCCTGCAACAGTGTCAGTCCAAGGTTTGATGTGGTTGTTGGCTAACCTTCAAGGTGACGTGGGTTCAAAGGGGGTTTCGCCAGTGACTGATACTACATTGATTAAGGATTTACAACAGATTAAAGCAACAAGGAATTTAAAAGGTGTTTTGTCAGTGACTGATTGAATCAGGAATCTCAACGCCAAGGAGATGCAGAACCTGGCTATTCATATTGTTATCATTTAGTCATTGCTTACATAACCAGTTAAGCCATACCCATAACCACTTAAGCCTGGCACATCATACGACAAGAATAGCAGATCCAAACACTCACAGTCACAAGGCATCGCAATGCAACAGGCTGTGAACTTGTAGATCAGCTATTTTCATTGTGCAACTCGAGCATACCATACGTGCATGAATGAAACATACTGTATGCCTAGGCTATTTTGTAACTCTTTTCCTATAATAGGGATGGCCGGGTTAATGTGGTTAAAAGTTATATCAATTCCAGCAGAAACCATTTACCATGATCAGGGAGAATAGAGAATGATAGGCAGAGGGGAAGGGGTTAAAAAGAAGCAACAGACTGTTTATGTACCAATGCAAACAAACAGATGCAAGATTAGAGACTTTTTGAGGTAACTTAGTTCAATTCCAGACACATGTTTCACTTCATAGCCTAAACTCTGCTAGTAATGGCTGGCTTTGTGCTTGAGAATCTGTCATGGTCAGAGTACAAACCCAGAGAAATCTAAGTCTAGTGATGGCATATAGAATTCCAAGTTGGTCCACGCTGTGACGGAAATCCTACAATTTACCATTTGTTTAGCACGGTCAAATAGATTGATAGTTGTGGGAATTAAATAATAGAAGTAAGCAGTTTGCTTGTCCACAGATGGCAAGTATGTTAGTTAAATACCGTACTATCGTATACTGATGCTAGGTTTGACATATAATACCTGCTATCCTAGTTACTTTGTAGCGCGTACTTGTTTTCTTGGCACTGTATTTACTTGACCGATTGTCGTTTGTTGACTGGAGTTCATGCCGTTTACGCTGACTGATCTTGCACTTTGTAAAATAGTTTTGGATAAGAGCGTCTGCTAAAAAATGTCAGAAGAGTCCTTTCTAAATTGAATACCATGTAGACATAGTAGTCCTAGGACATGGGTGGTGGTAACACAAATCTACATGGACCTAACCACAATGTAGGGCTAGTGGTCGTTACGAGAAATTACAAATTCATTCACAAATCACTGAAATCAGTTGATAACATCCATCTCCTGGACCTGTCTGCATGTATGTGTGCGTTACGTTTAGTACTAGAATATGGGACTGGTAGATGGCAGTACAGTTAAGGTTATACAGAGCTGAGGTAGCACTCATTATGGATGCTAGTCAAGTCTAGAGGAACCAGACGGAGCATGCTTATATTCACATCCACACCACAGCATTTGGACACCAAGAGAAAGAAAGGCAGCATTTTAGCTCCACCATACTTTTCAGCCAGACAAGACCGCCACACTGAATTCTATGATACAACCATCAGTCAAACTGGAACCACGGTACTGTAGGCACCAGTAACCAAACTCACCATTAACCTCTCAGAGTTTAGCATAGGCCATTATGCAGAAGAGCATTTTGGACTAATAACAAAATGCATTAAACCTGTATGTATTCCTACCAAAAACAGAAAAAGGGAATATTTGCATATAACGTGTTCACAAGCAAAACAGAAAAGAAAGTCCCGGGGAAGAGGCAGGCAGGAGAGCAGTACACCTGCAGTTAGCGTGGTTAATAATAAGAGATGGTGAAAATCAATAGTCACTCTGACAAACCATCTCCAAAACACAGTAGAGGAGTTGATCTATGGCTGCCATGGAGACAGCCCCTCTAGTGCATTTTATAAAGATGTCCCATAAAACAAACACATTTAAAAAAGAAAAGAAATAAGACTTTTGAGATTCCACCAGCAGAAATTGGCAAAAAGGACTGCAGAAGGAACAAGTAAAGGGTTTAAAGCAAAAAATAAAACGTTACTTTTCATCCATGTGAGAGCGCATCTTTTTCAGCTTCTGCATGATGCTGCTGGTCTCGCTGCCAGAAATAGAGAGGGGGGGAGAGGGGCTGCGGACATCACCGTCTGCCAGCCTTGTGACTGGAGAAGCAGCTTCAGATGCCGGGGTCTCGGACATGGGAGTCTCCTGAAGGATGGACAAAAACACACAAATGAACAATAATAAGACATGGGAGTCTCCTGAAGGATGGACAAAAACATTGAGGAGAGACATGTTACAGAGCTGTACAACATGGCTACTATTTTTGTTTTCTCATAAATATGGCATTTTTCAGAGATTTGTTTAATCTAAACATTTCAGGTTGAAGGGCATCCGTCTCCATCATAGTCTTAACCACTTAAGCCTGTTTGCTGTATGACGAATAGACTAAATTGCAGATCTACAAGCTTACAATGTGTCGTGACGTGTTGTGAGATTGTAGAGCTGCTGTTTGCTATTTTTTGGCCTAAATAGGGAAGCCAGGTTGAATGTGGCGAATTATTAAATAGATAAGATTAGGTGTACATTAGTTTGAGCTATTCGATATAATCAATTATTTAATCAAAATAATCAATTAAAATGGGCATGTTATTACAGACGAACAGTAAAAAAAAAATGATAATACAAATGAAAATAGCCCTAATGTCTGTAACAATGTTGTGTAATGTCTCTGGGACTTTGCTTGGAGGAGGCGGTACTAACAGGCGGTGCTTCTCCTCCAACACATCTGAGCCTTTCCTTCAGTCTGAATGTGGAGCTTCTCATCCTCTCAATCTCCTCCTGCTGCTTCAGCAGCAGCTGACGCTCCTTCCTCGCTGCCTTGTTGGCCTCCTGTAGACGTCTGATCTCAGCCTGGACGCACACACACACACACACACACACACACACACGCAAACACACGCAGGAAATGATATACAGAACGTCAACATTAGTCTGAAGACCTTAATATTGACTTGCGTTATGCAGAAAGTCTGCACCAATCTTCACCGGAAATAGATCTACAGGCTCACAACACGGCTTGTCTTGTCTCTGTCGGGTGGAATAATGTCCAAAACTGTTTTCAGGATTCAAATTCAAAAACAGTAAAAGTAAAAAGCTCAAAATGTGTCCCTTCGCACAGCGTTCCGAGCTTGTAGATCTGCTACTTTTGATACTTTTGTGATGCTGTAGTATGATGCTGTTAATTTACAAACAAATACAAAAATATTTTTTTAAATATGGAGATGAGGTGTAATATGGCCCGACAGACAGCGACGATATAAGGTTTAAGTGAGGTTAATGTTGTCAGTTTGAAACAGACATTCAGTTGAACGACTATTCAAAGTGAATTCTCACAAACAACCCAGACTGCACCCCAACTACTGTAGATAGATTCTTTATTTACGTGTCATGCACCAGAGGTGCCCTGCCCACATGGACTTATAGGACACAACATATAAATCATTGCATCAATATAGCATAGTTGTACAATAAAGTTAAGTTAAATAAAATAAAATAAACTCTTTGTTTTTCAAACTCCATGAACTGTACCTGCTCCTGCTGCAGCTTGAGCAGCAGGCCCCTCTGTTTCTTCCTGATGGGGGGCATCTTGTCGTCCTCGCCCTTGTCCCGCAGACTCCTCTTCTGGTGCTCCAGCCAGGCCAGCTCCGTCTTGGTCTTCTCCTTGAGGGCCTTCTGGCGGAGGTGCAGCAGGGAGCTCTGGTGCTGCAGGCGCACCTCCTCGTCCTTCATGTACTGACGCACCATGTCCATGGTGAACTGGGAGAAGCTGTCCTGGCCGCCCGAAAACGCCCGGCTCACGTCTGGAGGCTGGGTGTGGGGGGTACAATTTTTTTTTTAAACATTAGGTTGGGGGGTGGGGAGAAAGCTCAGGTTTTGAGGGGCTAAGATTAGGAGAAAATAGCAGATTGATTCGTTGTCAGCTTGTAGATTGTCTATTTTCGGCGAAGATATTTAGTGCACAGCGAAAACAAGAAGGTGTCTAGTATAGAGACCTCATGGAATCCGGTCAACTAAGTATGGAGTTTAAGTGGTAAAATAAGTGAGGCTCAGGATTGATGAGAGCAGGATGAAGATGACAATGGTAAGAAAGGAAAATATAGATTGGAGGTAGGAGTGTACATGAAATAAAGAAGTGAAAAAGAAATCTGATCAGACTTCCAGGAATACACAAACAAAGTCAACACAACAGAACCGATGACGGAAAATGTTACCGGCGTGAGTTTACACACTCCTCCCATTAGCAAACAGTGACTCAACTGGTGTGTTTGTGCCAGTCTGTGTGTGTGTGTGTATTCACGCACACATGCTCAATACCCTGAGGAAGGCAGTATGCCTGCCGAAACATTGGTTTTATTCTCACTCGCTAGTGAGTGCTACTTTTCATCTCCTCTCAGTCTTGCACCTCATAATGGATTGGTGTGCGTGTATAGAGGGTATGCACGTGACATCATACCCGGAAGTTATGCAGGAACGCCTACTGGGTGGCAAAAAACTACTTTTTGGCCTTGACAGCCCATACGTCCAAACAGAAAAAAACTTTAAACTCACTTTGCCACTCGATTTGCCACTCACTTTATGCATGCACAATTGCACATACCCTCCATTAACCCTCTCACCTTAGAGCCGCCACACGTCGTCAAGGTCCTGTTGTGATTGGCTGCCGCCTCCTCCTCCGAATCCTCGCGCGGGCGGGACTTCTTCTCCAAGGTGCCACGGCGGTGCGCCTCAGAGGGCAGAAGGGAGCGGAACGAGCGCTCCTCTATCTCGTCCTCCGTCATGGACTCGTCGAACTTCAGGGAGCGATCTGTTGCTACCGAGGTGCTGTCCGCTGCAGGGGGACAGACAGATCAAAGTTGTCACCCATCCCTAGGTCACTGGTTCTAAAAGTGGTCCTTGAGGGGGATCCAGGCGGTCTCCAGCAAAATGTGTTAATTTATTTATTTTCATTCATTCAGTTTTATGATTCGGGGGTTTGTGGCACCATTCTTTTTTAATGGGGGTCCACAGCAAAGAACCACTGGCCTAGGTAACCTTTCAAAGTGTGTGGAGTCTGTTGGGCTACACAGTCAGGCTCTCATGTACTGTATGCGTGTGTATTTTAGGACATTAAAGGAAAATTTCAGTCCATTATCGATGGTTATCATAGTGAAGTCTATAGAGACAATAATGAACAAACATTGTGTCCCTCCCAAACTCAGGGCGGACACTAACCACAGGCTGGTAAAAGTGCTAGAGCCTTGCGGTAAAAAGAACAGTTCACAGCAGCAGCTAGAGAACTCTTCCTGGACTGTACCTTTCTCCTCCACCATGGAGGTGATGCTGTCGGTGCGCAGTGAGTCGTCTGCCCCTGTGGGGGCGTCATCCTCCACCGAGCTGCTGCCTGCCTCCTTCTCCCTGCCCACACGCGGACTCCTCTCCTCTGCTGCCTCCTTCCTCCATTTCTCTTCCGCTCCATCCTTCCTCCTCCGCTCCCTCTGGTCTGAGGAGGCGAGCGGCGGGCTTGCGTGGCTGCTGGTGTCTCCTCCGCTGAAGGCGCAACATACCGTAGGGAGGAATGAAGGTTTAGTGACCGTTAGTTGAGGTTTAGTAGCTGGTACTTACACGATCACACTACACAGAAAACCACAAGCAACAACCTGAATCGGTGTGAGAAACCAGGGACTTAACTACAGTAGATCAGTGACTCAACCTTTTTAATTATGCATTAGAACACGGATCTCATGATTCTTATCTCTGGGACTCCAATGTGCACAGTAAAAATCCTCAGTTTAATTTAACAGGCCTGTAAGGACCATTTGGTTAACTATAAATGATTAAGCTGGGGACACCGTGGAAGCCCCATGGGGGTCCCTGGACCCAGGTTGAGAACAGTATTGTGGTGATGAGAGGCCTACCGGTACCTGAGTTTGGGTCTCCTGGAAGACAGGGAGTCGGAGTGACTGAAGCTGTCCCGTGGAGAGAGGGGTTCATCTGGCCTGGTCCTGCTGCCTGACACCTCACCCCTGGAGCTAGAAAAGGTCAGAAAACAGCATTTTTTGGAATAGAGATTTAGACAGCGTTGTGCTAATAGCTTTCATTATGTGCTTGAACATCGCCGTGTATGCAGCTGTGTGCGGGACGGTGTAAAATTGCACAAGTGATGGCACATCACAAATGGCAAAAACATTAAAAAAAAAGTGAAAACATTGCACAATAGCGACATATGTGACTCATCAGTCTGCATGAGTAGCGTACAACAGCAGGAGAGAAAGATGCTTATATTCAAAGAAATGGAAACATAACCAGGACTCTCAGAAAATAAATCAGGACTCTCAAACAATCATTTTTCCAATTAATCAATTAATCCTTGCAGGAGTATGCAAAGGCAAATAGCATATTATGTAGACATTATTGTACATCAATTGTAGCCTGGTTAATAAACCAGACCGAATCAGCCGTTGGCAAAAAAAAGTTGCCTACCAGCGGATTACGGTCTGGCGAGGCTCAGTAGCACGCCTCTTTCCTACAGCAGAGAACAGGTCGGACCAATCGGGACACGGTATGCAATATAGGCGGGCTTTGGTACAGTGACGTTCAATGCTTGAGACTTTTGACTGACAGTAGCTCTGACCAATTGCGTCAAAGAGAAAATGTTCCCCGGGAAATGAAATCCAAGTGGAGCCAGCCCAGACTGATATACCGCGACAGTGTTGTGTGATATTAGTCTGGCTTATATATACCGCGACAGTGTTGTGTGATATTAGTCTGGCTTATTAGCCAGGCTACATCAATTGTCCCGGGACCCACGGGTTGCCTTTTATAATTAAATTGTATGGGTCACCCAGTAAAATGTATTTTTAGAAAACATTCAAAGATTTCAAAAGGAAGGGAAACATAACCAGGACTCTCGGACAATAAATTGTTGACAATTCCTTCACCTGTCGGTGTCGGCCCTGGCCTGCAGGGGTCTCATACGCTGATGCTCTCTGTGGTGGTCCGGCAGGGTGCCGACGGCAGCACCAGTGGCAGGTACACTCAAAGCTCCAGCTATCTGGGAGCGTGCCAGCTCTGTCATCTGAACAGCAAGACAATACAATACGGCTGTTTATTGTAGTTTAATAATTCACATTTACCACTATACCCATTAATGATGACAATGGACGTCATCAAGCTTTCATATTCTGTATTTTCATATGTATACTGTACACACACACACACACACACACACACACACACACACACACACACACACACACACACACACGCACACGCACACACACACACACACTTTATTTCTTCTCAGGTTCAAGAAATTAATTGGATATTGTTGCAAATTGCTTTTCAGGCAGAAAGTGAGATTAGCGAGTGCTGACCTCTTTGATGTGTCGGGCGGCGTCGGCTGTGTAGCGTGCTGTCTCAGCTTGTTGACTCATCATCTTGGCGGTAGCTTCCTGGAGGCCGCCCAAAGTCTGATGCTGGGACGCCGCCATGTTTTCATGCAACTCAGAGTGCGCCTGGACACAGCCACATGTCCACGAAAGCACATGGAACACACAAGCAAGTGGAACGAACACACACACACACACACACACACACACACACACACACACACACACACACACACACACACACACACACACACACACACACACACACACACACACACACACACACACACACACACACACACACACACACACACACACACACACACACACACACACACACACACACACCCCTTAGTATTCTATTGATGAGGAAACAAATCTGAGGCTACACAATTATTTTTATTATTGTAGTGGATGCAAGTATGAGTAGTAATATAATGACATACTAAAGGTATATTCAGTGATTTCACTTAATTCAAATATCACTTATTTTTTTGTTTTGTTGTGATAATCCTCCCTACTATAGAGTGTGCTGACCATATAAGGAGTTCCTCCCTGTCCCCAGTTAACCCCTGGGGTCAAAAAACATTATGTTTAGTTTTTGGCTAGGTGGCCCAGCCTTCATCCAATCAGGATAGAGAGAGGCCTTCCGCCAATCATGATCGAGCTGGGCCGGCCTTGGTGCATGTGCTGTTGGCCTGTTGCGTGTCCACCCACTGTAGTGCGTGCATCAGTGCATGTGCACATCTTGTTACCGGGGCGGACCGGGGGGGTTTCCAAATCACCCAAATCACTGAATATACCTACTATAAAAGATTTTATATTAGAATTAAAAACGAGTCACAAAGTTTGTAAGTAAGCTTGTAAATCTGCCATTTCTGCTTTGTTTTTACATTTGAAAATGTAAATGAAAATATCTCAACATCGATGTTTTCAACATCGTTCAACATTGTGCAATGATGAACAATGATTAGGACAAAATAATTGTGTTTAGACAACTATGTCATCATTGTGACAGGCCTAGTGTGTGTGTGTGTGTGTGTGTGTGTGTGTGTGTGTGTACCCTGGCTGCTCTCTGTCGGCTCTCCTCCAGCTGTAGCTGTGTCTCCAGTGCTTCTCTCTCAGCCTTGATCTTCAGCTCATAAAGGTCATGCTCATGCCTCTGCTGCTGCGCCTGCACGGTCAAGGTCACAGGACAGAACAGTATGAATATAGAGACACAGAACCATTACCTCCTTTCAATGGAATGCACATGGTCACCGAAATCTACGGATTCTAGTGTAAAAGGTTCCCGCAAGAAAACCAGGGGTGTATTGGTATAAATTCATATATATATATATATATATATATATATCATGTTATAGAACAAGATGGGGTCTAACAACAGCATGGCTTTCCTGTGCATCTCTGGCGTCATATTGATGTCGTCAGTCTTGCCCAAATGTGCATGCACAAGAAATGTAGCGCCGACTGCGGCACAGTAGGACAAACTAGCCTCTTAGGCGTCACGCCAGAAAGAAAGGCCACAATATATTGAAACCGTGTTACATCCCATCATCCCATGTCATTTATCATAACGCGAGATCATTATTAATGAAAAGCCTCCATAGATCCTCTCCTTCACCTTGAGTATCTGAGCCAACGAGACGCTCTCCTGCTGAGCCATGGACACACCTCTCAGCCTCTCCACATCTCCCAGCTGCCGTACAGATTCCTCAATGGACTCCAAATAGTTGAGCTCTGCTGTCATCCGGTGCTGCAGCACACTAGGAGCATACTGTAGCTCACCTGGGGGGAGGAGGGAGGGAGGGAGAGAGAGAGAGAGAAGGAAAGGGACAGTGGGGTTGATAGAGAGTGAACAGAAATATTTATATGTAAAGAGATCATTAAGTCCAAACGGACATGGCTGCTAAACTGTACATCAAAAGAGCTCATTTGCTTACTTGGGCTGTTGATCTCTGCTCTGCCACTGGGTGCTGTGGTGAGTGTACCAGAGGCAGTGGTTAGCCTAGCCTTGGATGCTGAAGTTCCAGCCCCCAGGCCAAGGTTGCAGCCCTCTATCCCCACAGGACAGACAGATTTTTGGGACACACCTGGAGAGTTGGCCCCTGGTGGAGACCCATTCTCAGAAGGAGAGGCCAATACAGGGATGCTGCCTGGAGACATTTTACCATCTGGCCCCACACTAGAGAAAGATATATTGGGACATTACGTTAATTAGCTGAAATCTAGGATATTCTTTTGAACTAAGGACAAGTTATTGTGAATGTGAAGGTTAAAAGAAAAGAAAAGAAAAGAAAAGGGGGCAGAAGAAAAATATCTAAAACAATTGCAGCATACGCAGACATTTAGTGATTTCTCCTTACATAAAACTACAAACACTTGTTTTGAATCAAGTCACTGTGCCTGTGGCAAGATGTGGTAGTTAGCTGAAACAGGTCAGCAGGGTGGTAGAGCAATAAAGAAAAGGGGGCCCCTAGCCTTGGAAAGCCTAGAGCTGAACCAGAGAGGGCCTGTGCTATTACACAGAGAACCTGGATCAATGGCAGGACTGTGCTGCTACAATAAGCTCAGTTCTGAGTGCAGTTAGCCATCGCAGTAAGACACATCATTTTGCAGACCGTCTCAAATATTTTAATTAGGAAATACAAAGTGGTCTTTCAATAGTCATCAATGTGCTGCTCCCGAACAGAGCTCGTTTTATTGTTCATAATAACATCAAGTTAGACTGATGAGTCGTCGGCACACAGGGACAACAACAACTTGCATCATATATGGCACTCGAATTAGGCAGAAGTCTGAACTTTGCGTTCCTTGCAATCAACCTTGGATGATAGACAGACTGCAAGTACGGTATGGCAAGAATGTACCACCTGGGCTTTAGAAACATGCTACTGGAGGGCTCGAATGTCACAACTGGGGAAAAAGAAAACAACAACTTCTCTCTTCTCTCCTTTCTCCCTTGGCAACATGCCTAAGCTGCAGTGAAGATGGCCTCCCGGACCAACCACCTCGCGGACCACGGAAACAAAAGAGCCAGTGTTCTGTTCTTCTGCAATTTGCAGTCTAACCCTGCTGGCAGCTTCTACATTGCTGTTAAACCCCTTGAGTCTTCAATAGCACTGCTAGCCACAAGATGGTTTTGCTTGGCTGCCTTACCTGGAAATCTCCAAGCACCGTTTAATAATTAACGCTTAGTCATGTCCATTTGGTACTAGGGAGTGATGGTGATATGTCATACACTGAATCAGATTAGAACTGCAGGGATGCTCATTTGCTCCAAAAATCCCTTTCATGCCCAACTCACCATTCATTTTAGAGATCTTGGTTTGGAAATACTTTAGAAAGCAAACAGTGTGCGATCCAGCTAGTTCATTCAGATATTCCTTTTTAACAGTCAACATTATGAGGTGCAGTGGTAAAGGGAAAGGTGCAATTTATCATTCCAACATGATGATAAATCACCTCAGTACCCGTCTACCCGAGCATAAAGTAACAAGACTTGTTTAGAAAGGCACACTCCTTTTAACTATCCCCAACCACTTAAAGGATAGTACGATATTCTTCTCCAAGCCAATAGCGCTACCAGCATTCCCACAAATTGCTACTGTGCGGTTTACAGGGAGGAAGGAAATACCAGAGGCAAACGGAGGAAGGAGGAATCTTCTACACTTGTGGCAATCTCCACTTACCCTCCCTTTGACCAGAACCACAGTCCAGTATGTATATTGTACAGTACATCACACAGTACTGTACTTTTGACTGAAATTATCTAAAGAAACTTGAATAGGATCCTCTGAAAAGGCAACATCGTGAAAGCGTGTTCCTCATTCCTCATCCGTTTAGTTTACCTTTGAAGAGAATGCCCTGAGGCGCCCCCCAGGGTGCCGTCAGAGCGGACACTCCTGGCCTGGCTGTGGGCAGAGCTCTTCTCTGAGCTCCTCCTCCTGGAGTTGGCAGACGGGGCTTCCGAGGCTGGTGAGCAGGGGCTCCTCTGCTCCTCCACCAGAGTGGCGTCGCTCCGGTCCGATACACCACCTGAAGAGAGACGTCAACCAGACATTAGAAGCCAAGAGACAAACTTGATGGAGGTCAGATTTAACTCAACTTTATTTGAATAGCCCGTAATCAATTTGACATTCTCAAAGGGCTTTAGAGGTCCACATGTAAAAGGAATAAAACAACACACCTGTCCATAGACCCTCAATCAGGTGAGGGAAAACTCCCCAAAAAAGACTCCAGATAGGACAAGGAAGAAAGCTCTGGAACGATTAGAGGCCTAGGACAGGCACTGACAGGTACTACTTCAAATGCAAAACAAAGATCAAAACTATGAAATGTCCATGTTGGAAAAGTGATAATACTAGTGACAAATTAAGTGTTTCCGTGCCACCCCCGAGAAACCGAGATTGGCTTACCTTTGCAATCGATGCCATGCCCGGCATCCCGAGATTTGTTTTATTCCCCATAATCCAGGGGAAAAAAATAAAATAAGTAGCATCTGACGTTTACCTAAAAATGGCCAAAATACTCTTTATGTGCATTATGGATTGTAATGTGCAAAAAATGCGATATTCTGCGGTTGATTAAACCTTCAGATTGACTTAGTTATGATAAAAAAATTGGATCGCTCGTATAGAAAGGCATAGATTCACTACTGTGACCTGGTCGACGTCCGGTTCAAACTGATATCAACATCCACTAAGTTTTGGGACTACTATTGCAAATACGGCTGGCACTGGGCAAGGACCCCATCGTGTGGCCATTTTTGGTATGGCAGCTAGCTATGGAGTTAATAGTAGTATAACTGAATGATAATGAATAAAACACATGGGGATATCCATCAGATCAGTTGAGGACACACGACCACGGCTGTGGTGTAAGTGTGTAAGCCGGGAACTGCAGCATCGCCAGTGATGGTGGTAGTGCAATAAAGGCCATTTGCCGATTTACAATAATGGGAAAACTGCCATATCAGACAAAAACCTTCAACGGCAATGTTGAGTGATAATATTGACCGTCTCACCTCTCTTTCCTGTGGAGTGTTTGGAGCGGGGCGAGGATCCAGACGTGGAGCCGGAGGAGAGATGAGGGGAGTTGACAGAGGAGTGGAGGGATGAATGGTGGGAGTAGGGAGACCTCCTCATCAACTCCTCAAAGTGACTGGTCACACTGTCAAGAGAGAAGATGTCACGTATTTAGAAGAACGAAGAAAAAAAAAACTGTGACCCATAGAATTAGATAATGGCAGTCCGCCTTCCCAAGAATCCCAACATGCATTGACGTTGCACGTGATCGGGCGTAGCCAATCGGCAGAAATAATTTGCGGTGCGATGCTGGGGGGGTAATATTGGCGTAAATAAGCACTACGGTAAAAGTAGAGAGATACAACTAAGATTCAGAAATAAAAATAGTAATCTAAATAAAAGATATGAATAAAACCTAAGTCTGACCGCCATATGCACTTGGAGGGGGGATACGGACGTTCGTATCCTGCCACAATGTTATGCTGCATTCACACGGGCAGATGCAACAGATGCAAAGCTACACTATAGTACACCTAGTCACAGACAGTGTAGTCGTTAAGCAGCAGTAGGATGATCCCACTGGCAGCAGGTGTCCGTTTATCACTATAGCACAACCACAAACGTCCAATATACAATGAATTACTCACCTAATGCTGCCTGCTGGCTCCATGTTTAATTCCAGTGTGTGTAACCTACGTTGTTTAAATGACCGATAGTTTTCATATTGTAAATATAGTCGCTAACGTGGTTTAGCGACTAGCACTTTGACAGCTAAAAACTGTCATCTAGCTTGTTTACAACTGAAACGCACTTCCTGTCCTCTGACTTCCTCATCAAAATAAGAGCCACTTGTAATGATTAGTCAACACTAGTTTTATTTCTAAGTCTACTTACAGGACGTTAACATCTCATTTGAGTTACTTTTGAGTGCCTGTCAGCATTCTCTAAATCCCTGTCTCTCAGCTGTTGGTGCGCAAATGCGCCTCCATGCCTTTGATCTACCGCGCACCAAACGTTTTGACGACGCATGCGCACTGGCGCACCGCATGTGTGCACCCCTGCTAATAATTAGATTCAGGTGTTATGCCTGAAATCAACTTGATCAATGCCAGGCAATGCCAGGCAAAAGTATAATTTTCACTGCAAAATGTGTGATAATAAAATAAATACAGCTAAACATTAATTTATACACTGAGAACCAACAACTAGTTACCAGGCTGTTTTAATTGGAGCTGCCTGTCAGCTGTGTAACATGAGTGCCCCCCAGTGGACAGTTTATGAACAAGTCCACTTCAATCCTCTTACCCGCGTCCATTACATCCTCTCTTGGACTGGCCGCTGCCACCGCTGCTACGGGACGACACAAAGTCATCCTCATAACCTGCTGCATCTCCAGGGCTAATGCCTGACTGGACACATTGGACAGAAGGAGGGCTCCTCTCCGGCCTGTCCTCAGCCGCTAAAGAAACACACAAAGCAAAGGGTTACAAATGCAAGCCTTCTGGAGATTCCTGTACCAGCTACAATGCATGCTCATTTATTTACAATGTTAAAATTAGATGCCTGATGAAGATCGAGAAAGATCGACACTAGTGGAGCTGAGAACCAGTGTGCAGACTTAATTTTTGAATTGATGTTTGTCCAGCACCTGGAGTAGAGATTGGATGTGCATGCACATTGCACACATCTGTGTAAATGTACAAACTAACCTTTGGGTTGGCTGTGTAGGCTCTTGGTAAAAATGTTGATGACACTGTGAGGGCTTCCTTTGCTCAGCTCTTCCCAGGCTGCTTTGCTTCCATCCCGTGTAACGAACGGGGAGCTAAGGGCTGGGTAGTTCTCTGCCTCCCTCTGAAACTGGGAGAGGGCGTCATAGCTCCGTCTCTGGTCCATGCAGTAGCCCGGAGCCCCCAGGCTATCTGCCGGTCTTGGTATGTGATTTGTGGAAGGGCGAAGGGGGCCGGCGTCATCCTCTGAGAGATTCCCTTCACTTAGCAGGCCCTCGCTGATGGAGCTTCCGCTGGAGTTGTGGAGATTTGTCCTCTTTCCGTTCATCTCCCCTCTCTCCGCTACAAATCCATATCCTCTCTTCTGCCCGGACCACTCGGCCCTCTCTATCTTCTCCAGGCCATTGACCAGCTTCCTACCTTCATGTGAGTGACTGTTGAAAGGTTGTTGTGGGTTCATCTGGGCACTGCTCTTTTCTTTCTGCCCAGCGAAGGCGTGCAGGTTGCCCACGCCCGGCAAAGTGGCTTTGTCGTATGAACTCTGACCTGCACTTCTCAGGATCCTCTGAATCCTCAGCCCCAGGTCGTCTGCGTCTGTGCTGCCGGTTTGGATGGTTTCTCTGACTGGGGGGCTGAAATCGCCTACCCAGCGCCCGTGGTTACTTGCGCTCACCTCTGCAGCGGTCCCCGAACCCAAGTCGATCCCCTCGCCAGCCAGTTTGCGCGCCTCACTCTCTATGCGGTTGGAAAGGGACATGGCCGTGGCCTTCAGCGCCTCAATGCGGGGAGTCAACTTGGACCTGGACTTGTTGGAGAGTGCAGTGGTTGACTGATGCTGGTTGTGTCCTCCAGGAGACACCCCGCTCTCCAGCCTCAGAAGCTGGGAGAAGAGATGGTCACTAGAGGGAGCCAGAGCTCTACCGTCAGTGCCGGTGGCAGCACCCACCTGGACGCTGGGCTGAAGCCAGGAGGGAACTGCCGTACCCAGACCAGTCCTGCAACACACGTAGACAAAGGAATGAACAGGGAGAGTATTAGGCGATAAACAATAAATTAAAAAGGAACAAACAACTATTTGTCTGCTTCATATGGTTAGAGAAACAAGTATGCAACTACTACTCTCGCTTCCCTAAAATGTATGATCAATATACCATTGTGTCAGAGAAGCCTTGTGTGAGTGTGTGTATCCATCCATACTATAATTTACTAAATCTATATGTGTGTCTG
Source organism: Electrona antarctica (assembly GCF_951216825.1). Lineage (NCBI taxonomy): Eukaryota > Metazoa > Chordata > Actinopteri > Myctophiformes > Myctophidae > Electrona > Electrona antarctica. Next base: position 21,014,671 of record NC_136812.1, read on the forward strand.
TCACTGTGTTCTGGCGTAGCTTGGACAGCGTCCGACCGAGCGGTCTCAAACTTGCCTTGTGTCTCTCATATGACCCTGAGGTGTACGGTGCCAAATGGCAATTCGGACAGACTAACCATTTCCAAGAAACGAAAATAACAAATGTTGTGCCTTTAATCAACTTGCTTAACTAAAGGGTTATGCAGAATATGCACAAGTTAGTTCTGCATGTGAAATGTCTAAATGTCATCACAATCAACCAAAATCCAATGTTCAAATGAATGACTGTAAATATCACATCTTAAAAGAAAGTGTCCATTGTGGCTCAGATCTGGAATTAAACTGCCAAACCCAGATAGTGAAAGAATAGTAACTCTCAGTAACTTGAAAATCAGGGTTCAGCTAGACTAAGCTCAAATCAATAACCACTGTAGCTGCATAAGCTTAATTGTGAAAAACAACACCACCAACAACATTAAGTGAAGTAAATAGAGAAAATGACTCAGATGGAGTATACCAATTACAAGCAACCTACAAAAGATAAACATGATTTATCTGTTGTTTAAATCGCACCATTACAAACCAAACCCTGCAAACAGAAAGTCCTCTCTTGCATAAAAAGCCCTCTATTTTCAGATCCTCTTGCTCTAAAACACAACGTTCATAACACTTGTGAAGTGAAAGGAGGCGACCATGGAAACTGACTGTATGAAAACAAACAGTTCCTCTGTTTGTACTGTCAGGTGAGTCACTAGTAATTATGTACCTCACGCTGCAGGCAGACGGCAAAGAATAATTCTCTTTTTATGATTTAACCGACTCTGTTGCCACCGACTCGGTTAAAGTGACAACAGAGTGGTTGATCTGGACATTAGAGTTGTGTGTTATAACCTGGACAGTGGCGGGGCTGGTTGTTCTGACAAAGACATGTCACTGCTGGAGGGGCTCTGGGGTGCCTCTAGTCGCTTGTTCTCCTTGTCCGACTCCCCAGAGGGCTGGTACGCCGGCCTCTGCTGTAGGTCACACACACATGCACACCGATGAGAACAAACGCAAACACACAGAGACACAACAAACAGTTTCTTTTTTTTATATATATATTTTTATCCCACGATTTTGTAACCCATTTTTTACCCCCGTGTCAATTATCTAATGTTATCCTGGGCTCTACACACCCTCCGCCAACCTAATCCCATATATGGGGGACATGGGGAGAGCAACGGACTTGAACTCATGCTTCCTTCATGCCCGAGTGTCCAAGTTGCTCCTTTACACCTGACAGGGGGGAGTTTCCCTGGTTGGACGTAGCACGTGGAAGGAACACGTTATTCCAACCAGTTCCTTTCCCCTCCATCAGGCGCCCCGGCTGGCCTGGGGGAGGCAGTTTAGAGACCAAGATTACTGCAGGTTTTTTGTGAGGGTACCTATGCTAGGGGACACGGGGAGAACATGCAAACTCCACACAGAAAGGCCCTTTACATTTTTACGGTGATGGTGTGACAAAAAGGATGTTTAGTGTTCTAGGGTTAATAGTATTTACCAGTTGATTAGAGGTCAGCGTAGCAGCAGGTGGCATCTGTGTGGCCTCCTCTCCAAGCAGCAGCTTCGTGTAGGTCTCCTGTAGTCGTTTCTGCGCGGGGGCCTCGGGGGGCGGGGCCACCACTTTGGCCCCTCCCCTCTGCTTCCTGTAGAGCTCCTGCAGCCTCTGGTTCCTCCGCTCGGTCTCCTCCCGCTGCGACCTCCGCTCCTCCACCTGACGTCTCTTCCTCTCCTCCTGTTGCCGGGAGATGTACTGGCGAACGGCCTCGGCGTCGTAGTTACGCTTCTTCGGTCCCGCCTCCACGGCGTCCACGGGCTCTGGTTTGCGCTTGGCGGGACTGGCGCTACGGGAGCCTCGCACGGAGCCACTGGCCGCCAACGGGGCCCCCCAGGCAGAGACGGGGGTCCTCGTCCGTGACCCCGACCCTCCTCTCCCTCCCCGGTTGCTACCGTGCTCTGTCCGAGATCTCTGCCTTGCCCTCTCCTCTTCCTCCTCGGCTGCTCGGCACTCCATCTGCAAGTCGTCCAGGATGCCCTGAATGTCGGCTGACAACACCTCTCTGCTAGGAGAGACCTGCGCTGCAGATGAAGGACGGGGAGCGGTCGTGGCGCGGCCGTTGTTGCCTCGCCCCCGGCTGCTGCTGCTGCAGGGCCTCTCTCTGCTGTTAGGACGGGACTGTTGGTTCGAATCCGACCTGGGGTCAGAGCTGGAGCGGTGCAGGGCCCCTGGAGAGAGCAGAAAAAGGTGTTTGGCTGCTTGGTAAACTTCCTCCACACCAGGCCTTACAGATTTACAACCAGAGAGGTGTAAGGGAGAAGCTGACATTGTGGGTGTGTGTGATGTGCTATTTTTACAGTTTGCTGTGCCGTTATGTTTTAATTGGGAGACCTGCCAAAGGGTCTGTAGATGACAATTAGCTATACAAGAAAGAAAGAAAGAAAGAAAGAAAGAAAGAAAGAAAGGTAATGGCAACTCTGACTACATGTTTTTTTTTTACAGCAGCAGTCATTATGAAGCATCTCCCCGCCTTACTGGGCCATTCCCTCTGGGTACAGGGCTACAGGCCTCCTGCACTACGGGCGACCCTGGAGAAATCAAACCATGTTGAAATGTGCAGCCAGCCAGAAACCAGCCAGTCAATCTCAATTACTTCCGGTCACTGGCAGCCAGCACAGCCTGGTTTACACGAGACAGGGAAATAGGGGAAGTAGAGAAAGTGAGAGGAGCAAAAGATAAGGGCTGACAGGCAGACAGAGGGTTGGTGAGATAGAGAAAGAGAGACTGCAGCTATGTGTGCACTATGTGTGCACTATGCAGATGATTAACTCTTTAGCTCTTCACTATTTGTTGATAATAATCCTCTGGCTGGCCAGTTGTTGTCTGTCTGGCGGTCACACTGAATTTATACCATGCAAACCTAGTACAAAACACAGTAGAATGTAAAACTCAAGTATAAAACCGTGCTCAGCTCGTACAGGGCTAGTGTACTGTGTAACCCTGCACACTGCCCTACACAAAATGGTTTTGTGGATCTGTCTCTCTTGAAGTCTCACGTAAATGTCATCATCATCATAAATGTACAATAGATGCCACCTATCTTGCCAAGTGCATTGGCAATGATGGGGTCATTTGTCTTATTCAATTTGTTGAAGGAGCAAAAGTGTTGTGCCATCGTAAGTAGACATTACTGCTGCCTAAGGGCTTGTGTAAATATTTAGAGATACATTAACTCTCTTTTGTGTGGTGCAACAGCTTTAATTTGAGAAATGCTTAAGTCTGGACTTAGAATCCATTCACGCTCTAACAAGGCTAAGTTTGAACTTAGTGTGAGGTGGTGCAACCGGCCAGTAGAGTCTGAGGAGACGGAAATGTGAGATGGACAAGTCAGAGGTGAAACGAACGAGACAATAAATGGCACAGTGCAGACAGCTGTGAAGGAAACGTAGGAGAGTAATGGATGTATGTGGGGAAAGGAAGATTGTGATCGTTCTGTACTGCAATTTTAGTGACAATATGCAGATACTTACATGTATTTATTTGCTTACAGAAATTACAGGGCAGGGAGGATATTAAATGCTGATGCGTATGAATAGTGAATGAATAGTGTGTTATTCTGCCTAGCAGCAGATTGTGATTTACACATATTGCTAATTACAAATTATTTTTTTTGCACTCAAACGTGAAGTCCTAGATGACTAATGTATGTACAGTATAAGTGCTGGAGCTGCCATCAGTGAAAAAGATGAAGGTGGTAACATAAGACAGGGGTGTCTTATGTAGGCAGCATGTATAGAGATAGTGAGTGTGTAGGTCTCCAGGCCCACCTGTCTTACTCAGTCTGTCAGCTGACTGAGGTTTATCCTTACTGGGCAGCCTGGGAGCTGGACCCAGCACCATCTTCACCAACTTCTGGCCCTCCCGCCACGACGAAGGGCCAATCACTGTGGGAACACAGAGAGTACATACCGTCATGGTAATTAACACCCCTGCCGTTTAATAAAGCGCTGGTGTTTCAAAGGCCATATAGTGTACAGTGCGTGCGTCAACTGAGAGGACATACTGTATGGTTTGTGATTGCCCTGTGTAAGCAAATATGCACGCTTAAATAACGCCCATGCACATGCAAAAAAGCACACCTCAAACATACACACAGAAACATACAATTAATACAGACAATAAATACTGGCAAATGATACAGATAAAAAAGGAAATAAGGTCTGCACAGTGGTGAAAATAAGATTTACTGTCTTATTGCGTTCACCGTTTGCAAAACAATTAAACAGTGGACCTTATTTTTTTTCATGTGCTGCACCTGGACACTTGTGATGCGCATACACTATCCGTTATATTAAAATCATACAATAGCCCTCTATGGATTCAGTAACGCTAATAGAGCAGTTTAACTGCAGGAAATCTGTACCGTCTTTGAAAAGACAAGCAGACCTACATTACAGTATAATTGAGTTTACAAAATTACTCAAACGAGGATCAACTTTGGTAGCTGGAGGAAACGGTAAGAAGGAAACAGTAAGAAGTAAAACAGACAGCAACACACGGATATCTGCAATAAACACCAATGAAAGGACAGCAATCTCTCTGAATGCAAATTCATCCAATTCCGCCGTTCCAATTCATTTGACCGTCCAAGCACCACTGCAGCACACCAGACTAAAGCAGTGGCCGGTAATGAAGCTACAACCCAAAGCAGCTGTTTGTGTCGGGAGGATGAGCCAACACGGGGCTGAACTTGATCACAGATTTTGCAGAGCTATTTATACTTCTTGCTAGGAGCATAGACTAGACCAAGCTGGGAGAGGAGAGAGTAAAACGTATATGTACACATTGTCTTGTGTTGTCCTCTTTTGTTGTCAACAAAAGAGATGTCTCTCTTGCATTGGTTGAGATACAACTTTGAATCTTGACTAAGTGAGAGTGTGTGTGCGTGCATGTGTCAAAAACAGCAAAAGTGAAGGGAGAAAGTGTTTATGTGTATGTGTGTGCACAAGTATGTGTGTGTGGCTGGCATGCGTGGCGTGCGTTGAGGGACATCTCTTTGAGTGTACCAGGGTCAGTATTCTCAGCTGTCAGGGCTTCACTACAACCAGGTTAAAGCAGCAAGCAGTTGCCATTCTACATTCCACTATAAGGCTGCCTCTATGCTTGCCAGTCACAATCTGCATGTCACACATACTGGACGTTTCCCCTGTAGTTAGGTAAAGTTAGCTTAAGTTGTGGCAAATCTACAAAAGAAATGCTTACCACTAGCTTTCTTCACAGATGTGTTCATAAAGGTGTCTACAATCACATATACATTTGTTCCAACCCAACTCCCTTGGGAAACTTTGTGACGGCTGCTGAAAGTTGGGGTACCATTATCAACCAATATAAGGCAAACAAATCCAAATTTCATTATACTTTAAGTAGCATGTGACATGTCAAACTTGGGGGTTTTCAAGATTCTGAATCCATTGCAAGCATTAGTTTTGCACAAAAAACACTCCTTTGCCTAAAAATGCCCATAGCCGTCATCACAAGTGGCTATGGCCGAATTTAGCCCAAGGAGTATTTTCGTGCAAAACTCATGCTTGGAATGGATTCAGCATCATGAAAACCCCCTAGTTTGACATGTCACATGCTACTTAAAGTATAATGAAATTTGGAATTCTTTGCCTTATATTGGTTGATAATGGTACCCCAACTTTCAGCAGCTGTCACAAAGTTTCCCAAGGGAGTTGGGTTGGAACAAATGTATATGTGATTGTAGACACCTTTATAAACACATCTGTGAAGAAAGCTAGTGGTAAGCTTTTTTTTTTGCAGATTTGCCACAACTTAAGCTAACTTTACCTAACTACTGGGAGAAACGCAGCCTGAGCTGCCAGCAGTGGTTCTGGTTCAGGTATTGGAACACTCACGGCACGTTATGGCACAATGAAGTGGATGGACAGCTCCCGCGGTGTTGAGGGGTTCCCTATTGAATCTGTGACAACAAAACGGAACTAGAAAATGTGCTCAGTACAGCACAGACCTCCACCAAGGGGTAGGTTTGTCTTTAAAGATGTTGTGGTGCTTCTGGCATCATGTCCTCCGGCGGCCAATAAAACTTCACGATTCATTGAGCATGCAGTGAAGCGCTCCATTCAAAGCAGTGAGCTGGCTACGCTATTTGATCGTAGACAGTACCTACTACCTACAGTGCCTTTAAATGCAAACAGGTATTTCTCTCCTACTCAAATGAAGACACTTGACTGCTGCATGGACTAACTGTTACAGCATGACAAATTCTCAGTTGTCAGGTACAGCCCAAACACCTACTAATTTTGGAGATGAGTGTAAACTACTCTTCTTTGTATTTTATTTCTAAATGAGTTGGGAAGGCTGCATGAAACATTATTCTTGATCCAGCTCTGCTATCCGTTTCTCCCCTGGAGTGAGATTCCTGGTGTTAATGGATGGACATCAGGCTGTGAAATTGCCGACATGCCACCAGCCAAACGATGATTGCATCGAGAGAGAGAGAGACAGAGAGTGAGAGATAGCAAAAGTGATACTGAGTGCGGTGAGATCAGATAAGGGGGGGGGGGTGGTTTGGAGGTACTCTGACCGAACAGAAACTTATCTCGGCTTCGGCAGGTCAACAAGAACACTATGATATCATAAGAACTACTTATGTGCCTTGCCAGCGTTTGGTTCACCTAGAAAATCTTTACTAGCCAAACATCAGTGATTGGTGAGACACTCAATGCATGCACTCCTTTTGTTTCTGCAGTCAGTCAGCAGCATATTGTGTGGACAAGAAAGGTTGTCTTAAGATATTAGGAGGTACAAACCTCTATAATCCCTCTCTGATAAACTACAAACACAACCAGATGGCAATTAACTAATGGAACCAGAAATAGTGAAATCTCCAAGACAAATGATGTCAAAGCATGTTGAAGGCTGCTGTAAACAAACAGCAGGCTTAACGGGGACAATGAAAGAAGGTGATACAAATAAAATGAAAGTTGAGAAATTCTACCTTGTTTGGCATCTGGGCCTGAGACAGGAGCAGCTTTATGGATCTTCCTGACAGGTTTCGGAGGCCTTCTCTCTTTGGACGCGTCTTCTGGCCTCTGGTCCCTCTGCTGCTGTTGCCTGGATCTGGTACTCTCTGTACACAAAACAAAACCACCAACAACACACGCATGCGCACACACACAGGAAATGAGCCACAGGGCAGAGGAACCTTCGACCAAGGGATGACAAATAATATTTTTAATAGCGTGCAGTCATCCGATTTTGGCTTAAGTTATAAACAGCTTGAATTAACCGACAGCAAATGGATAAGACACATACATACATACGCTTAGTGTGATGTGTGTGAAGCGTAAACGCACATGCAACAACCAGCATGTTCAACTCTTGAATAAGAAACTCTGACAATAGATTTATACTGCCACATTTGTTTGCACAGTTGGCTGATGTATAGAATACAGTCAGTAAATATCAGTTTAATGGGGAAAAATTATCAATTTTGGCAAAAAGAAATAATGGTAAAGTAAAATAATAAGAACTAATATATACCGGTACACTCAAACTGTAATTCGTGGCAATGTTCTGAGTTTTTCATTCTAGTCATAACTGACTCCCATTCCTGACCGATCATCTGATTCTACTATACTTATTATATCAAGTATGAATAAGGATGGTGGGAGAAATCAGCCAACAGCGAAGTCCGGGAGCTCACAGAGATTCAAGTGGGATAACAAGGACAGAGAACATTCTAGGAAAATGAGATCCCTTTGAGTATGTGAAAGACACCAGTGCTGCTGCTATGCCGTGGTTATGGCAACACGCCTGGAAACTGTGCTGCAGAGAAACCCTAACCACACACGCACTCAGGACAGAACGTCGCCCGAGTTATAGGGGCTTGGAACTCAGGAAGTATTTCCATTCAATCCTTTTCATTTTGAAAACCAAAACAGTGTACATCTTTACAAACATAAGATGTCTTTTTAAATTCTGTAACATGCTTCTTTAGTGCAGTTTGAAAATCCCTGCCAGAATCCCAGGCTAGGCTACAGAGCAGGGAAAAGAAAGCAAATAAGAGTCTGGATATAGTACACCGCAGAACCTGACATGTTAGTTAAACTTTATGTCTAATGAAAAGAAAAACTTCTTCTATGTACCTAAAAACTGTTTTGCTCTGCACTAAGACTGTACTCTAAATTAACCACAACTACATGTCACATGACTATCACTACTATCAACACTGTTATACTGCACCATAGTTTTTCAGCATTCTGCACCGAATACTGGCATGCTGGAAAACTAAGAACATGACACCCATAAATTGTCCACTTTCATACATCATGCCTGTGCAAAATTCCACATATATTAATTTCTGGCCCAAGACCATCTCAAACAATAACCTCCTCAACATCACCCAACAAGATGACATGCACTGCATAATCAGTTAACGTAGGTGGACCTGGATTGGCCATGTCCTCAGATTGGACATCAACACGATCCCAAGAGTCGCACTACACTGGACCCCAGAAGGCAAAAGAAGGAAAGGGAGGCCGGCTAAAATGACATGGTGTAGGACGATAGAGAAGGAGCTCCAGCAACACTATCAGAGCTGGGGTACCATGGAGAAGATGGCCAAAGACAGATGCAAGTGGAGAAGCTTTGTTGCTGCCCCTTGTGCCGGCCGGTGTAATGGGGATAAGTAAGATGATGTCACACAATAGACATCACTTAAACATAATTTCATATGCCTCTTATTCGCGCGCGCGCACACACACACACACACACACACACACACACACACACACACACACACACACACACACACACACACACACACACACACACACACACACACACACACACACACACACACACACACACACACACACACACACACACACACACACACACACACACACACACACACACACACACACACACACACACACAGATATGGAGGCTATGTTGGAAGAGAAGGACCATGCAACTGACAAGATCTGAACTGCCTGTTTGAACAGCAGTTTAAGCGGCATTCATATGCATACACCACGACATAGACAAACATAAAAGCCCCAGCTCCGCATTTCCACTTATCGGCTTCTTTCGGCATACAACACTGTCGTATGCCTCAAGTATGAATCTGGATTATGCATAAAATGTGCCTAATGATTGTCTGTACTGCAGGCTCACCAGCAAGCTGTCGTGACAGGTCCCTATAGAGCTCTCTGCTGAGGTTGTGGAACTCCTCCTCCTTCCACACTTTCCCATCAGGAGTCCGAAGCTTCGTCTCACTGCAGTTGAAACCTGATAGAATAGATGAGATGACAGATGTTTTACACTTCACTGTAAGTCTAGAATACTTTACATTGACCGTACTGTGTTATTAATGTGTTATATTCATACAAGTCACACACCAAAACGCAAATGTGCTGAATACAATAGCAAAACTACCTTTATATATAGGTGCAGGTGGTGCGGCGGCCACTTTGCGTACGGTCGCTGTGGGCATTGTGGTGGTACCTCCCATAGCTCCCTGTATAGGCTGCTCCAGAGAGCCCAGCAGCCGGTCTCTCCCTGCAGCCTCTTCCAGGTGTTCCCTCTGCTTGCGTATACGCTCCTTCAGCTTCTCCAGCTTATCATCGGGCTGTCGTCGACGCAGGTTCTCCAGCCGTTGGGAGGCTGAACCAGGGCTGGTGGAGGCCGAGCTCTCCCCCACATCGCGGTGGCCTGGAGTTAGGGATGTGGCCGACACCTGGCTGTTCTCGCAATGTGTGTGGTGTGCTTTAGTCTTGCCGTTCTCACCGGCTCTTCCCCCGGTGGTATGCGACGACGCCACAGTCCTCAGAGCGTCCAGGGCCGGCCGGTCGTTGAGGTAGCGGACCTCGGTGCTCTCCAGAGCCGAGGAGTGTGTGCTGTCCAGGTCTCTGTCCGTCTGTCTGTCCCTGGTGTCTCTCTGGTAGACCAGCTGACTGAGTGAGGGATCCAACGCTGGGTAGGACTGCTGGCTGTAGGGGGGCTCTGGCTGGGAGGGGGGAAGCGGTGGAGGGGTGGCTTCCCTGGAGGTAGAACCAAATCACGCACACAGTAAAGATCCTCAGTGTTCATTTAAATTTGAGCATGTACAAATGGATAAGTGGACGAAGGGTGTTGCTGAGGCGTGTATCTGTCACTTTTCTGAATGATCAAAACTTGCGTTGAATCTCAAGATCGTTAGATTATAATACACTGATTAGAAAGTATCAAATATTACACACATTTCACACTCTTTTCTATACGACAACAAGGTGATGGGGGTCTGAAAAACGTGGGTTTGTTTAGATTTCCAGCCACTGGACTTGAACAGTTGTGGTCACAGAGAGTACAATTTGTTTGTGTCTTCTGAAAGCCATGTTTCTGTTAATGGTTGCAATTATAGAGAAGTTGTGGTTCTATGACTGGTTTCTAGTCTTTTGCCTAGCAATTATGGAAGTGGTTTCACCAATATTACCAGCATGGATACTTTCATGAAACGCATAATCTGATTGCATTAATGATGCACAAACATACTGACATACTACAAGAACTGCAGGACAACAGGGACCATTTGGAGCAATTAATATAAAAACAATTTAGATGCAAACATCTACATGCAGCAATAGATACTACAACCACCTATATTAACAATGCAATATCAAATGTTTTTAATAGATTTACCCTTTTGTGTAATAGGCCAAAGGAAATACTTGTGTCCAAGGCTTTGCACTGATCCTTGAGTAAAACACAGCTAAACGACTAGGCAATAATGGTCAGAAATGTTATTCTATAAGCTCACAAAGTATTGCAGTGCAACGCATTCTGAGCTTATAGATCGGCTAATTTCACTGTGCAATACCATCGTACAATGATGAAAAAGGGCTTAAGTGGTTAAACCTCTTATTGCAGAGGCACGTAAGCTATTCAAGTGGGGGGGGGGGGGGGGTGTCAAGAGCATATGTTCTGTGAATAGTGAATAATGGTGTGTGCTAAAGAACCTCAGGGCCAGACTGTTATTTGTCTAAAAGAGCTGTTCTGACGTACAAAGTCTAAAAAGCGAAAGATAACCAAATGACACACACGATAATTCAAAGGGGAAAAAACATCCTGTAGTGAAATTAACTGTAATTTCCAAATTACATTTCTTCATTGACAAAGCACAAAGACTACTTGACGACGACGTGACAGATGTAATGCTGCGTTCCCACGGGCAGATACAAAGATACAGTCTACCAATCATTTTCAATGGAAGCCAGTGACGTGAAGCTACAAAGCAAATCCAACTTTTGTAGCTGCTACAAAAGACACAAAACTACAAATAAGTTGAACTGGCTTCAACTTCAGATACAAACATGCTGTGAATCTTTGCATCTGCCTGTGTGAACGCAGCATAATACTGCAAAGAGAGGTGGCACTGGGTGTTCCAAGGCAGGGTCTCAGCATTTACCTGTAGGAGGCCAGCGGCTCTCTGAACTCCACACTGTTGTTTCTGCAGACATTGCTGTCCTGGGTGGTGTTTCTCAGTGGGCTGCGAGAACTGCTCTTTTCTGGGCTCTGGTGTCCTCGCCCCCTCCATTTGGATGACCCTCCTCCCACATCATCCATTTGTCGTCCATCTGAGGTAGGAGTATGGTTGTTAAATATCACGTTGAAAAACTCAAAAAAATTGCAATTGTAAAAATTGCCGTCTGTATATAGGGCATGGTTTTCTGGCACCACTGAAAAATCTTCAATCAAGCCATCCAGGATCTTGGTGATTCCTGACCATAAAACCATTGATTATGTGGAAAAAACATCAAAGTTGGTCATGATTCACCAGGATCCTGGATGGATTGATTCTAGGCTTAAGATAATTGATATAAATATTTTTGTAAATCTCTATGGGGAAAGATTAATGATTTTTCAGTGGTGCCAGAAAACCACACCCACTGCTATGCCCTATAGTGCGCATATTTCCCACATGTCCACTGCCTGAGCTTTAGATACAATATCTCATTCTGTATTTTCTGTATTCTTACCTCTGCGTCTGACCTTCCTGGAGGAGGATGAGGAGCTCTTCTTGTGGTCCATAACAGAGGCCAGGACAACCCCTGTTCCTGGAGTTGCCTCCAGTCGGTTCTCGATGTGCCGCAACTGGAAGGCGGGTGAAAAAATAAATAAATCAGGCCATGAAAGAGGAAGACGGAGAGCCATCTCCTCATCGTCATCTCAGGAGATTTGTTTCAAAAGACAAATCATTTCTCCCCCAAACAATGGCTTTTCACCGTAGGCAGCCGACTAATTCCAGAGCAAACTTTAGGAAGCAAAGCATCTCTCTAATGTACTTACAGCAGCTTTGGAGTGAGCCAGGCCTTTCCATACAGCTGTATGATCTGGAAACAACACAAACAAATCAAGATGTCAGTACTGTTAGGAAACTTCTTTCTATGACAACTTCTTCCAACCAACTCATTTTAATATAATTTGATTGTTTAATACTTTTAATACAATAATGTGCTGGTGGACACTAGCACAAGTACCACGCAGAAGAATGAGAAGAACAGAATAGAAGTCCTATGCACCTCTGACATTGTCCAGACCAGAAAGCTGCTGAGAAGAGCTGTTGAGAGATACCTCAGCCGTCTTGCTGCTCCTCATCTCTCCTGCTCACCTGCACAGGAATAGACAGCAAAAAAACAAAAAGCAAATTGCATTACACACACATTTGAGGAAGGATATCACATGCAAGATCATATCGCCTAGACGCCTATAATTGAATAATTTTCACTTCCATCAATCACGCACACAACCTCGGACATTAATCGCCCTTGGGATCCACTATGTCTACCGCAATGCTTTTATTTATTCCCAGCTCTCGATAATCCACCAAAAAGTGGAAGAAAGGATTACCAAAATATGAAAAAGAGAGAAAGGACGTCACTGTATAGTGTATATGGGCCTACGGCACAAAGAAATTCATAATTATATATATATATTATAAATAGCCGGTTTAGCCAGACAAATGGTAACTTTACAGAGTGGGAGATACAATAACAATTGACTATATGTACATGCAAACCACTTAGTGCCACGGTTTGACTCACTCAAGAGTAGGTCTGGGCGATATGGAAAGAAATCTAATATAATGATTTATTTATTTTTACCAAATACCTCAATATCGATAATAATATTGTATTGCGATGATAATATTCTCTTATTTTTTTCAGAAATAGCACATCTACAAGATTGTGCTTCACTGCATTGTGATGCGACAGTTTGAATCCTGCAAAGTATGTCAAGAGCCCATAGCCTACAATGACAAGTTGGCATTTAGCATCATTCTGAACGGACTCGAAGCTGAATAAATAATTCATCTTTCATGACAGGCGGAGGTTGCTGACGGCAGGCAGATATCCTGCCATTTAAAACCGGTTCAGCAGCAGCAAATTCCTCTAAAGATTTCCATGTGGGAAGATGAGCAGCCAAATGCTAAGCATGTGATGTTTACCTAAGATACCGGTCAGGTTAGTGAAGCGGACCTACCTACTGTACCACCAACCAAGAGTCATGAAACAATGGGGTTGATTTAGTTCTGACAGGTGCATTTGCCTCTTAAGACAAGCAGTGTGTCCATTTTTATCACTTGGCTTTTTTGTGCCTTCCAAACAAAGTGGACACTGCCAAAGTGTTAATTCAAGTTATGTACCACCCGCTTATCCCTATACCATAGATCTAGCCAGGTCTGTTGATATATAAATCAGTCTTTACTGGATGTTGCAACCAGGCTGGCTTTCCAGGCTTATGCACAACAAGAAACAGGTATTTGTATCTGTGTTTTCGGGGGAAATACAGGGATTTCTCAGACATCTCATATTTCACACTCCTGTCATTCCTTTCTTGCACGTCATGCCGGCTTACTCATAACAAACACATGACGCAGGTGATCATGTCAAGTTAACAGTTAAGCGAATTATAATCATGTTCTGCCCCGAAATAATATAAGAGGAACTTCCAAAAAGCCCCACTATCAACATATAGCCCCTTTCGGAACCCTGTATAAAAAAAAATTGTATCTCAAATACAAAAACGGTACGGGGTCAAGAAAATCATCCAGGCCCACCCACAGTCCCACACTGACTCTGAAATCAATCATAACAGAGCTAGCAGTAACGATGCCCTTCTTAACTATTCACACATCCCGTTTGGACTGTTAGATCACTTCCAAGCAACAAGAAACTGTCACCTGACCAACAAGAAGAGCTGACGCTATAGCTATTTTATGATAGGCCTACGGCACGGTAACTTTACATAGAAACAAAAACATATATATTGATAAGTGTTTTCGGTCACATTAGTTAGGTATGTTTAATTATAAAACAGGAACCGACACCGACCGTCCGACTCCGAGACGTACACTACGTGGTTGTGTAGCTAACACCCATCTGTAGCTACTAGCAACCGAAATGTTAATGTTCGGCTTGTGGTTACATTATTATTACCGCTTTATAACGCCAATAAACTGCATTGAAACAGTAAAGAATTAAAATCATGTATCTTTCAGGACAGTTCAACAGTGTACTTACCTTATACTGTATCTTGACATGAAACTTACAGTTTAAGTTTTACCGGGTGTACATTACATACAATATAAAGTGATCATACGCCCGCCTCCGCTGTATTAAGTTAGACAACCATTTATCTAAATATATTCTAAGGGCCACGTAATGGCCATTAAACTCAACTTTATTTAGGAAGATTGTCGCATTGTATTAATAAAGGGAGTAGTCCCACTCCCAGCCGCGCTAGCCAACATGAACATTTAGCTGCCTGTCCCCCGGTATTGTTGAATCCAATAACTTCAGACGACTGGCTCTCGAATGATGTCACATAAAAAACAACAACAGCAAATGTTACCTTTTAGGCCAACGATCCGATCTCCTCAATTGTCCATAATCAACACGACGCCTTCATGGTGATGAGGGGGGGACGGACAAACTTCTTTCGGACTACTTCTTTACCCCCCACTGTCTTTGTAGGTCTTGTTGCCAGCCTACTGCTAACTTAGCAAGCTAATGTTACCAAGCTAGTGTCAGTCAGTCAGTGTGCAGATTAGCTACTTTGTTAGCAACCTGCACTCCTTAATGTGCATTTGCAGCGTCTTTCGTCCTCCTGTCCTCCCGGTTAGACCAGGGAAAGCTACCCGCCTCTAAGGTGCCCTTTCCCGGGGTTACAATGTTGATGTTTCAAGAGCGTTCAGTTGACTATATGGTCCACCATTGACAAAACCATAGGAAAACTGATGATATGCGGAAATATCGCGATTGCACTCTGCATAAGGTACTTTGTTTTGCCCTGTGAATTTTGCGTTGAATGAAATA
This sequence comes from Electrona antarctica, assembly GCF_951216825.1. Taxonomy (NCBI): domain Eukaryota; kingdom Metazoa; phylum Chordata; class Actinopteri; order Myctophiformes; family Myctophidae; genus Electrona; species Electrona antarctica. The sequence goes on from NC_136812.1 coordinate 21,030,070, forward strand.
TGACCTTTAGTTTCGACGGAGAGTGTCAGATACTGCATTTAAATGTAACAGTTAAGTTGTAACAATTACATTTCTAACGATAAAATATTGTAAAAACAGAAAAAGATATAATAATATTCATTGTGCAAAATGTATTCTGACTTCGATTTCACGAAGCTTTTAAACAAATATTATTGTATACTTATGTAATGTATGTTAATTTATTATACACTATGTTACTATGTTAATATTAGGCAATAGGCAGGCTGTACAGTACTAACCCTATTCATGTTAGTGAAGAGGAAGTGAAATAACCTGATATCAATTGTAGGCAAAAATCTACCGCCAGTATGTGTAAGTTTTACTCATGTTGAGAAAGAGCGTCCCCTGCTGTGCAGTGGGAAAGTAAAGTACATTTTACTCAAGTACTCTAGTACAATGTTGAGGTATTTCTACTGGAGTATTTAACACTTTTCAATACTTTTACTTCTACTGATACTCTACTATCTTTGTTATCTATTATTATATATAGAGTACCCTGGGCAGAATTGCATCAAGACATACAATACTATATAAGATATCAATACTAAGAGCAGTAAATGTGTATTTACAGAAAAACATTGGCCGCCCCCGTCATTATACTTTTGGCAAGCTAGAGGATTTGAGGAACTGATCTCTGGTAACCTTGAGGTCATTGCCCCCCCATCCCCCCACCCCTTTTTCCCATCACTGTACATGTTTCTTTTCCCTTTTTACCTCCTTTATGATGAATTCCTGTTCTGTTCTTTGACTATATAGAAGTGTCTATTTGTACGTCTCTAAATGTTTTGATGAATTGAACAAGGTGGACCCTCTTGTAAACAAGTGTAATGCTTAATTGGGTCATCCACTCACAGTTAACAGTCTTTGTATTGAGTTTGTGCTTGAAATGTACTGTAATTCTGCAAACTGTTAATAAATATTTCAATCAATCAATCAATCAATTGCTCATTAGCTCTGCATTTCATTTTCCAGTTTTTCTCCATCACTCTCCGCTATAATCTTCATCGTGTATACGTTTCCAAAATTATGTTTCTGTTCAGGGCAGGGGTTATCAATCAATATGTCCATATACGGACAAATGTGTCCATTGGAAAGACTTGGCATTGTCCGTGGAACATTTTTGATTTTCTTTTTTAAACACCCTTATAATGTTCATATTTTGATCATAGATCCCATTACTGAATGCCAAGTCTTGAGGTTTTCTTCAGAATATGTATGACACTTATTTACTACAACGCTATGGCACATTAGGAGTCCAACTACTGTAGTACTAGTGGTTGTCAAATGTTTTATTTTCAATGACCCCTCAACTCTGAGAGTGTACAAATGTAACCAAATGCACCCGTAAGGGTACATTTGGTTCCATTTGAACACTCTCAGAGTTACAGACTTGCTATGGTCATTCAGGCTTGTCCTCTCATTTTGTATGTCCATGGCAAAAATTGAATTTTGACAGAAATGTCCACCACAAGCCGACATGGTGATGACCCCTGGTTCAGGGATGTGACGACGACACATTGGCAACACACTCCATTTTGTCCATAGCTGCATTGGGAACTCTGAGTCATAGTGATGACGTGGTCCGCCGGCCCTCCCATATAACCCAATTATTATAATATATAGGAACATGCACAACATTCAAAGTAATAGGGCGACAGAAAAGAGTGTGTCCATTGAGTTCAATGGAGAAGTGGCGCCATGTTCTATTCTGTTCCTCAAGCTATTTCTGCAGTATGTATAATAATGGAAGTCAAAGGCAGTGGGATCAGGAAGACATTTTGCCCAAATATGGAGTCATATAGCCTAAACGTCATAGAAAATGTCATAGATAATGTAAATTTCCAGTATAATACTAATATCACCCTATAATGTGTCCACGTGAATTGTGTTGAAAGTCCATTCTGCCCAGACTGAAGCTCTGTGCTCTTTAGATACCTCAATAAAATTGTATATATTGTGCACATTGAAAAAAAAGTGATCAGAAATGTTTCTGATCTCTTTTTTTCCTCCCTGAACCAATTATCTAACGTTTATCAATTAAAATAGTGTATTCATACACTTTTCCACCTGGCTCTCATTAACTTCAATGCATTTGTGTAGAATTGCAAGGACAGGTGAATAACAATGGCTGCCAGAGGAATACCAGAGGACATACTGATGAATACTAAACTGGTCAATGACTTAGAGACAGTGGCAAAAGATGCAGCTCTCATACATGGAGTCTTAATGCGTACCAATGAGAGCCCCAACTCGTCAGAGATGGTGACGTATGCTCCTTTCACACTCTTCCCTTCCCCTGTGTCCAAAGCTGTGTTTTTGCAGGCTCTGGCAGTGCAGACGCACTTCAATTTACTGGTGGACAAAGTCAGCCAGGACTCTGTGTTTCTGAAAGAGGCTCTTGCCAGCACCATTGCAGTTGATGATTTTACTGGAAGGTTGTTCAGTATCTATCAACAGATTCAGAAAGAAGGAAGATCTCAGTCTATTGTGTTGGGTCTGAATCGGTCTGACTACATGTTGGACCAGAAAGAGGATAGAATTTCATCTCTGAAGCAAATTGAGATAAACACAATTGCTGCAAGTTTCGGGGGTCTCTCCTCACGGACACCAGATGTCCATCGGCATATTCTTAGAGTGGCTGGTCGGCTAGAGGAGAGCCAACGTGTTTTAGACAACAACTCAGCAGCAGGTCTGGCCAGGGGGATAGAGAAGGCCTGGGAGCTCTATGGATCAGAGAGAGCGGTTGTCATGTTCTTGGTTGAAGAGGCTCAAAGAAACATCTTTGATCATCGGTACATTGAGAATGAGCTCTGGAAGAGAAATATTCCTACAATTAGAAGGCGTTTTGAAAATGTATGTATGACAGCATCCCTTGACCAGGACAAGCGACTATTCGTAGATGGACAGGAGGTTGCAGTAGTGTATTTCAGGAATGGTTACATGCCTCAGAACTACACCTCTGAACGAAGTTGGGAAGCTCGTCTGCTGATGGAGCGCTCTCTGGCTGTAAAGTGCCCAGACATCTCAACCCACCTTGCTGGAACCAAGAAAGTCCAGCAGGAGCTGGCCAGACATGGAGTTCTGGAGAGGTTCTTCCCTCAGCAGCCCCAGGTGGTGGAGCAGATCAGAGCCACCTTCACTGGCCTCTACACACTTGATATGGGCCCTGAGGGAGACCAAACGGTGGAAATGGCTTTATCTCAACCAGACCAGTTTGTCCTGAAGCCCCAGAGGGAAGGAGGCGGTAACAACGTCTATGGATCAGACATCTGCCAGGTACTAGAGCGAGTGAAGGACAGCAATGAGAGGACTGCATACATTCTCATGGATAGGATCCGACCAAGTCCCGTACACAACTACCTACTAAGGCGGGACTCACCTCTCAAGCTCACCAGCTGTGTCAGTGAACTGGGAGTGTTTGGAGCTTATGTCAGGCAGGGCAAAGACATGGTAATGAATGAATGTGTGGGTCATCTGCTGAGGACAAAGAGTATTGAACATACTGATGGAGGCGTAGCAGCCGGAGTGTCTGTGCTGGACAACCCTCTCCTAGTTTGATAACTCACACTGACCCCTCCTTTTGGGCTCTGAACTGTTGGTGCTGCACAAAAGGCTTATGGGAATACTTTCATTACCAAGCAAGGAAATACGAGTCGTTTTGTTGTGTTTTGGGTCAATTTATTAATTTATGTATTAAGTAGCCATGTAATAAGCAGGATGGCTGAGTGGTCATTGTTTATAGATAAATCACCTTCAGGCTGATTAACCTGTCGCGTCGTTGGTTAATCAGCCTGTCTGTGATTTATCTATAAAAACTCACACCTGTGTGAAGTGAGGGGCGCTCTTATCATCTTACAACATCGAGGAGGGAATTCGGTATAATACAACGACTCAAACTTGATACATACAGGTACTGTATGTTTTACGTGTAACCTCTATTAATCTAACTCTAATATATTAAAGTCTAAGGGCCTGTACAGACGAGGACGTATTCGGTGTTTCTGGGGCAAGTAATTAGCCGATCTACCCTTTTTGTCACACGGAGACGGCGTTTTGGGGGACTTTAACGGCTAATTTTGAAACTACCTTCCAGAGTGGGAAAGTTTGGAGACGCGACTTTCACGTCTCCGTGTGTACAGCGAATGCCGCCTAATTTGCTGAAACGGTGATGTCATAGTCCCCTCGCCCCTCCAAACTAACCAGTGTTAATGGTTTATTTCACCATAACCACTTACATATAAGTATCACAGCTATTTTATATTTGCACATAATGTCTATAAATCTCTTCTCCAAAAATAGCCGATCTGCAGCCCGCACGCATGCAAACCGTTGTTGAGATTGAGCAGGCATGCACGAGAGAGGAGTTGTGTGTGAGGAGCTGATCACAGATAGAGGGAAAGTGTTATATTTGGCCTATTATTTATGCTATATATTATTGACCGCGTCGCAGTCGCAGTCACAGTCACAGAGAGAGAGAGAGAGAGAGAGAGATGCTGCGTGTTAAAAAATAGAAGGGGCGCGCTCTCTCTCGCTCTCTCTCTCTCTCACACTCTCTCTCTCTCTCTCTCTCTCACACTTACTTTGTGCTTGCTGCTGTTTTCAGAAGAATTAATCCAAGGTTTGTCATATATTATGGTTTAGTAGGCATACACTTTAGCTGGTCAGTCAGTGTGTGCAGACTCAGAGAGAGAAGCAGCACTGCTCTGCTCATTAAATTGATATGACGCATATGCGCATCTGATCAAGATAATTAGTTATTTGGCAACACCTGTGTGAAATACCAACGCTTTCATATAGCCTTTAGAATAAGCTTTTTCTTTTTTTGTGGCCATCTACAGGCCAGCCATGTGTACTGCATCTTTATCTTGAAAACGAAGCAGTTTACCGGTCTCGAGTGGACGTCGTACATAATTAACATAACCGCAATGTAGACGCAGTAAAGTTTTATATCGTTCACAAAACTTAGGCGGGGAACAGCCCGCGACGTCCTCGTGAAGGCAGCCCCTTAGCTCATGTTGCTATGATTAGGTGATGTAATGATGATGTAAAACAAACGGTGTCAAAACAAACATTAAATTCCCTTCATTGTCAATGGCATTGTTAAAACAAACATGAAATGTACTGTAATTCTGCAAACTGTTAATAAATACTTCAATCAATCAATTAATTAATCAAGGCCCTTTATTAAAAACAAACAGTTTTGTATGCGAATATACAGGGCCGGCGGCGTCCTCACTCGGCGTCCTCAGGGTACTAAAAGTGTTTTTGCTCCTAGTGAACTCCCAGTGTATTCCTAGTTCCTGTTCTCTTCGTGTTCCTGGATTTTGGAAATAAACGTCCTACACTTCCACTACTTTGCCTCTCTGCCTCTGTCCTGCTCTTGGGTCCGAAAACCTCCTGCCTCGTACTGTGACAGAATGATCTGACCAGCCTGGACCCAGCGGACAGAGGTTTTATTTTTTGATTTTAGTTTTTTGAACTTGCCTGTTTCGAACAAGCTGCCAAGGCCGTCCACCATGGCGGCTCTACCTTTTTCATATCAAGACTTTGGCGTAACAAAGGATGTCTTTTATGAAGAACCACAGTTCATTGATCAACTGGCTAAATACTGGAGGCAGGATCGTGAATTTGCCCAATACGTGCCATTTTTCAGATGGGAGAGTAGGGGTGCACCTTTCCCTCAGTTACCTACTGAAGAGGTTCCTCCAGTCTCCCCTGCTCTTCAAGTTCAGCCCACTTCGTCACCAGCCCCCCAGAGTCCCAGCCAGCCCAGCAATCCGCTGCCCGGCACTCTACTTCCCAGCACCATGTTGCCCAGCAAACAATATTAGTTTGCCTCTTCTAGTTAGTTACAAGGCTGCAGCCTGTCGCGCATGCCAAGCTGTCATTCTCAGAGGACATTAGATGGTTGAATAATCTTTTATAGTTTGGTATTGATAGCCTAGCACAGACTCACCTTTGCCATGTACCAAGCTATGGCCTGCGCCTTGCTTATACGGTGCTTCAGTCCGATGCGGCCTCTCTTCCGCTTTTTCTCAGAAATGCAGAAACCAGGTCCTAAAACACCAGAATGAGCATTTAGAGAAATGCAATCATGAACTTGTTTGGGCATTCCGGCTTTGAAACTCATTGTTGGTACAAGAACTAAACAAATTATCTTTGTCAAATAGTGTATGTTAAAAAGGACCTCACAAAGGGCTCATTTATACCGAGTGCACCAATCCATCTGCAAGTAAAGCAGGTCAAATGCACCCACATAACTTTCTTTTATTTTTGTATTTATTAATTTTTATCCCACAATTTTGTAACCCATTTTTCACCCCTGTGTCAATTATCTAATGTGATCCTGGGCTCTACACACCCTCCGCCAACCTGGGGGGGGGGCAGCGGACTGACCTGATGCTTCCTTCCATGCATGAGGAGTCCAATCTGCTTCTTTTCACCTGACAGGGGGGAGTTTCCCTGGTTGGACGTAGCGCGTGGAAGGAACACGTTATTCCAACCAGTTCCTTTCCCCTCCATCAGGCACCCCCATAACTATTAGCATTTTACAAACATAATACAAAGGACCAAGATTCATTAGAAAACCCTTCATGGGCAAATTAATCTTCCATAATCACAAAAATATAACCAACCCTTGAGATTCCAGATACTCACCACGCAGAAGTCCATTCCGAAGGTGTTCAGCGGAAAGGAAGCGCCGAATCCAAAGGTTCCCGTATCTGAGAAGTTCTTCCTCTTCAATTTGTATTCCTTTTGCTAGAGGAAGAGCAATGCAGGGACAGACAGACACACATAGCTCCTTAATGGTGTGGTTGTGTCATAGAGTGGAGAATGCCATATTTCTGTGTTGAGGTGCTGGAGCCAGCTAGATGATATGACGGTGGTTGCACCACTCAAAAACACAAATGCCATATAAACAGCCTATTGTGGATCGATCTAAACTTGCCGCTTATGAGGTGTATGACACTAAAGGTTGAATTATGCCATGTGTGCCAATGTGTCTGCTTAAGTACACAGGTCTACTATGTAGCTCATGTGCATTGTGCACCTCTTCAAAAGAGGAAACTAATGACAATGTGCTAAACAAGAATTATTCATAATTATACATAAACTGTAAATTACTGCTCTTGTGATCTCACATAATATACATCTTCTAGAATAATCCTCTCCTTCTCACAGAGAAATTCCAGCCATTTCCAGTGTAAACACTGCACCATAAAGTAAACACAATTACTAATGGCGTTTCAAAAATGAATGCATGACAATGCCTTCTAGTTTTGCAGATGGCTAAAGCCTATGCATAACTACCATAACTATGCATAACTATAATCACTCACTACTCTAGGCAAATCATATTAGACCTGATGGTAGCACGTAGTTACATAAACAATGGTAATTCAGCCTTTAGTGGTCTACTACTGTACATGATCTATTAAACGAAGAGAAGAATATGCCAGCCTAAAGCTGGTCCATCACACTAGAGAATAATTCATCCAATCAGTGTCAGATTCGCCACCACTGAAAATCGCAGGGAGCATTCCCAATTTGATACTGATCAGAACCTCACTAGATCGGTTGTTTTCTAAATCCACTAATGTGCACAGCATTAGGCACTAGACAAATATTAAGGTATTTAGAGCATCCTCACGTCACGGAAAAAGATACCCAGGACGCTGTCTATCACTTCAGTGTCACGGACGGTACAGTAGACACCAATCCTCACATTCCTGCGGACACCAAAGGATCCAGCTTTGCGGGCTGCAGGGGGAGGAGTATAAAAAATATAGGATAAAATTGATGATCTATTCTACTTTGTGAATGACACACTGTACAGGCCTATACACAAATAAAGGTTCCTTTTGGTTCCATTTGTACACTCATTACAGACACCATGGGCCAGATTCACAACGCTGTTTAACGCTCAAATTGTCAGCGTACAGACATTTACGACCATTCCAACATGAAACCATGTAGGCATTTGAATGTCAAGTTTTCTGGGCCAACCAGACCAAAACGTCAAAACGTTTAAGTATAATCTCAAATACCTACCCTTTGAGTAGACAGGTTTCTGTCCTGTGAGCAGCCACCCTATAAGCTCTATACAATGTGTCTCCATCCTGGCCAATGCAGATATGGAGGACCTGTCACGATCTGTGACATTTTCTGTTGTGCTTTTGTTTTGTAGTATTTTTGATCCCTTGGTTTCCTCTGTTGCTTGTTACCTGTGTTGTCTCACCAGTACCCTGATTACCCTAGTGTTTCCACCTTGTCTTGTTAGTCTTTTAGCCAATCATTGTGTTGATTATCTGTTGAATTCACCTGTATTGTATTTATACTCCCCTGGTTTTTCATTTCCTTTGTCAGATCATTGTTTTTGCTCCTAGTGAACTCCCAGTGTATTCCTAGTTCCTGTTCTCTTCGTGTTCCTGGATTTTGGAAATAAACGTCCTACACTTCCACTACTTTGCCTCTCTGCCTCTGTCCTGCACTTGGGTCCGAAAACCTCCTGCTTCGTACTGTGACAGAATGATCTGACCAGCCTGGACCCAGCGGACAGAGGTTTGATTTTTTGATTTTAGTTTTTTGAACTTGCCTGTTTCGAACAAGCTGCCAAGGCCGTCCACCATGGCGGCTCTACCTTTTTCATATCAAGACTTTGGAGTAACAAAGGATGTCTTTTATGAAGAACCACAGTTCATTGATCAACTGGCTAAATACTGGAGGCAGGATCGTGAATTTGCCCAATACGTCTCTGCAGCCCCGCCTCCCGTGTCTGCAGCCCCGCCTCCCATGCCTGCAGCCCCGCCTCCCATGCCGCTTCCAAGGTCCTCCGCCTCGCCTTGGCCTCCTGGCCGACCTCCAGAAGGCGTCTCCTGTACTTCGTCGCGGCCTCCTGGCCGCCCGCCAGATGACACAAGCCTTGCCTCGTCTCGACCTCCCGGCCGCCCCCCTGAGGTCATCCCTGCCTCTGCCCCCGAGGTCGCCTGTTCTTCCCCCTCCCATCCTCCAGGTCGCCCACTTGATGTTACCTGCTCAGCCCTAGTCCATTCCCCTGGTCCCTCTGCCTGGTGTCACCCCAGTACAACCACCATGCCCACGTGGGGTCCATGTTACCAGACCCCCGTTTTGTTTTTTTTCTTGGTCCCATGACAGTCAAAACATGTATTTATCGTCACAAACTTGGTCCTCTATAACAGTGGTTCCCAAAGTGGGATCCGGGGACCCCCAGGGGCCTTTGAGGGAGTTCCAGGGGGTCCTCAGCTAAATGATAGTTTGGAACCAAATGGACCCTTATGGGTCTGTAACTCTGAGTGTACAAATGAAACCAAATGTGTACACTCTCAGGCCCTTTTTCCACCGGGGTTGAACCGGTTCGGTTCTTTCTTCCCACCAAATATTGAACCAGTTCAGAGTGTTTCCACTGAAAATGAGTTGGTTCCGAACCATAAACGTTCGTTCCCAATGTGAACCACAAAACGGTGGTTCAGCTTTGTAATTGCATGCAGCGCTTTGTGAACCAAGACGATATAAGTGGGTGTGTCAGTAGGTTGGAACTTGTCAGTGGGTTGGAACTTGTCAGTGGGTTGCCAGTCTTATTCATAACTATATTCTGCAGATATTTACAGATGGGTTTGTTGATATATCATTCACAGCCTGATTTACATCACATTTTATACCTAAACATGCCGAAAATTGGGTTTTTTATGCCTGTTGACACTATTTTCTGATTTGTGGAGTGATGATTAGAGATATCTAAAATCCCTTCTGTAATTTTCTTTGTCTCTAATATGTCAACAAAATGAAACAATCATTTTGAACCTGGCTTTATCCGATCTTCAGATTTATCGTCCAGAAATGTATGCATATTAGCGCATATAATGCCTAATTTGCATATTTAAACATATAATTTCAGAAAACTTGTAATACAAAATCTTAGTTTTAATATAAGTAATCAACTGGAGAAGTTTCATTGTGATAGCTATTAGTTAACTTTTTTCCCTATTCACCTACCATGTCTCACCTTAAACGAACCAAACATGTCCGGTATGAAGTATTGGATATATCTTGGATATAATGCATGTCAAACTGGGGGTCCTTGAAATTAAACAGGTTGAGAATCACTGCTAGAGCCGTAAAAATCTTCTTATGGGGGTCTGTGGCATGTCATTTCAAAAGGGATCCACAGGCTAATTAGTGTCAATTTTCGGGGTCCTTACCGTCCTTGACATGGAAATGTTTGGGAACCACTGCTCTATAAAGTCCGAATTCACACACCCAGGCCTTAACGAACCGCACGTGGAACCCCAGCCCAGGAAGAGCATGGTCTTCACTGTAGTGAGGAGTCTTCACTCATTGTTGACTGTTTGGTTTGTTTATTACATACCCGGGGATCCGTAAAAAACAATAAACCAAACTGTTCAGCAAAGTTCATCACAGCCCCAGCATTGTAGACCACCACTGTAATAGCACCACACTGACGAGGGAAAATAAATGCAGACGGACACAGACAGCTCAGATTCACAGCTCCACACAGGACACTGTCCTCACAGCAAGTGAGGCTTTTTATTGAACACATGACACACCCATAATCACATACACGCCCACCGCAGGTGGCACTGATCAGTGTTCAATTACGCATAAACATGCAGCAAAACAGTAATAGTTTGCCTCTGTACATAAGATACAATTAAGAGCACTTCTTAACACCCCCACTTGCTCTTAGATTGTCACCTTACTTTTCTTTAGTTCTTCACTTTCCAAACAAAGTCAGCAAACTTAATCAACTTAAATTTAGTAGCAGGTTTAGTCATAACATCTGCTACATTTTCATTAGATGGACAATAATGCAACACAACTTTACCATCAGACACATGTGATCTAATAAAATGGTATTTTGTGTCGATGTGCTTACATCTTTGTCGGCTTACAGGATTTTTTGCCAAAGCAATTGTTCCCTGGTTGTCCTCATAAACCATAGATGTACCATAATCATATTTGTCAAGGTCTTTCAAAAGCAATTTCAGATATAGACACTCTTGGATTGTTGCAGCTAGTGCCATATATTCTGCTTCACAAGTGGACAGTGCGACAGTGGGCTGCTTTTTGGTTTTCCAAGAAACCAGACTGCCATTTTTGGATAGGCCAATACAATAACCAGTAGTACTTCGTCCGTCATTATCAGCCGCCCAGTCTGCATCACTGTACGCTTGAATACCTAGAGTTTCACATTTTCTGTAACAACTCTTTCTCAACTGTACCTTTAAGATACCTCAGAACATGTTTTACTATAACCCATTGCTCATCAGTTGGCTCTGCAAAGTATTGTGACAGTTTGCTTACAATGTAACTTAGATCAGGTCTTGTACAAACGGTCAGATAAATGAGGCTACCGACTGCCTCTCTGTATAATCTGACATCAGTCATCATGTCAGTATTATCAGTATAGTTTAGTTTTTGTTCACTAGGTGTTGACCTGGGCTTGCAATCTTGCATGTCAAACCTTTCTATGATTTTTTCCACATACTTTGCTTGAGACATTTTTACACAGTCATCAATCTGGTTAAAATCAATGCCTAGAAAATGTCTAAGTCTGCCCAAATCCTTCATTTTGAACCTTGATGCAAGCTTGTTCTTTACATCTCTCAGAACATTTTCATCACTTGCAGCAATGATCAAGTCATCAACCCATATTACCATTAACACCTTTTCATTTTCTGTTTCTCTGGTGTAAACACAATGATCGGCTTGATTTTGTACAAAATGAATTTGGGTCAAGTATTCATGTAGAACCTTGTTCCAATTTCTGCCAGATTGTTTTAGCCCATACAATGATATTTCTAGTTTACAAAGTATTTTTTCATTGTTGTTAGATTGTACCTCGTAACCCTCTGGTTGTTCCATATATATCTCACAGTCTATAGGTGCATTCAAGTAGGCAGTTTTGACATCCATTTGGTGCACAATCAGGCTTTCCTGTGCTGCTTTCTGCATCAACACTCGGACACTTGTCAAATTAGCTGTAGGAGAAAGTGTCTCCTCATAGTCAACTCCCATCTTTTGACTGTATCCCTTAGCCACATATCTGGCCTTGTATTTTTCAGACCCATCAATGTTCTGCTTAATTGCATAGACCCATCTACCCCCCCACTGCTTTCTTACCCTCAGGTAAATTGGTTAAGGTAAATGTGTTATTTTCTTTAAGCGATTGCATTTCCTCATCCATCGCATGGACCCACTCTTTTGACTTGTCTGAGCTTAAGGCTCCTTTTAAAGTTACAGGTATGTTACATGTCACTCTATAACAGTAATCTATGTTACTCTGGACCTGGTCACTTTCCTCATCAGATGTATACTCAGAAACATAGTCACATAGGTAACTTGGCCTTCTTTTGATTCTCCCAGATGGATATTTCTTTGGCTCAGGTTCAACTTCAACTGCCTGTGGCTGGATACCCTCTTCAGCCTCATTGACTGGAACTGCAACAATTGGACCTGGGCCTTGCCTAGTAGTTCTACTGGCCCTGGATTCCACCATCAGGTCATCATCATTATCAATAGGTGCACTCTTAGTCTGAGTCTGTTGCTCTACACCAGTTTTAGAAACAAACTTTACTAATCTGTTCCTTTGGACTTTTCTGCTGTCAGGAAAATAGACAATGTATGCTGGACTGGTTTTGTCATACCCAATAAACACACATTTTTCACACCTTGGATCAAGTTTTCTTTTGTCCTGAATATAAGAAAAACACTCTTGCATTCTTGACAGGTTGGGCTGTCTCCCTGTCAGCGCTTGTACTGGAGTCTGCTTTGTGCGTTTGTTAAAACACCTGTTCCTGATAACAGCCGCTGTCTGTACAGCATAAGGCCACAAACCTTTTGGTAGCCCACTCTCAATTAACATGCATCGTGCCATATCAAACAGTGTGAGCCAATTTCGCTCAGCTGTTCCATTTTGATGTGGAGAATACGGTGCTGAGGTCTCATGTTTGATGCAATTCTTAACCATTAAAGATTTGAAAACCTTTGAAGTGTATTCAGTACCATTATCTGATCTTAGACGTTTAATTTTCCCATAAGGGGCTGTGTCAGCAAGAAACTTCAGTGCCTTGCACTGTGTCACTCTTATTCTTGAGAAAATACACAAACACTGCACTGGAAAAGTCGTCAGTAAATGAGTACACACTTCACAATGTGGAGGTTTGTTAGCTGTACCTTTAATTTGCATACCTTCCACAATAGGTGGCAACCTCTTAACATCATCATAGTTACAGTGCCCTAGTATTTCGTGCCATGTTTGCAAATCAAAACACCCTTTAACTTGGTCATCACATTTCACATCATCTTTTACAGTGTGCAAATAATAAAGTATCGTGCACGTGAATGTGAAATTTCGTACCGTCTGTGTGTATCAGGACGTTCTTCCCCTCCTTGAAGATCACCGTCGCTCCGCTGGCAGTCGCCGCTTTCACCGACAAAATGTCTTGTGGGTAAGAGGGAATGTACAACGCCCGTTTCAGCGTAGTCTTGAGATGGCGGCCACGGCTGTCCATCAGAGATACCACTGCATCCCCTCGGCGTTCTGCTACGCCTTTGCATCTTGTGCCATCAGCCAGCTCAACACAGTGCGACTCGGCCTGGAAGTTTTCATCGAACCGCTTGAACTTGTCAAGGTCTGTCACAATATGCGTGGTTGCCCCGCAGTCAACCATCAGGCCTCTCGCGTCAACACCCCGGCTGGAACTCCGCTGCCGTCCCTTCTCGCACCCGGAACACGTACTCCTCCTCGTCAGTCCTGTCGCCTCCTCGGAAACCTTCCGTGCATCGTCTCGGCGCTGTCTCCTGCAGGTCGTGTCTTGGTGGGTGGTGCTCCTGCAGTGTTTACACCACAGTTTGCGTCGGCATGTGCGGGCCAGGTGCCCCTTCAGGCCGCACCTGTAGCACACCACATCTGCTGTCCGTTCACCTCATAGAGTATATATATAAGGTTCACCTGGACCTGCTTCTCTGCCTCTCGATGGTCGTTGTTGCGCCCGCGCCGCCATCACGTTGTCCTCGGCGTGCATCGTCTCCGTGTCCTCGTAGCTCCTTAATTTCGTCTTGAATTCAGCAAATGGTAATGGCTCATCTGCTTGCGAGATATGAATGGCAAATTAAGAGCACTTAACACAAACAGTCCCGGTGTGAAAGCAAAATATTTTAATGTCAATGTATACTTACTTCATTTGTTCTATTGTTCTGCGGGAGTAGACTACTAGGGACCTTAAAAAAAGTGCAAAAGGTATAGTTTATCAAGCTGTAGCCTACCAAAAGTAGAAAGTACTCATTATGCAGAATGAGTGTATTTATAGATGCATTTATACTTTTCTTATTAAAGTAGCATCGACTGCCGGCGTCACAACGGCGTGTTCATAGATGTACATTTGTCTAGTTTAGCTAATATGGCTAATGGTAGCCTCTCGATGGTCGTTGTTGCGCCCGCGCCGCCATCACGTTGTCCTCGGCGTCTGGGGCCTCGTAGCTCCTTAATTTCGTCTTGAATTCAGCAAATGGTAATGGCTCATCTGCTTGCGAGATATGAATGGCAAATTAAGAGCACTTAACACAAACAGTCCCGGTGTGAAAGCAAAATATTTTAATGTCAATGTATACTTACTTCATTTGTTCTATTGTTCTGCGGGAGTAGACTACTAGGGACCTTAAAAAAAGTGCAAAAGGTATAGTTTATCAAGCTGTAGCCTACCAAAAGTAGAAAGTACTCATTATGCAGAATGAGTGTATTTATAGATGCATTTATACTTTTCTTATTAAAGTAGCATCGACTGCCGGCGTCACAACGGCGTGTTCATAGATGTACATTTGTCTAGTTTAGCTAATATGGCTAATGGTAGCCAATTGTCTTTCTAAAACGAGCTACATAGTTGACGGCAAATTATGTTTCTTTTCAAATGCTACTGTTCTCCCTGTCCGAGTACGACACGTACAGGCATTTATCGTTTACATATTCAATTTAACAACTGTAATCCCAATTTACCTTTTAGTTTGTAAGTTTTTTTTAAATATTTATTAACAGAAGAGAAGTTCAGCGGCAGACCTCAATGGACATCCAAGAAGAACTCAAATTGCCGCGTATAAGGGTCACATGTAGACCAGATCTGAAAGCAATCAACGCGCCACAACGCACTCTACCTTTGTAGCTTATAGATATTCTTTAAGATGACAGCTACGGGGAATCCATTAGGACAAATGTATTTGGCCTCGCGCGAAACTGGTCTGGTAACACAAGTACGGGACTAAACACTTAAGGTAAACATTCAGGTTAAACCCTACTCTTTAATTATATATAGTAAACATAGTTGGTATTTCATTTCAATATTTGTTTTGTCCATGTTACGCTGGAAATTCCACTCAGAAGGGTTCTAATGGCCACCAACGAATTACATGTATGCGCAAATCAAAATCCTTCAGAGCGCTGCCACTGGCGTGCCGTCACACTAGGTTACGCTTCTTCACCTCCCAATAGAAGACAGTGTAGTTTGACTAGCGCGGACTTCAAGATGGATGCTCAACAAGAGGATGGATTCAACAACAGAGACTATGACGGACCTGTACCCGTATAACTTCGAGCCTAGCGTCAGACAACCTCGGGACGCTGCGGTCGAGGTGAGAGTACCCCGTTATCGCCAGGAGATGGAGGCATGGGCTGCAAGGTGCAAGCAACCACTGGCGAGTTGGAACGACAGATTGGTAAATCCACCATTGTATGAAACTCCCGTCATTACAGCCTATCTACGTGGCTGCCATGAAATAATACTTTTACAACATTGCTACCCCCAGGGGTCCTTGAGGGAGTTCCAGGGGGTCCCCAGCTAAATTATAGTTTGGAACCAAATGGACCCCTATGGGTCTGTAAACTTGTACAAATGGAACCAAAACTCCCTCAGGGGTCCTTGAGGGAGTTCCAGGGGGTCCTCAGCTAAATTATAGTTTGGAACCAAATGGACCCTTATGGGTCTGTAACTCGATCAGAGTGTACAAATGGCACCAATTCCATTTGTACAACATTGATTTTACAATATGAATTGGGATCTTAGAGATAGAAATGCCATTAAATGGGGGTCCGTAGACTAATGCATGTCAAACTGGGGGTCCTTGAAATTAAACTGGTTGAGAATCACTGCTAGAGCTGTAAAAATGTTCTCTTATGGGGGTCCCTGGCATATGTTTTCAAATGGGGGTCTGCATGCTAATTAATGTCAATTTGGGGGTCCTTGACATGAAAAGGTTTGGGAACCACTGGGCTATGTGATATCCTATCTGTACAGTTAGTATCATGCAAAGTATGTGAACTATTTGCAGTCTCGTGCAAAATGTTACTAATTGTTGGGTCCCTGAACATTTACAATTCATGTCAAAGTTTGTTTCACTTCTAATTTGTAGATAATGGTCTATAGAACAGTTTTGGTTCAAGTGTCAAGAAACAAGATTGAAGAAAAATATATATTTTTCAAAATGGCCAAAATCGTGTCTGTCTTTTCCCATAATTGCTGTGTAGTAATTTGTATTGCTATATTTACTGTAGTCTCATTTTGTGAAATATCATAAGATTTACTCCAATAAGTTTTTTTTGTTTTAATAGATTACTCATTCATAATAACAGACATGCATATGCGCCAACATCAACATTCTAGGTTCAATAGGATAGTTGTTTGGTGTAATGATGATAGTTAGGTGTAATTTGAAGTAATTCGATGTCATCAGCCATCTTTATTTGTTTCCATGCCAGAATATCAACATCAATATTTGAACTCCAGTTGATACCTCACACAGTATTGACTTGATATAGCAATACAGAATTACAGAGCAATTGGGGGGAAAACAAAAAAATAGACATACATGGAACCCCAACTTTCTGTGTTTGTGTAAAAACAAACATTGAAGACAAAAGTGAAGACGCAAAAGTGAGGACACAAATTGTGATTGACTGATCACCCCATAGCAATGATTTGATTGGCTGAGCAAAGTACATATTGAAGAAAAAAGTGAGGGCAGGAAAGTGAAGACGGAAAAGTGAGGACTCAAATTGTGATTGATGTCTGATGATAAGAGCGTCCCTCACTTTTCTTATTGTTTTACAACAGACGCTTCAAAGCCTCTGTGCAACTCCTGACGTGCCAGAGGAGCCTATGATGCAGGAGGAGGAAGATGATCAGGAGGAGGAAGATGCAGGTCAGTCATCTACTGCTGAACCCTCTCTTCCACCCTCTGAGGAATCTGCAGCACACAAGGCAACTCAGTACATCTTCCGGAGACCACACCGTTCTTTGGGTAGGTTACAGGCGTCCAGGTAATCCCCCAACTGCTGTCCTTAGGAAAACAGGCAGCCCCCAAAATGGTGTCGGTTGAAACGCAGACCGACATTTCAAGTTTTGTGGGTACAAAGACGGAAGGGGGCATTTTTGAAAATCCAACAGGTAAGATAGTTTTGTCCTGCACCTGTAGAAAGTTACATGTTTTTTTCCTTCTTCAAAAACCTGTTTTCTCACTTTATTCCTCAGCCATAAGAGTACAGCAAACACTGATCATTTGAATATATTCCCCTAGGTCTGTTCAGCATGTGGGTTCAAGAGGCTTTGGCAAAACCAGCCAATGCTGCACAGAAATATGCCTGCATGCAACCTGCACCATTCCCACCATCATCCAGGCCTGGCAGAGCCAGCAAGCCAGTATCTTCAGTGAGTTGAAGGAGATGGACGGAGGCTTGATTTTGGCTGGAGACTGCAGGTTGGTTAGCATGCTCATTGTAATATTCATCATTAAAGTACATCAGGGAGAAACAATTTGATAAGGTTTGGCTGCCCCTTGTCCATTACTTGAGTAGAAACAATTCATAGACAGGATACCACTGATGTGGTTGACTGTACGACATTTTCTTTCAGATGTTTTCCATTTTTCAAATTACCATTTTATTCTATAGTATGCGGTGTCACTGAGCAGTATGGGTGGGAGGGTTGAGGGTTTTCTTTCTCTTTTTTGTCCTTGTATTTTTTCTTTCATTTTGTTTTCTATAAAAGAACAATGTAATTCATATCACAATGTTTTATCTACAACAATTTATAATCTGTTCTCAATAAAAACCTATTTGACCAAAAAAAAAAGAGTACATCATTTTGGAATGTATCCATCATTTGAAAGCATGACAACAGGTTTTGCTCTTGTCTTGTGCTTTTTACAGATCGGACAGTCCAGGGCACTGTGCAAAGTATGGCACATACTCCCTTATTGGTGACCGGCTGAATAAAGTAGTTGACCTTCAGCTTGTGCAGGTCTGATGTAATTCATGCCTCATGTTTTTAATACTTTCTGCCATATCTATGTGGCTATATTCTTCCTTCTTCAGCATTTTGTTTAGGTTTGTTTTTTTTGTCTGATTGTGCTCCAGAGTTCAGAAGTTCGCAACAGCAACTGGTGTGAGATAGAGGGCTTGCAACGCAGCATCAAGTTTCTGAAGGAACACGACTTGAAAGTTGCAGTCCTTGTCACAGACAGAAACCGACAGGTACAAGACACACACACACACACACACACACACACACACACACACACACACACACACACACACACACACACACACACACACACACACACATACATTGTTTGATGATACATATTTGAATGTGAATTCATTTAAAGCTAGAGGGTTAGTTAACTAATAGATTCTGCCATGTATCTGTATAATTCATTCTATTCTGCAGGTAGCAAAATGGGTGAGAGATGAGCTGTGCAAGGAAGGAACTCAACACTTCTTTGACATCTGGCATATTGGCAAATGTAAGAAATGTAATTTGTCCTTGAAAATGCATATATCTACAAGGAAGTCAAGAGAAAACATTGCATCAGATTACAGTAGTTCATGGAAATATTGTCTGTCTGTCTGTCTGTCTGTCTGTCTGTCTCAACAGCCCTAAATAAGCAGTTGGATGCCCTATCCAGAGAGCATGGCTGTGAGGAGGTGAGGCTTTGGAAGCCTTCCTTGGTGAACCACCTGTACTGGACTGCTGCTTCTACTCCCAGTGGCAATGCAGACATGATGGAGGCAAAGTGGACGAGCCTTGTCAATCATGTACAAGATATACATGTGCATGATGACTCCTGCATTCCCTGTCTGTCAGCATGGCGACTTGGAAGGAGAGGACAGAAACAAGGAGTGGCTCGAGCCAGGTATTTTATCGCCAACAAATGTACACAAATTCACGTTTTCGTGATGTTTGTTAGTTGGTGGTCTGAATAACCTTTTCAAAACCTTGTACAAAAAGCATATGATCAGGAAGAGATTGAAACATCGGTTGACGTGATGTTTGTGTGCAGGTTCAACAGCAGCTGTTAAACTGGAAGATCTTGTCACTAAAAAAATGTTCATCAAGGATGTACGGCAGCTATCACCCAACAACCAAACCTACTCACTCGAGGCGTTCCACTCTTTGATGCTGAAGTTCTGCCCTAAGCATACAGGCTTCTCGTATCTTGGAATGCATAGCAGGTACAGTCTGGCTATCAAGGGCCAGTGTTCTAATAGAATTAGATTTTGGCAGCAAATACTGAATGTGAAATTACATTATATTGAAATTGCAGGATGATAAAGTAAATGTATTATGAATGAAGAGGGTGCGACGACTCTTTTATTCTACAGTGTTTATTTTGGCTGGCACCTTGCAAGGACTGGTAACGGTTTTCATCCTCATTTGACATTAATAATTATAATATGCTCCTTTCCGTAGGCTCCTGTTAGCAGCTATGCATTACAACCACAACGGGAACAGAACGCAGGCCACTACAGCTGATGGCGCGCCACGCCACTCAGTGGCCTACCCTAGGTTCCGTAAAGGGGAACCTGTTGCCTCATTATCGGATATCGTTGCCATTCTGGAGTTTGCAGAGGTCTGTAGACTGTACATCTCAATCCATGCATTGCTGAGACAACTGCAGTTAGGAAGCTTACATACTTGTGCACATTTACAGGCCAAAAACTCATGGATTACATCTGGTGCAGGGGCTGTGTGTGCATCCACTGAATTGCTAACTGTCCACCATCAACAGTTGTCCAAACACTAGCATGTCTGAGAGGTCATTTTGACCGTTTTTTAGAGATTTTGAAGTTTATTATCTTTGCCCATGAAGCTTTCAGAAGGTTCCCCTTCCATGACCATCATCATCCATCATCATTCTATCATCTCAGAAATGTTTGACATCTGAAACATTTTCTAAATATGAATTTAAGCACATGCTACTTCTGTCTGATTTTACTTCAGACATGCTAGTGTTTTAAACAGGCACATTTTCCCATTGGGAAAATGCAAAAACTCACATAGTATTTTTTCTCTGAAACTTTAAGGGCTAAAGTTACAACACTTGGAGGGGTGGTTCATAATAATTTCAAAAATGAATTACAATAGAATTACATCAGCCGTCCTCATGGTGGCGCTATAACAGCCCACATTACGTTTCGCCCTATAACTCTTGAACCGTAGGTCATCAAATAAAAATCTCCTTTCCCCTGTGTAACCAGGTGGACTTTAATGCAGTTTCTCTCATTTCCCCTATGGTGTGTTTGTCACTGACACTAATGATTGTGTCATTGAGTGCAGGTGCAAGTGGCTCCAGACCAGCCAATCATGATGCAGTACTCTTTTCAAAAGCAGGAAATCCTAGTGCAATGGCAGATCTGACTGATTCTCCACAGGCGAGCAGAGTGGTTCTCAGTGCTACCATGGTATGGTATTTTAATGTCTTTTAATTAAGTTTATCCAATTGGTTACAATGCAAGTTTGGGCCAGTAGCTGTGAGGCAGCTTTCTGCCAGAGGTGCGCTTCCACTCTGCTTGCCCTGTGTTAAGGTGTATTATGTGCACATAATGTTGTTGTTTCCTGTGATGTATGTATTTTATTTTGTAGTTTTCAACCCACTGTAAGGCTTGAGCTCCTTCAATGTTTGCATGTTTAGACATTAAGAGTAGTTAAACTAATTGTGTGTTTTTGTTGCAGTGAAACTAACCTACTTGAGTTGATACTCCTTTTGATGTGATGTGCCTTAACTGCTCATGATGTATGGAGAAGAAATGTGTTCTGCCATTTTGTATTAAGCCATGGTGCTATTTATAACTAAGTTAATGTGAAATAAATGTCAACCTTTTGTAAACTCTGTCTTCACTCAGCTCCTCCTCATCCCAGTTTCTTAAGCTCTGTTTTACGAACCTGTTTAAGCCTTAATTGGTTGTTGGTGCAATTCCAACTGGCGTAGTCTGTAGTGTTAAATGCATTTTAGTAACTCCTATTTCGGCCATCTGGTTACACCTGGATTCCTTGGCTCATGACGCTCATCTCCCCATAGACCACTACCTCACAACTAGGTTATTCAAATATGATCATCTGGCCATCATTGTTAGTGCAGGCACCCTCACATCCCCATATTTCACCATGCTGTCTCACTGGCAGCCTCTGATGGACAGCTCACTACTTATTGTCAATGACAGTTGCTTGCCATCACCACTTACACATTAACCAATGACAGTCTGGGTGTGTCCCAAACCCTCACCCAGTTCACAGCCCTCACTTACAGTCGTCAACAGCTCCAGCCCCAGGCAGCCATGCGTTATTGACAAATGTACACATTGGTTCTGTATGTACTTTCTTTGCCATGTGTTGATTATTCTGAGCTACATATCTGATTTACAATATCTAACTTGGTTACACCGTTTAACAGCTTGTTATTCTCCTCTGGTTTTGGTAGAACGATCATGCTGTGTAAAATACACTACATTATTAATCTAATTAATAATTAAACATAATAGCCTATAATATAAACATAATAATAATTATATATTATAATTAATATATAATATTAATCCAATACTCCTGGATGTCAGACAAACAAAATTATACCACATATGTCTTGTCCCTTTTAGTGGCAACGATATTTCATCCGGCCCAATAGTCCATGGGCTAGAGGCCTATTTCTGGGATATCAGTACCACTAAAAGGGACAAAGGTTGCATATGATTTTTGCATTGCTACATGTCTGTAGTTTATGAAATGATATGATAGCAATCTTAAAATGGCAACTGATTGCTTGTTTTCAGCCCTAGTTATATCGGGTATCTGATGAAAGAAATTGGTACATAGTGAATGGCATAACTTGGCAACTAATGGGCCGATTTGGATGATTCTGCTATCAAAGTATAGGTTTTCTGGGGTGCTGAGATGACTGAAGCAATTCAAGTTCGGTCAAAGGTCGAATGTCAAGGTAATTTTCAATCCAAAATGTTAACAAAACTGGCATATCTTGGCCTAAATTTTTATGTTGATCTTGATCTCAATAATACGTAAAAAAAAAAAAAAAGTAGTATAGTTTTCGTTTTTTATTATCAAGATAATAATTACATCAGTCTCATTTACTGCCAAATGTAAGATTAGCCCAGGTTGTTAACCGGAAATTAGCAAATGGCTAACCTGTGATCTCTTTATAATTCACCCGAAACGTAACCCCAAGCTAATCAGATGCTAATAATTTCGGAGACCTTTCTGAATTCATATAACTAAATATTCTGTGGGTCTTGAAAGATTATAGTAAAAATTATGGCAGTGTGTGCAGACCTTTCTAGAGAAACAGTTAATGAGTTCATATAACTACGCAATCTCTTCCTCATCAGAACTGTCCTGTTCAACTGTAGGCATTGAGTCTTCCTCAGGTCCTTGGTTGTACAGTTCTGGAGTTTGCAGAGGTTTGTACATTTCAACCCACTCAGACAACTGCAGTTAGGAAGCTTGCATAGACCTGCACATTTACAAGCCAAAAACTCAAGGACTACATTTGGTAAAGGGGATGTGCACATCCAGTGAATTGCTAACTGTCCACCATCAACAGTTGTCCATCCACTCTGTATGGGATCTGGTGCAGAGTCTGCAGAGAGCATCTCCATATTCGAGTCTGGTAATTGGCACGGAGGGCATGGAGAAATAGACATTCTCTATGTTGAGAGTTGACTGGAATCAGCCTCCCCTCTCCTGGCACAGAAAATCTGGTAGCGGATCTTGTTCACGTCACTGGAGGTGGTCCCAGACAGGTACCAGCTACAAGTGAACTGCTGCAGTTGGTCAAAGAGCTCTGTTGAAACATCCCAACACTGGACAAGTTGTTTGAATGTCTCCAGAAATTCTGGGGTTTTCTTCAATAATCTCAGTGCATTCAGTTTTCCACAACCACTCACAGTGTCACATCCTGTAAATGGGTGTAGCGCAACCACTCTCACAGAGGTTTTCTCCCAAAGCAAGGCCTAGCTTGTCTATGTCCACAAACCATGTGTGGTTTTGTGTACCACACTTCTGATAGATAGGACAAGGGATGTGTTTTTGGAAGGCTAAATAGAGAACCATTAAATCAGTATCTCCAGAAGTAACATAATACTGTGTGTGTGTGTGTGTGTGTGTGTGTTATCTCTGTGTGATCCTCATTTACATGCTTATTTCATGGTTTCCTGAGTTGAGTGCTGGGGTACAACCTTGAGTTTGAGAGTTCCTGACTCTTCAAAGTAATGTCTAAAAGGTTTCTACATCCTCATAAACTTGGAAAATGAGGTATCACGCATGATTCTATTATGTTTTAAGATGTACCCCGTTTCAGAAAGACAGCCATTGTGGATTTGCCCGGTATGGCTACCAGAAGTATAATTCAGCATGTCTGTTGTTATATGATTGTGGTCATGTCCATTCATCGTACAAACATCAGAAATGTGCAAACATTTGAATACTTTGAGTTTAGAATTATGTGGTTTTGCATAATCACAGTATACCACTAAAATGGTATTCAGCTGCACTTCTGAAACTGCTATCACACATTTTCTCACTCCTGGATGTCAGACGAACAAAATGATACCACACATGTCTTGTCCCTTTTAGTGGTACCGACATCTCATTCGGCCCATGGACTACAAGGACTAGTTGTCCGTCACAATAAATGTTTTCTTCAACTCAGTCTGTCTTGCGTTTGGTTTCCCCTATTGATACGGTAACTAACAGATTATATACTGGTGTTGTGGAACTACTCTTTAGGTAAGCACCTTGACATAAATGGAACTTCTCAATATCTGACATGTACTTTACAATTTGACAAGAAGAAAATATTCAATGTTGGCTATACACTACACAATACACATGACTGTTTTACGGATGGGGGTCGGCAGCCAATTACATATATTCTTTGGGTTCCTTGACATGAAAATGTTTGAGAACAACTGACATAGAAACACAGGTTTTTCAGAAAACCAAATGTTTTGCATTTAAACAAGAAAAACATGAATACTGTCAATTAAATTAAATCATTTTAATCATGTTCAACGTCCAAGTCTGGCCATAAAAAGCCCCGGTAGGTTCCAGATTCTTCTGGAAACTGGTTCCTTATGGTGTGGACAACACAGGCAGGTAAGAACTTCCTATTGTGCCGACCAAGCTTGCCATAAGCCCAGCGGGTCATCTGCCGGTATGCTGTGTAACGGTATTGGCTGTAAGAGAGAGATAGATTCTGCTTTATTAATTCGGCAAGGGTACATTCAGGTGTCATAGCACGGCAGTAGTCATGTTCATTTCATATTGTACAACTTACTCAAATGTGCTGAGGTTGAGTGGCCCATGTTCCTGGCGGAAGGCAAGATGCAATATGCAACACAAAGGGATTTAGACAGCAGCCTTCAAATCCAGGGTGTTGTGTGAGGTGAGAGATGTCGGGTCTGTGCTGTAAGTCCTCCACCAACTTCCAGAACGGCTCTCTCTCTGCAGCACACACTTTCGAGAGCTGAGGTCATAGGCCCGCACTTTCCACAGGTGCACCTGAATTCAAACAAAGACAGAAAAAATAAAATGTCACCTCACTGCACAAGTTTGATCTACTGCAGTAGACCTACTGTGCAGGACACAAAAATAAAATCAGATCAAACTGGGGGTCCTTGAAATGAAAAGAGGCTGAGAAACCATGTACAACCCAGATTCGGCACAAACAAGGGACTAAATTATTTTCGCTCCTATGCCACCAAAATGTGGAATGACCAACAGTCATTAAGACATGCGAATCCCTTGACTCCTTCAAAACCGCTCTCAAATGACACCTATGGACGGCTGCAATTCGAAACTGGCCCCCTTTTTCCCCTTACTGTATATGTTTCTTTTCCATTTTTACCTCCCTTATGATGAATTCCTGTTCTGTTCTTTGACTATATATAGAAGTGTCTATTTGTACGTCTCTAAATGTTTTGATGAATTGAACAAGGTGGACCCTCTTGTAAACAAGTGTAATGCTTAATTGGGTTGTCCACTCACAGTTAAGTCTTTGTATTGAGTTTGTGCTTGAAATGTACTGTTAATAAATATTTCAATCAGAATCACAGTTATTTTTAGGCTATATAGCCCAGTGGGTCCCAAAGTTTTTCATGTCAAGGACCCTCAAATTGGCACATATTAGCCTGTGGACCCCCATTTGAAAAGGTATGCCATAAAGGGACCCTCATAAGAGCAGATTTTTACGGCTCTAGCAGTGATTCTCAACCCGTTTAATTTCTCAACCCAGTTTGACATGCATTAGTCTACAGACCCCCATTGGGTCATGGCATTTCTATCTAAGATCCCAATTCATATTGTAAAATCAATGTTGTACAAATGGAATTGGTGCCATTTGTACACTCTGATCGAGTTACAGACCCATAAGGGTCCATTTGGTTCCAAACTATCATTTAGCTGAGGACCCCCTCCCCCTGGAACTCCCTCAAGGACCCCTGAGGGAGTTTTGGTTCCATTTGTACAAGTTACAGACTCATAGGGGTCCATTTGGTTCCAAACTATCATTTAGCTGGGGACCCCCTGGAACTCCCTCAAGGACCCCTGGGGGTAGCAATGTTGTAAAAGTATTATTTCATGGCAGCCACGTAGATAGGCTGTAATGACGGGAGTTTCATACAATGGTGGACTTACCAATCTTTCGTTCCAACTCGCCAGTGGTTGCTTGCAGCCCATGCTTCCATCTCCTGAGTGGAATTTCCAGCGTAACATGGACAAAACAAATATTGAAATGAAATACCAACTATGTTTACTATATATAATTAAAGAGTAGGGTTTAACCTGAATGTTTAGTCCCGTACTTGTGCGAGCCTACACTACCATGCAGACCAGTCCAGTTTCGCGCGCCAAATACATTTGTCCTAATGGATTCCCCGTAGCTGTCATCTTAAAGAACAGATCTATAAGCTACAAATGTAGTGCTTTGTGGCGCGTTGATTGCTTTCAGATCTGGTCTACATCTGATCTACATGTGACCTGTATACGCGGCAATTTGAGTTCTTCTTGGATGTCCATTGAGGTCTGCCGCTGAACTTCTCTTCTGTTAATAAATATTTAAAAGAACTTACAAACTAAAAGGTAAATTGGGATTATAGTTGTTAAATTGAATATGTAAACGATAAATGCCTGCACGTGTCGTACTCGGACATAAAACAGGGAGAACAGTAGCATTTGAAAAGAAACATAATTTGCTGTCAACTATGTAGCTCGTTTTAGAAAGACAATTGGCTACCATTTTAGCCATATTAGCTAAACTATAGACAAATGTACAATCTATGAACACGCCGTTGTGACGCCGGCAGTCGATGCTACTTTAATAAAAAAAGTATAAATGCATCTATAAATACACTCTGTCATTCTGCATAATGAGTACTTTCTACTTTTGGTAGGCTACAGCTTGATAAACTATACCTTTTGCACTTTTTTTAAGGTCCCGAGTAGTCTACTCCCGCAGAACAATGGGCGAACAAGAAATGGGCGACGTAAGTATACATTGACATTAAAATATTTTGATTTCACACCGGGACTGTTTGGTTTATTGTTTATTACGGATCCCCGGGTATGTAATAAACAATAAACCAAACAGTCAACAATGAGTGAAGACTCCTCACTACAGTGAAGAGTGAAGACCATGCTCTTCCTGGGCTGGGGTTCCACGTGCGGTTCGTTAAGGCCTGGGTGTGTGAATTCGGACTTTATAGAGCAGTGGTTCCCAAACATTTCCATGTCAAGGACGGTAAGGACCCCGAAAATTGACACTAATTAGCCTGTGGATCCCTTTTGAAATGACATGCCACAGACCCCCATAAGAGAAGATTTTTACGGCTCTAGCAGTGATTCTCAACCTGTTTAATTTCAAGGACCCCCAGTTTGACATGCATTATATCCAAGATATATCCAATACTTCATACCGGACATGTTTGGTTCGTTTAAGGTGAGACATGGTAGGTGAATAGGGAAAAAAGTTAACTAATAGCTATCACAATGAAACTTCTCCAGTTGATTACTTATATTAAAACTAAGACTTTTTGTATTACAAGTTTTCTGAAATTATATGTTTAAATATGCAAATTAGGCATTATATGTGCTAATTTGCATACATTTCGGGACGATAAATCTGAAGATCGGATAAAGCCAGGTTCAAAATGATTGTTTCATTTTGTTGACATATTAGAGACAAAGAAAATTACAGAAGGGATTTTAGATATCTCTAATTATCACTCCACAAATCAGAAAATAGTGTCAACAGGCATAAAAAACCCAATTTTCGGCATGTTTTTAGGTATAAAATGTGATGTAAATCAGGCTGTGAATGATATATCAACAAACCCATCTGTAAATATCTGCAGAATATAGTTATGAATAAGACTGGCAACCCACTGACAAGTTCCAACCCACTGACAAGTTCCAACCTACTGACACACCCACTTATATCGTCTTGGTTCACAAAGCGCTGCGTGCAATTACAAAGCTGAACCACCGTTTTGTGGTTCACATTGGGAACGAACGTTTATGGTTCGGAACCAACTCATTTTCAGTGGAAACACTCTGAACTGGTTCAATATTTGGTGGGAAGAAAGAACCGAACCGGTTCAACCCCGGTGGAAAAAGGGCCTGAGAGTGTACACATTTGGTTTCATTTGTACACTCAGAGTTACAGACCCATAAGGGTCCATTTGGTTCCAAACTATCATTTAGCTGAGGACCCCCTGGAACTCCCTCAAAGGCCCCTGGGGGTCCCCGGATCCCACTTTGGGAACCACTGTTATAGAGGACCAAGTTTGTGACGATAAATACATGTTTTGACTGTCATGGGACCAAGAAAAAAAACAAAACAGGGGTCTGGTAACATGGACCCCACGTGGGCATGGTGGTTGTACTGGGGTGACACCAGGCAGAGGGACCAGGGGAATGGACTAGGGCTGAGCAGGTAACATCAGGTGGGCGACCTGGAGGATGGGAGGGGGAAGAACAGGCGACCTCGGGGGCAGAGGCAGGGATGACCTCAGGGGGGCGGCCGGGAGGTCGAGACGAGGCAAGGCTTGTGTCATCTGGCGGGCGGCCAGGAGGCCGCGATGAAGTACAGGAGACGCCTTCTGGAGGTCGGCCAGGAGGCCAAGGCGAGGCGGAGGACCTTGGAAGCGGCATGGGAGGCAGGGCTGCAGACACGGGAGGCGGGGCTGCAGAGACGGGAGGCGGGGCTGCAGTCATGGGAGGCGCGCAGGCCAGTGCAGGCGGGGCTGCAGACACGGGAGATGGGGCTGCAGGCGGGGCTGCAGACACGGGAGATGGGGCTGCAGACAAAGGAGATGGGGCTGCAGGCAGGGCTGCAGACACGGGTGGCGGGGCTGCAGTCTCAGACAGCTGAAGGAAGCAGCTGAACAGAAATCCAATGCGCAGGGCTTCCATGACCTCAGGCAGACACTGGTTACCAGTGGGGATGACTGACAAGGGCTCTGGCAGGTCGTCGGCCAATAGGACTGCTGAGGGTGCAGAGGGCGCAGGCCGGTCATATAAGGAGATGGCTGGCAAGGGCTCTGGCAGGTCAACAGCGGATAGAGCCGGCGAGGGTGCAGAGGGCGCAGGCAGGTCCCCAACGGCGACGGCAGGCTGGGAGGGCTTGTGGATGCTGGGCAACATGGTGCTGGGAAGTAGAGTGCCGGGCAGCGGATTGCTGGGCTGGCTGGGACTCTGGGGGGCTGGTGACGAAGTGGGCTGAACTTGAAGAGCAGGGGAGACTGGAGGAACCTCTTCAGTAGGTAACTGAGGGAAAGGTGCACCCCTACTCTGAAAAATGCCACGTATTGGGCAAATTCACGATCCTGCCTCCAGTATTTAGCCAGTTGATCAATGAACTGTGGTTCTTCATAAAAGACATCCTTTGTTACTCCAAAGTCTTGATATGAAAAAGGTAGAGCCGCCATGGTGGACGGCCTTGGCAGCTTGTTCGAAACAGGCAAATTCAAAAAACTAAAATCAAAAAATCAAACCTCTGTCCGCTGGGTCCAGGCTGGTCAGATCATTCTGTCACAGTATGAGGCAGGAGGTTTTCGGACCCAAGTGCAGGACAGAGGCAGAGAGGCAAAGTAGTGGAAGTGTAGGACGTTTATTTCCAAAATTCAGGAACACGAAGAGAACAGGAACTAGGAATACACTGGGAGTTCACTAGGAGCAAAAACACTAGTGACAAAAAACAATGATCTGACAAAGGAAATGAAAAACCAGGGGAGTATAAATACAAAGACAGGTGAATTCAACAGATAATCAACACAATGATTGGCTAAAAGACTACCAAGACAAGGTGGAAACACTAGGGTAATCATGGTACTGGTGAGACAACACAGGTAACAACAAGCAACAGAGGAAACCAAGGGATCAAAAATACTACAAAACAAAAGCACAACAGAAAATGTCACAGATCGTGACAGGTCCTCCATATCTGCATTGGCCAGGATGGAGACACATTGTATAGAGCTTATAGGGTGCTGGCGCTGCTCACAGGACAGAAACCTGTCTACTCAAAGGGTAGGTATTTGAGATTATACTTAAACGTTTTGACGTTTTGGTCTGGTTGGCCCAGAAAACTTGACATTCAAATGCCTACATGGTTTCATGTTGGAATGGTCGTAAATGTCTGTACGCTGAAAATTTGAGCGTTAAACAGCGTTGTGAATCTGGCCCATGGTGTCTGTAATGAGTGTACAAATGGAACCAAAAGGAACCTTTATTTGTGTATAGGCCTGTACAGTGTGTCATTCACAAAGTAGAATAGATCATCAATCATCAATTTTATCCTATTTTTTTTATACTCCTCCCCCTGCAGCCCGCAAAGCTGGATCCTTTGGTGTCCGCAGGAATGTGAGGATTGGTGTCTACTGTACCGTCCGTGACACTGAAGTGATAGACAGCGTCCTGGGTATCTTTCTCCGTGACGTGAGGATGCTCTAAATACCTTAATATTTGTCTAGTGCCTAATGCTGTGCACATTAGTGGATTTAGAAAACAACCGATCTAGTGAGGTTCTGATCAGTATCAAATTGGGAATGCTCCCTGCGATTTTCAGTGGTGGCGAATCTGACACTGATTGGATGAATTATTCTCTAGTGTGATGGACCAGCTTTGGGCTGGCATATTCTTCTCTTCGTTTAATAGATCATGTACAGTAGTAGACCACTAAAGGCTGAATTACCATTGTTTATGTAACTACGTGCTACCATCAGGTCTAATATGATTTGCCTAGAGTAGTGAGTGATTATAGTTATGCATAGTTATGGTAGTTATGCATAGGCTTTAGCCATCTGCAAAACTAGAAGGCATTGTCATGCATTCATTTTTGAAACGCCATTAGTAATTGTGTTTACTTTATGGTGCAGTGTTTACACTGGAAATGGCTGGAATTTCTCTGTGAGAAGGAGAGGATTATTCTAGAAGATGTATATTATGTGAGATCACAAGAGCAGTAATTTACAGTTCATGTATAATTATGAATAATTCTTGTTTAGCACATTGTCATTAGTTTCCTCTTTTGAAGAGGTGCACAATGCACATGAGCTACATAGTAGACCTGTGTACTTAAGCAGACACATTGGCACACATGGCATAATTCAACCTTTAGTGTCATACACCTCATAAGCGGCAAGTTTAGATCGATCCACAATAGGCTGTTTATATGGCATTTGTGTTTTTGAGTGGTGCAACCACCGTCATATCATCTGGCTGGCTCCTGCACCTCAACACAGAAAAATGGCATTCTCCACTCTATGACACAACCACACCATTAAGGAGCTATGTGTGTCTGTCTGTCCCTGCATTGCTCTTCCTCTAGCAAAAGGAATACAAATTGAAGAGGAAGAACTTCTCAGATACGGGAACCTTTGGATTCGGAACTTCCTTTCCGCTGAACACCTTCGGAATGGACTTCTGCGTGGTGAGTATCTGGAATCTCAAGGGTTGGTTATATTTTTGTGATTATGGAAGATTAATTTGCCCATGAAGGGTTTTCTAATGAATCTTGGTCCTTTGTATTATGTTTGTAAAATGCTAATAGTTATGGGGGTGCCTGATGGAGGGGAAAGGAACTGGTTGGAATAACGTGTTCCTTCCACGCGCTACGTCCAACCAGGGAAACTCCCCCCTGTCAGGTGAAAAGAAGCAGCTTGGACTCCTCATGCATGGAAGGAAGCATCAGGTCAGTCCGCTGCCCCCCCCAGGTTGGCGGAGGGTGTGTAGAGCCCAGGATCACATTAGATAATTGACACAGGGGTGAAAAATGGGTTACAAAATTGTGGGATAAAAATTAATAAATACAAAAATAAAAGAAAGTTATGTGGGTGCATTTGACCTGCTTTACTTGCAGATGGATTGGTGCACTCAGTATAAATGAGCCCTTTGTGAGGTCCTTTTTAACATACACTATTTGACAAAGATAATTTGTTTAGTTCTTGTACCAACAATGAGTTTCAAAGCCGGAATGCCCAAACAAGTTCATGATTGCATTTCTCTAAATGCTCATTCTGGTGTTTTAGGTCCTGGGCAGACCTGGTTTCTGCATTTCTGAGAAAAATCGGAAGAGAGGCCGCATCGGACCGAAGCACCGTATAAGCAAGGCGCAGGCCATAGCTTGGTACATGGCAAAGGTGAGTCTGTGCTAGGCTATCAATACCAAACTATAAAAGATTATTTAACCATCTAATGTCCTCTGAGAATGACAGCTTGGCATGCGCGACAGGCTGCAGCCTTGTAACTAACTTAACTTGTAACTTTTATTTTTGTAGAAGAGGCAAACTAATATTGTTTATACCGTTTGCTTTGATTGCTTAATTGATTAAACACATACATTGTACTATGATTTGATTTGGGTGTGTTCTAAATAAAGTGTTAGTGTTGATTATCATGTATTAATCTAATTATAGTAAACTAATACTATTATACAAAAAAAGATAAAGAATCAAGGGAAAAGAGACCTTACAGTAATAGCAATAATGTTTCAAGCTAACACATCATCATATCATCATCATCATCATACTATAATTAACTTCTGTCTGAATGAATGTCTGTCAGAAACACTGCCGTAGAACACTGCCTGCACCAATCACTCCCACTTTTCACACAGGCATTGACCATAATACTATGGAGGTCTTAACAAAGCCCTTTTTCCAATTTAACAAATTATAAATGAATAATGACTTTATTAGTGAATTAAAATTGCCCCATCTAATTACATGAACAAAGCGCAACCTCACACCTCCGCCCCCTAGCGACACCTGCATCACAGGCCACTGTTCTCGGTGTTACTGCACTGTCAAGCTTCCTCTGCTCCCACCGCAACAGATACGTATGGGAAGCCGTTTAGGCCATAAATGCATAGTCAACTCGCACATACATTTATACTTCTCTTGCACATACATATATATTGGTACTTCACTTGCACATACATGCATATCTCACATACACATACATGCATACTTCACTTGCACATACATACATTTAGGTACTTCACTTGCACATACATATATATTTCATTTACACATACATACATACTTCATTCGCACATATATAAATACTTCACTTGCACATACATACATACTTCATTCGCACATACATACATACTTCATTCGCACATACATACATACTTCATTCACACATATATAAATACTTCACTTGTACATACATACATACTTCACTTGTACATACATACATACTTCATTCGCACATACATACATACTTCACTTGTACATACATACATACTTCATTCGCACATATATAAATACTTCACTTGTACATACATACATACTTCATTCACACATAAATACTTCACTTGCACATACATAGGACTGCATGTATACGTGTGCGTGCGTGCGTGCATGCGTGTGTGTGCGTGCGTGTGTGTCTGTGTGTGTGTGTGTGAGAGTATGAATGTATATGCACAACAGTATTTTTATAACAGGAAGGCAATTCCTTTAACAGGAAGCTCGCAAGATGGTCACATAATTCAGTTAGGACACAATTTTTGCCATAACACCGCCCACGCTGCGACAAGAGTGTCTGTCTGGCTGACCTTTCATTTCTCAACCGTTTTCGACAGGGGTGGGTTCGTTGGAATCGTGTCGCCCCCCTGGGGGCGTTTTGGGGGGTCTCAAGGTTCGGGGACCCCCAGGGACCCCCACATGGTAACTCTTTCATTTCTCAACCGTTTTGGATGGTGGTGGGTTCGTTGGAATCGTGTTGCCCCCCTGAGTGCGTTTTTGGGGTTTTGGAGGTTCGGGGACCCCTGGCGAACCCCAGGGACCCCCACATGGTAACTCTGTCATTTCTCAACCGTTTTGGACGGGGTGGGTTCGTTGGAATCGTGTCGCCCCCTGGGGGTGTCTTTGGGGTTCTCAAGGTACCTATGTAGACTCACATATTGCTGTTGCTGTGCGACGTCTAGAAAGTGGTGAAATAGCAGACGGAAGGGGAAACACAGTATAGTATAAAAAATTACTTATCTAGACTTACTTTTCAACGCTGAATCCAGATATCATAATGTCGAGGCTGTCCGATCCCAGGAAAGTGGTCAAAAATGGCACCAAGGTTTTGTAAAAGTGTCACAAATGCACCCAGAAACGATATATTTCCAATGTTTTAAAATAATCAAGGGGTATGTATCCCCACTTACTTTTTCGACCCGATTCCAACGGTGGTGGTCTTATCTCTCTACGATGTCAGGAAGTGGGTGTAAACGCCTCCTATCGGTCCCTTGCCCTCGAAACACGTCTGGAAAAAAGTGAGACCATTTTCGGACTCAACACAACAAGCTGAACACGCTGATATGTGTTTCCCAGCACACAGACTTACGGTTCTCTTAATTGGCTAGCGTTAGGGTTAGTTTTCAACGCGCGATAGCTCGGGTCCGTCAGCCAAGTAATTCACATGGGCGCGTACAGCTCTCCAAGATCTATGCTCCGATAGGTCCGCCATTCTCGTGCGACACCCGTAGCAAGAGTTCTCCAACTCTGACCTGTAATCCACAAGACATGGTAAACCTTACAGTGTATTGAATGGTGACATTTGGTTACTCACCCTAGACGTCACTAGCCTATATACTAACATAGCACATGATGCTGGTCTGGAAGCTCTAAAGTATTATCTGTCTAGTCGAGACCACCCAGCTATACCACCTGATGAATTCATCATTGATTTAGCTTCATATGTCTTGAAGTACAACTACTTTAGTTTTGACAATGAATTTTTTTTGCAAGTATCTGGTACATCTATGGGTTCAATTTTTGTACCTAATTTTGCTAACCTGTTTATGGGGCATTTTGAGGAAAAGTGTGTTTATGACTCTACAAAGAACATATACCAACAAAACATTATTAAATGGTATCGATACATTGATGACATTTTCTGTGTATTTAAAGGTAATTCAGATGAAGTCCAACACTTTGTAACATTATTAAATAGTTTTGACTCTAATCTAAAGTTCACTATGGAATGTACAATAGTCAGTCCCGGGTACACTTTCTATGTGGATGTGGACTTTATATGTGGATAAAGTTAAATGATGGCAATCTGTCGACCACCCTATATCAGAAAGAAACTGATCGAAATACTCTATTATTGGCCACTAGCAATCACCCCCCTGCTCTCATCAAGTCCCTGCCCATTAGTCAGTTTTATAGACTGAGACGTGTTTGTTCCTCCACTGAGGATTTTATTGACAAATCGTCAGAGATGAAAGTCAAGTTTACCCAAAGAGGGCATGCCATTGAAAACGTTGAGAAAGCATATACATTGGCTCTACAGAAGCCCCGTACAGAACTGTTGACAAAAACAAAGAGAAAAGAAAAAAAGTTTTCGGTATGTGTCACCACATATTCTCCTCACTCTCGTGAGATAAAGGCTATGTTCAAAAAGCACTGGCACATTTTAACCTCTGACCCTGAATTATTGGCATTATTTAAATACCCTCCCTTGTTTTCTTTTAAACGAGGAAAAAATGTAAAAGACCAACTTGTACATTCTGACTTTCAGTCCCCTAAGGTTTCACTTAGACAGACCTTATTGAGTCCTCTGCCACAGGGCAATTATCCATGTGGCCATTGTGCCCAGTGTGGCAATACACACAAGACGTCCTCTTTTAATCACCCCCATACTGGCAAGAAGTTTAAGATTAACAGCATTATAACTTGTGTCTCAACCCATGTGGTATACATGATCAAATGTCCCTGTGGTTTAGCATATATTGGGAAAACTACAGTTAAAACAGAGAGCTATCGATGAGACGAACGCGCCAATATGTGTCTCCCCGCGCACGGACGTGTGGTTCTCAAAATTAGGGTTAGCATTTCACCATTCAATACACTAAACGTTATGAGGAAGGAGGAGAGACCCGCACACTGCCACTTGCTGGTTCAATAACTTTATTTTAAAGAGTCATATAGCGGCCTTTCGGCCTTCTTCAGGCATAGTTTGAGAATAGGCTGACATTCATTAAATACACAACAGTAGGTTTAGACAACCAATCAAATTGTATATAGTAATCATTCATCAGATAGCAGCTGTGAAGAACCCAGTCATGTGACTTAAAGGTGCAGTACTTCTGTAGAACATTCCTAGTATATTATTGAAAGTCACCAATTACAATAATACAGGGAATAATATATAAGTCATGCCATAATACATAAGGAAATCAACATACAATTAAACAAGTAAATAAATGTCAAAAAGTCCATACTCAAACAAGAGTGGACATAATGGATAGAAAAGAAGACACATGGTGCTTTTAGTACCCCACTGGACATGAAGTTCAAATCAATGATATAATAAATACAGTTTATGGATTACAGCATAACATTTAATAATAGCTCATCATTCAACCCTTTCGGGTAGAGGGTTTGCAATGTGTGTATCCAGTACGCTTCGCGTTGTTTGAGCAGGACATCATGGTTACCACCTCTGGCTGGTAGTTTGACTTGTTCTATACCAATAAAGCGAAAAGTGGAGATGTCATGTTTAAGATCATTGAAATGAATGGGAACAGGATATTCACGGTCATTTCTTCGAATAGAGCTCTTTTGTTCGCTCATTCTCTGTTTTAACCGTCTAGTAGTTTTCCCAATATATACTAAACCACAGGGACATTTGATCATGTATACCACATGGGTTGAGACACAAGTTATAATGCTGTTAATCTTAAACTTCTTGCCAGTATGGGGGTGATTAAAAGAGGACGTCTTGTGTGTATTGCCACACTGGGCACAATGGCCACATGGATAATTGCCCTGTGGCAGAGGACTCAATAAGGTCTGTCTAAGTGAAACCTTAGGGGACTGAAAGTCAGAATGTACAAGTTGGTCTTTTACATTTTTATATATCGTTTCTGGGTGCATTTGTGACACTTTTACAAAACCTTGGTGCCATTTTTGACCACTTTCCTGGGATCGGACAGCCTCGACATTATGATATCTGGATTCAGCGTCGAAAAGTAAGTCTAGATAAGTACATTTTTATACTATACTGTGTTTCCCCTTCCGTCTGCTATTTCACCACTTTCTAGACCACCCCTGTCGAAAACAGTTGAGAAATTACAGAGTTACCATGTGGGGGTCCCTGGGGTTCGCCAGGGGTCCCCGAACCTCCAAAACCCCAAAAACGCACTCAGGGGGCGACACGATTCCAACGAACCCACCACCATCCAAAACGGTTGAGAAATGAAAGAGTTACCATGTGGGGGTCCCTGGGGGGTCCCTAGGGGTCCGCGAACCTTGAGACCCCCAAAAACGCCCCCAGGGGGGTGACACGATTCCAACAAACCCACCCCTGTCCAAAACGGTTGAGAAATGAAAGAGTTACCATGTGGGGGTCCCTGGGGGGTCCCTAGGGGTCCGCGAACCTTGAGACCCCCAAAAACGCCCCCAGGGGGGTGACACGATTCCAACAAACCCACCCCTGTCCAAAACGGTTGAGAAATGAAAGAGTTACCATGTGGGGGTCCCTGGGGGGTCCCTAGGGGTCCCCGAACCTTGAGATCCCCCAAAACGCCCCCAGGGGGGCGACACGATTCCAACGAACCCACCCCTGTCGAAAACGGTTGAGAAATGACAGAGTTACCATGTGGGGGTCCCTGGGGTTCGCCAGGGGTCCCCGAACCTCCAAAACCCCAAAAACGCACTCAGGGGGGCGACACGATTCCAACGAACCCACCACCATCCAAAACGGTTGAGAAATGAAAGAGTTACCATGTGGGGGTCCCTGGGGGGTCCCTAGGGGTCCGCGAACCTTGAGACCCCCAAAAACGCCCCCAGGGGGGTGACACGATTCCAACAAACCCACCCCTGTCCAAAACGGTTGAGAAATGAAAGAGTTACCATGTGGGGGTCCCTGGGGGGTCCCTGGGGGTCCCCGAACCTTGAGACCCCCCAAAACGCCCCCAGGGGGGCGACACGATTCCAACGAACCCACCCCTGTCGAAAACGGTTGAGAAATGAAAGGTCAGCCAGACAGACACTCTTGTCGCAGCGTGGGCGGTGTTATGGCAAAAATTGTGTCCTAACTGAATTATGTGACCATCTTGCGAGCTTCCTGTTAAAGGAATTGCCTTCCTGTTGTAAAAATACTGTTGTGCATATACATTCATACTCTCACACACACACAGACACACACGCACGCACACACACGCATGCACGCACGCACGCACACGTATACATGCAGTCCTATGTATGTGCAAGTGAAGTATTTATGTGTGAATGAAGTATGTATGTATGTACAAGTGAAGTATTTATATATGTGCGAATGAAGTATGTATGTATGTACAAGTGAAGTATGTATGTATGTGCGAATGAAGTATGTATGTATGTACAAGTGAAGTATGTATGTATGTACAAGTGAAGTATTTATATATGTGTGAATGAAGTATGTATGTATGTGCGAATGAAGTATGTATGTATGTGCGAATGAAGTATGTATGTATGTGCAAGTGAAGTATTTATATATGTGCGAATTAAGTATGTATGTATGTGTAAATGAAATATATATGTATGTGCAAGTGAAGTACCTAAATGTATGTATGTGCAAGTGAAGTATGCATGTATGTGTATGTGAGATATGCATGTATGTGCAAGTGAAGTACCAATATATATGTATGTGCAAGAGAAGTATACATGTATGTGCGAGTTGACTATGCATTTATGGCCTAAACGGCTTCCCATAGATACGAGATACAACTGTCTTCCCACTCCCACCCCCCCCCCCCCCCCCCCCAACACACGCACAGACACACAGCGTGAAGTGGCTACAGCGTGCGCTCCGGCAAAAACAGCTAATCTACAAGCTCACAACATCACAGGGTGCAAAAGCCATGAGTTCTCTCAAGCCAAAGCTCAAAATTGACACCATTTTGGACTCAAATGCACCTGCAATTGGATCTGTGCGACTTACCAAATATATCTGGGAGTACCTGTGCGACTGTCCATACTTTCTGTGGTGCATGTCAAACTGGGGGTCCTACATTTATAGTTCATATGCACAAACTGGACTGAAGTTATTCACTCCTATTAATTTGGAACAATGTATTCATGTAAAATTGTCTTTTTTAGTACCCTGAGGACGCCGAGTGAGGACGCCGCCGGCCCTGTATATTCGTATACAAAACGAAAGTTTGTTTTTAATAAAGGGCCTTGATTAATTAATTGATTGATTGAAGTATTTATTAACAGTTTGCAGAATTACAGTACATTTCATGTTTGTTTTAACAATGCCATTGACAATGAAGGGAATTTAATGTTTGTTTTGACACCGTTTGTTTTACATCATCATTACATCACCTAATCATAGCAA
This sequence comes from Electrona antarctica, assembly GCF_951216825.1. NCBI lineage: Eukaryota > Metazoa > Chordata > Actinopteri > Myctophiformes > Myctophidae > Electrona > Electrona antarctica. Next base: position 21,069,288 of record NC_136812.1, read on the forward strand.
CATGAGTTAGACTTTAATATATTAGAGTTAGATTAATAGAGGTTACACGTAAAACATACAGTACCTGTATGTATCAAGTTTGAGTCGTTGTATTATACCGAATTCCCTCCTCGATGTTGTAAGATGATAAGAGCGCCCCTGACTTCACACAGGTGTGAGTTTTTATAGATAAATCACAGACAGGCTGATTAACCAACGACGCGACAGGTTAATCAGCCTGAAGGTGATTTATCTATAAACAATGACCACTCAGCCATCCTGCTTATTACATGGCTACTTAATACATAAATTAATAAATTGACCCAAAACACAACAAAACGACTCGTATTTCCTTGCTTGGTAATGAAAGTATATTCCCATAAGCCTTTTGTGCAGCACCAACAGTTCAGAGCCCAACAGGAGGAGTCAGTGTGAGTTATCAAACTAGGAGAGGGTTGTCCAGCACAGACACTCCGGCTGCTACGCCTCCATCAGTATGTTCAATACTCTTTGTCCTCAGCAGATGACCCACACATTCATTCATTACCATGTCTTTGCCCTGCCTGACATAAATTCCAAACACTCCCAGTTCACTGACACAGCTGGTGAGCTTGAGAGGTGAGTCCCGCCTTAGTAGGTAGTTGTGTACGGGACTTGGTTGGATCCTATCCATGAGAATGTATGCAGTCCTCTCATTGCTCCCCTTCACTCGCTCTAGTACCTGGCAGATGTCTGATCCATAGATGTTGTTACCGCCTCCTTCCCTCTGGGGCTTCAGGACAAACTGGTCTGGTTGAGATAAAGCCATTTCCACCGTTTGGTCTCCCTCAGGGCCCATATCAAGTGTGTAGAGGCCAGTGAAGGTGGCTCTGATCTGCTCCACCACCTGGGGCTGCTGAGGGAAGAACCTCTCCAGAACTCCATGTCTGGCCAGCTCCTGCTGGACTTTCTTGGTTCCAGCAAGGTGGGTTGAGATGTCTGGGCACTTTACAGCCAGAGAGCGCTCCATCAGCAGACGAGCTTCCCAACTTCGTTCAGAGGTGTAGTTCTGAGGCATGTAACCATTCCTGAAATACACTACTGCAACCTCCTGTCCATCTACGAATAGTCGCTTGTCCTGGTCAAGGGATGCTGTCATACATACATTTTCAAAACGCCTTCTAATTGTAGGAATATTTCTCTTCCAGAGCTCATTCTCAATGTACCGATGATCAAAGATGTTTCTTTGAGCCTCTTCAACCAAGAACATGACAACCGCTCTCTCTGATCCATAGAGCTCCCAGGCCTTCTCTATCCCCCTGGCCAGACCTGCTGCTGAGTTGTTGTCTAAAACACGTTGGCTCTCCTCTAGCCGACCAGCCACTCTAAGAATATGCCGATGGACATCTGGTGTCCGTGAGGAGAGACCCCCGAAACTTGCAGCAATTGTGTTTATCTCAATTTGCTTCAGAGATGAAATTCTATCCTCTTTCTGGTCCAACATGTAGTCAGACCGATTCAGACCCATTTTTTAACCACATCTACCCTATTATACTTGATGGAGCACAGTCGGCCTCCTTTTTTTCAGACCCCACCAAATACAATAAAAAGCTACAAGCTCAGAGCTTTAGTTGTAGGTTTGTCAAATGTTCAGAATACGGATGCTAGGGTTTTGTGGTTAAGACTCTGAAAATGGTGGTACTAAACATCTGCCTGTAAATATAGTTATGTTTTGGAGGTGTAAATATACCCTTACAATTTCCAATTTAGGCATTTAGCAGATGCTCTTAACCCAGAGCGATTTACATTACGCAAGAACAAAAAACATGACAATACACCATATACATAAAAAACAGGCTGGCTAATTGGTTTGTGACATCCTGCAGGAGCGTCAATGTGTGTGTTCAAATTCAGATATTTCAATGTTACAGAAAATGCCAGTTGCACCACAATTTTATCACAAATGATTGTCTTGAGCTGATCAGATTTAGACCACAAGTTGTGCTAAATGTTAACCCAGCATTCAAAAACATTTACAGTTTATATACACAAACTGGACTGAAGTTATTCACTCCTATTAATTTGGAACAATGTATTCATGTAAAATTGACAAAATCATAACTCCCAGATGTCCAAGGAAAACATTTTAATGATTTTGTTTTTGTCTTTTTTAGTACCCTGAGGACGCCGAGTGAGGACGCCGCCGGCCCTGTATATTCGTATACAAAACTGTTTGTTTGTGCCTTGATTAATTGATTGATTGATTGATTGATTGAAGTATTTATTAACAGTTTGCAGAATTACAGTACATTTCAAGCACAACTAGAAAATAGAAGTAAGAGCAATGGGCCTGAAGTCTTTTAATTCAGTGGCTCCAGGCTTCTTGGGGAGAGGCACAATACAAGACATTTTCCATAAATCGGGCATTGTTAGAGAGTCAAGCAAATACTGGAATAGCTTCAACAACACAATACCTTTAAGTCCATGAACATTTTCTTTCAACACTCTACCTCTAAGGCCATCTGGCCCAGGGGTCGAGTTGGGATACAGGACAGGCTAGCTACAATTTCATTTTCACTGAGTATAATAGGGACATAATCCGGAATGGACCTACACACACTATCACGCTCAGCACTGAAGTCATTCATTCAACAGCTGAAAAAGATATTTAGATCATTAACAAAAGATAGAGATGGGTGTGACAGGGGGGTACGCTTTTGCTTAGTTTCCCTGCCCATCATCACATTTGGACCTTCCCATGCTTTCTTGGCGTTCCCTGAAAAGTATTGGTACTCAACTTTAACATTAACATTTTTAAAAGCATGTTTTTTTCTCATGAATGCAACCCTTCAGATCACTAGACATCCATACGTTTTTGACAGATTTAGTTCTCATCATTTTACTTTCATTAAACAACAGATAGGATGTAAACGTGTCGTTTCCAACTCGCATCTCATTTCCTCCTTACAGTCCTCTGTCCAGGTCACTATTTCCTTGGTCACTGTTTTTTCTCAGTTTAGCCCTGTAGCGTGGAAGTAGGTGTATGACATTATGGTCAGACTTCCCCAAGGCAGGCCTGCAGATGGATTTATAGGCATGGTATGTTGCCAGACGAAGGCTTTCACCATAGAGCTCCATATATGGGGACAACAGCGACTGACATCAGACTAATGTAGAAACCTCATATATGGGTATACCCGCCTGGCATCGCCATTGTGACATGCACCCAGTTGGCTGGCATCGTCATCGTGACACGCATCCCGTAAAACCTTATATAAGAAGGATCAGAAGAGGTTTTGCTTACCTAGCAGCAAACTCTACTCTTGTCGCGAGAGACTTCTCAGCCTTCAGCACGAGACTGACACCACTGCGGCCGGTTCTAACTGACAACCAGCACTAGTTTGAGCTATCTTATACAAGGTTTCACTGAAATGTTTCACTGCACAGTGCATCGGAAAGGACCATCATCAAGATACAAACTTTGTGCAGTAGCAGTGAGGCACTATGTGTACTCCTTTGGAGGGTACAGTGATAGAAACAACTACATGGATCATATTGGCGTGAAGATCTTCAACACTGTGTCTTTACAGTGGAGGAAGCTGCCACCAGTGACAAATAGAATAGGAGGACGTCCCCTTGAGGTTCCCTCCAGTCGCAACGGCCACACAGCTGTGCTCATAGGAGATGTTGCCTACATCTGGGGAGGGACTGGTGGGCGCCGTTGGTCTGATATTTCTTGCAACTTTCTTTATGGATTTGATGTCGACACCCACAGTTGGTTCAGACCTAAGATGTATGGAACTGTTCCAGAGGCGAGGTATTCCCACTCAGCATGTGCCTTGGGGAACGTTATGTATATCTACGGAGGATATTGTAGTACACAGCTATACAATGACATGTACAAGTTGGACACCACCACAATGGTCTGGACTTTAATTAACACCGTAGGCACTGCTTTTCCATGTTCTTTGCACTCTGCCACCTTAATTGAGACAAAGATGTTTGTACTCTGGGGCTGCGCCACACCCCCACATTTAAAACTTTGTCCATACACCAAGATGAGAGTGTTTGACACAGAGACAGAGACCTGGCTGAGGACGCCTTCTGCACAGCTTTATCCAGAAGCTCGCTGGGGTCATTCAGCCTTTGCCTACAATGGAGAGCTGTACATATTTGGTGGCAACAACTGGAAGCAGGACCTTAATGATCTGTGGAAATACAATCCAGAGACCTTCTCCTGGAAGAAGGTTGAGCCCAAGGGGAAAAGCCCATATAAAACGAATGATACGTGCTGTTGCATGGTGGGAGATCGCATCATTATCTTTGGAGGACATCATGGGACCAGTGCCCAGGCATTAGATGACTTGTTCATCTTAGATCTAAATCCTAGTCTTAAGTCCTTGTGCAAACTAGCAGTTATTCACTATAGTCTGGAGCAGTCGAGACTCCCTCACAACATCAGGTGGGAGCTAGAAAGAGCGATATAGCTTTTATGTTTGTTTGGCTTTTATAGAGACCAAACTGTCCAAAAATGACGGGGATCAACTTTTCCGACCTCTCCCTCACTTTCTGGGGGGTTACTTTAGTTTTGATGCTCACAACTATTCTTGCATCTATTTCTGCGATTTGCTAACCTACTTTTACAAAATCTGACTTTGTTTTGTTGGGGTGCTCAGGTGGAGCAGTGGTAACGTCTGGCCTGTAGCAGTCGGGGCTCCCTCACAAGGGAGACAAGAGAAAAACAACTAAACAGTTTTGTTTTTTCAATAAAAGAAAAACAGGAATACAGGAAAACTCACCCCGGTGAGTTGTCTTCACTTTCTGACATGGCAGGGTGAGTTGTCTGTACTTTCCGCGGGGGCGAGTTGGGCAAGGGAAAAGACGGACAGCTCGCCCAAGAGCCGTGGCTCAGCGGCTCAGCGGTCCAGCCACCTTGGCTGGTAATCCAGTCTGGCAGTGTGCCGCGGGCTCGACTCCCGATCCCGAGTGCCCCCACTGCATGTCATCCCCCCATACCTCTCCCCATTTCCTGTCAGCCTACTGTCTGTCCCTCCATAAAAAATATAAAATAAAGGCGAAAGCCACAAAAAAAAGAGTCAATGAGTCCCTAGACATGAAAAATCAATTAGGTATTCATCCGCCATAGTGCCACGAATGGCGCAATATCCACATCAAATATGGCCACCATCGGCTATGATGAAAATACAACCATTTTGTTTCTGGGTGTATTTGCACATGTATTACCTCCATCCTGACTAATTCAGGTGTGTGGAATTCATTTCAGATAGTATTAACCATTTTAGGTGTTATTGACCTTGAAAGATCATGGTCAAGGTCATTTTGACATTCCGAAGACCTTGGCCATATAACTGGGCATTGTTAGGAGTAAGAACAGGTGCAATAAGTCTAATGCAACTAATTGTGACATTTTCAATTAATTTCTGATATTATGTTGACCATTAAGGATCATCTTATCATTGATATATCAATATAAATGTTTTATTCAATAACTCAATTCCGATTTTTGTTATTACTGTCACTTTTATTGTATTTTTTCCACAATTATTTGTTTTATTTATATTAAGACATGAACCTAAAAATATAACAATTATAAATATCCCCCATGAAATCATAACAAAATCAAATAACAATTTCACACAAGTGCACCATTGTGTGCATGCAAGTTAGTGTGATGGGCTTTCACATGAGGGATTTTCCAGTTTTCCATGGCGGAAAGGAGGGACACCTGCACACCGCCACTTGCTTGGTTCAGAGCATGTATTTAAGAATAAGAAGTAAATAAGAAGTTTTCCATGGCAAAATATTATGCACGGAATGATGGAACTCCATCAGCATGGCAGCAACATCGCCGAGTGTCACACTTCCCTGCACACTTGTATACTGTGAGCAAACTGGGTGGTAAGGGCTTCAGACATTTTGATGGCAGGAGTGTACCAAAGTGCTCCTCCCATCCATGTTCCATTGGCTCTACTAACCCATCAGGCTCAATCTCACTGACAAGTTTTGACTTGTTGACATGAGCTGGAAGGTCACCATCAAACAAGGGAGATGCTGAGAGCACATCATGAGTAAGTATCTCCTGGGTAATCTCGCCCCGCTCCTTGTCCATACTCCTATGTGCCTCGGATGAAACTAACTTCTACTCCTTCAGAATGGTTGTTGGACTGGTGTCTTCTGTGGTTGCTCGTTGAAATGAGGTAGCTTCCACTTTGGTATGGTTGTGCTCATTGTCTTGGTCTTCTCAACTAACATTTCCTGTCTGTATGAGCAGTAGACACACTCCCCATTTTTTAGACAGTTTAGCAAGCGGGCAACGATCCCTCGGTCAACAGCCTGCTTTGTGAGCAGATTGTGCAGTGGCAGAGGCACATTGACTGCCATCGAGTTTGGATTCTGATGCTCTAGCACAAAGTACAGCAGCTTCGCCACATTACGATTGAATGTAAGGCTGCGAGTGGTACTCACATGCTGGAGATGGCATTCTGTGTCTTTCATGGTGTGGTTGTTGGTGAGAAGGTTGAGGACATTGGTGATTGACCCAATCTTGTGGAACAAGAGCTCTAATTCTGCCACAGAATTTGCATTGTGTGGCCCCTACTCTACTACATAGTGACCATCTGGACCCTTTCCCTTTTACACTCACTGAATGGTCTGCTCAATCTTCATGTCACCTCCTACAGCGCAGAAGCCTGACATGGTAACGCCCCGCCTGCCTCTAATTGGCCTACCGACACTGCCCGGGTTAGATTGAACACACGTGTATGTTGTACTATGATTTGATTTGGGTGTGTTCTAAATAAAGTGTTAGTGTTGATTATCGTGTATTCATCTAATTATAGTAAACTAATACTATTATACTAAAAAAGATAAAGATCAAGGGAAAATAGACCTTTTTACAGTTTCATTGTTTTAATTGTTTAATGTTTCATTTGCGGACGCAAAATAGATATACGCAGCGCAGTACCAGCCTGGGTGATCCTGAACAACTGGGTGGGGGATTCAGATTTTACGGGGGCCAGTTTCGAATTGCAGCCGTCCGTAGGTGCCCTTTGAGGGCGGTTTTGAAGGAGTCAAGGGATTCACATGTCTTAATGACTGTTGGTAGGGCGTTCCACATTTTGGTGGCATAGGAGCGAAATGAATTTAGTCCCTTGTTTGTGTCGAATCTGGGTTGCACATGGTTAGTTGTACTCCCTCTGGTGTTGTGGGTGTGGACTTCGTTGACATTAAGGAAGTATTTAGACAGGGTCATGGGTATCTTGGTCGTCAACCCTAAGCCATTCCAGCCTGTCAAAGTGGGCAGGGGTGAGGTGGGTTCGGGGATGGCAGTCCCTCAATCAAATGTAGTGTTTCAAACACCAAAAGGGGTTCCCGCCAAGAATGGGTTAATAAAACCATATTTATTTTAAACTGGAACCAACACGTCTCTGCTCCTCTTCTTATCCCCGCCCAGTGCCAGTGGGCTTGCAATCTGTATTGTGTATTATCATATATTCTCTGGGTGAAATTCCCAGAGTGGTGTAGTCTGGCTCTGTTTCCGGGCCTTAGTGCCCAGGTTACATTTGCATTGGATCAGACTTTGACAGACTGGAATGGCTTAGGGTCGACGACAGAGTACAGCATCTTGCAATGGGTCTGGTCCACAAGATTCGATACTCCACCAAGATACCCATGTACCTGTCTAGATACTTCCTTAATGTTAACGAAGTCCACACCCACAACACCAGAGGGAGTGCAACGAACCATGTACAACCCAGATTCGGCACAAACAAGGGACTAAATGATTTTCGCTCCTATGCCACCAAAATGTGGAACGCTCTACCAACAGTCATTAAGACATGCGAATCCCTTGACTCCTTCAAAACCGCTCTCAAAGGGCACCTACGGATGGCTGCAATTCAAAACTGGCCCCCGTAAAAATCTGAATCTCCCCCCCATCCCCCCCCCTCACTGTATATGTTTCTTTTCCCTTTTTACCTCTATGATGAATTCCTGTTCTGTTCTTTGACTATAGAAGTGTCTATTTGTACGTCTCTAAATGTTTTGATGAATTGAACATGGTGGACCCTCTTGTAAACAAGTGTAATGCTTAATTGGGTCGTCCACTCACAGTTAACAGTCTTTGTATTGAGTTTGTGCTTGAAATGTACTGTAATTCTGCAAACTGTTAATAAATATTTCAATCAATCAATCAAATCGGATGAGGACTATGGAGTATGTCAGTATTTTATTATTAATTATTGGTAGTTTAAACATATTGTACATTTTCAAAGAGGCACATGTGCATGTACAGTAGGAACAATAACATTTAGTTGCTATGTGATTAGATCATTTCATTCGTTTCTTATGTTTGCATTGTAGCGGATGGCGATATTCAAATAACTATTTTATTATAAATGTTTGGTACAGTAAAAATGCATGGAAATACTCACAGAGGTACATGTCTACATTGGGAATAGCAGTAGGCCTATGTGATAACAATTTGATTAGATAATTTTGTGTCTTATGTATGTTTGCATTGAAGCGGATAATCAAATACTTCATTATTTTATGTTTGTGTTTACATAAACCCTCACATAGGGGATAGCGCCCCTCAAAAAATACTTTTGGCTACTCCTTGGATATATTACACTAATTCCACTCATACCAGCCATAGAGTAATACGGATACCAGCTAGGTCCAGCCTAAGGGTCCAGCATACCACCAGAGGGCGACTCACTTTCCATTTTAAATAATTTGCGACTGTCTTTGCGACGTTATTTGAACGATTTACGACTGTTTTGGAGGCTTATTCAAAATGGAGTAATAATATAAGCTGCTAGGCTGCTAACAATGAATATTCCTATTTAAGCGCACGATCTCTACATTATCAAACACGTTTATTTTCATTTAGCATTCTTTGAATAATTAGTAGGCTCGGTAACACACGATGACTGACGAAAATAAGTCGGACTCTTTCCGTTTCTTTTCGGGCTACGACGATTTGAGTGACAGCAGCAATGATACCACAGACGACGAAGACGACGAGCAGAAATCAAAAGAGAAATCCAAGTCAAAGACCCAACAACAAGGGACCAAACGGGCAGCCAGTGGTGGTCCCTCCTTGCCTAAACCCGACGATCTATTCCGATCCGTATCAAAGCCTGCCTTTCTGTACAACCCGCTGAATAAGCAGATTGACTGGGAAAGTCGTACAGTAAAGGCTCCTGAAGAGGTAAAACTAATTTAGACAACGAGGCAACTACGTTAGTTTAGTTATGTAATTGTAATATGTAGCCAGGGGTACCTACCGCGCTGCTATAACTATAAACATACCGGTAGTCAACTTAAAACTAGAATCAAATGGCAGATATTCCATACGATATGGGCATGGCAGTGGGTGTGGTTTTCTGGCAGACTGGCACCACTGAAAAATTGGCTATTCATTTTTCCCATAGAGATTTACAAAAGCAATTCAATTCAAGGAGCTTTATTTGCATGAGAAAACACGTTTACATTGCCAAAGCAAATGTCAAAATACAATAAAAACAGTTGAAAATGGGGAAAGTACATATACACAAGTATATACAGCATTTATTTACAAAAGCATATACATTATTTTAAGGCTAGAATCAAGCCATCCAAGATCCTGGTGAATCATGACCATAACACCTTTGATTCTGTGAAAAAAAACATTAAAAGTCCATAGACTTGACTGCCACATGACGTCACAAGTGTTGGGCTACTCAGAGCCATAGAGTAAGACAGCTAGAGTTTAGAGTTACGACAACTCCGTTCACTTCATGGGTCCAGGCTCTTCTACATAGACCTATATTGGTTTGTCCCTTTTAAAAGGGACAACCGGAAGTTTACGGAATGCATTGGAGTCTATGGGCTCGCGTGAGTACATGAACCATGTGACCAGGCTGTTTTCTGCCCCCTCAATGTTGTAACTCTGTCTTACTCTGGCTCTGGGGCTACCGCAGTACTGCCCCTCAAAAAAATAACAATAAAAAGAGCAAAAACATCACAGTTAATATTAGTACCACTACCAAAAAATGTGTCCCTGGATGGAGCAGAGCGCTGCCGCTGCTTTGAGGGCTTCTGGCACAAAGGACCAGGTATTTTGTTCTGTAGGGAGGATGAATCCTCAGTACCCCTGCCCTGGGACCAAGCCAGGGAAGGGTTGACCAGGATAGTCTCCACTCTCCAGTGTCTTCCTCATTGTCACCTTCCTCATTGTCACCCCCCCCCCCCCCCCCCCCCCCCCCCCTGCATGCAACTAGAAGAGAAGAGGGCACTGGTACACCAGTACAGTACAGTCTGGTAGAATATCTGCAGCATCCTATGGGCCATATTCAGACCGCAGCCATCTTGCCAGCAAGGTGCTACCTACTGTAGGTGATACTTCTCATAGTCAAGAAATTCCTTGCATGTGATTTTTTTCGAAGTGTTGGAGTTTGGAAGCGCTCGTTGAATATCACTCAACGGCCCTAACCACCTGTTTTGAATGTGCACATAGTGCAGCAGGCAGCAGGGGTTGCTTTACTGATAATGAGCGCTTCCATACTCTGATACTTAGAAAACAATCGTCTGCAAGGAATTTCTTGACAGGAAGTAGCTCATAACATGTCTATGGTGGATTTTTATTAAACAAAAACTTTACAGATTGAAAGAGGATAATTCAAGCCTTCCCTACAGCTGCAATGTTGGTGATTTTGACGTTGTTTAATATAATTAGAGAGGACTTTTCTGTTTGGATGAATGGGCTGTCTATGGGAAGTATCACCTAGGTATCACCTTGCTGGCAAGATGGCTGCGGTCTGAATATGGCCAATTGCACGCATTGAAGACCATGAGCTTCCTCAGGAAGAACAGCTTGCTCTGAACCGTCCCTTACTAGAGGGTGTCGGCATTCTTCAGTTCCTTGTTCAAGAAGTAAATGCCTAGGTACTTGTAGGTGTCTCCACCTCCTCCCTATGAATGGTGCTGGGCGCTGGGCTGGGGGTATCCTTTTGCTCATATTGGTATTCCACCACCAGCTCCTTGGTCTTGCCTTTGTTAGTTACTTTCATACCACCTCACAAAGCTTTTCACCAGGGTGCCATGTTCATCCGTGTCCGTGTTTTCCCCCGTGATGCGGCCGACAATGACGGTTGCAGTCTGAATACATGAAGTGTATGGAATATCAGCCATTCTAGAGATAATATTCAATATGGTGTCCTCTCTCTCACAGTAATTTATAGTATACAACTATACATGTTTTCTTGTTGTGTTGCTGACCTATTACTGCAACACAGGAAGAATGAATACGATAACACCACCGATTCTAATCTTGTCTTCAATATTCTTCTTCTCTGCAGCCTGCCAGAGAGTTTAAGCCATGGAAGACCAATGCAGTGCCCCCTCCCCAGAGCTATGCCACAGAACCAGAAAAGAAAAAGGGAGCTCCCCCAGGGATGGACATGGCCATAAAGTGGTCCAATGTCTATGAGGACAATGGAGAGGATGCACCACAGCCTTGCACTGGCAATGCCCAATTCCTACCAGATGAGGAGCAACCCTCTGACTCAGGTTAGAACCACAGTGCCTTCAAAGTGGGATATATTCTTATTTCAGTAGTCAGCCTGAATATAAAAATCACACCCGTGTGAAGTGACTGAGGGGCGATCATCATCTCATTCCGGCCAATCAGAATTTGCGTCCTCACCTTCGTCTTCAATGTTTGTGTTATTCAATGTTTGTGTTATTCAATGTTTGTGTTTACACGAACACTCAAAATTGTCCATTCATTGTCAATGGCATTTAATGTTTATCTAAGTATGTGTTAGCACATAGACTAAAAGCTGGACATAGGAGGAGCTATCACCCCTCAAAAACCACACTTGTGTGAAGTGAGGGGCGCTCTTACATCATCATAGTAATCATACATCTCATTCCGTGCTCAGCCAATCAAATCATCACAAATTTGGTACACACAAACACATAAAGCTGGGCTAGCCGCAATTTGCAACACTAGATTATTTTTAATGGGATGAATCTAGAGTTGCAATACCCTCCCATTGATCCAAATCGAATTTCTAATCTGCTTGTATTAAACTACGTTAAACTCACCAACATTGCAGCTGTAGGGAAAGCTTGAATTATCCTCTTAAAGGAGCATTCAGTGATTTGGGTGATTTTGAACCCCCCCGGTCCGCCCCGGTAACAAGCTGTGCACATGCACGCACTACAGTGGGGAGACACGTGACAGGCCAACAGCACGCACACCAAGGCCCGCCCCCGCTCGATCATGATTGGCGGAAGGCCCCTCTCTATCCTGATTGGATGAAGGCTGGGCCACCTAGCCAAAACTGTACTGTACTGTACTGTACTGTACTGATACACCTGAAATCATCATATATACAGTTAATATGTATGTGTGTGTTAGGCTGCACAACAGTGACACTTGATTTTGAAAACCAACCAAATGCAATTTCCGTGCTCAGACACACCCAGCCACCCAGGCACACACAAAGCTACTTAAGGAAGTGGTTGCACCACTTAGAAAACCACCATGTAATGAGCTACTTTCTGTCAAGAAATTCTGTGATGGAATGTTGGAGTTTGAAAGCACTCGTCAAAGTCACCGAATGGCCCTGTGTACCACCTGTTTCGAATTTGCACATAATGCATGAGGCAGCAGCACAACCTGTTAATAAAAACGAGTCCAAAGTCCAACACTTCGAAAAATATATCACAGCACAGAATTTCTTACCAAAATGTAGTCAACATGTCTACAGTGGATTTTTACGAAACTATTGAAAGACGATAATTCAAGCTTGCCCTACAGTTGCCTCGAAGCAGATCGGAAATTCGATTTAGACCAATGGGCTGTCAATGGAGGGTATTGCAACTCTAAAAAAAATCTAGTGTTGCAAATTGCGACTAAAGCTGGGCATAAAAAATGTGCTGGGCAGTGTTCAATGTGAAAATGTTTAGCCATTGATTCTGATCTTCACTGACAGACTATGTCTTTGGATTGATGTGATCATTCATGAGTGGTCTTTTAGGATGTAATAGATTTGTATTTTTAATTGACTTTTTTCATTTCACAGCATATTATGCCTGTACCTTCTTTATGTTGCATTACAAAATCAGGCCTCCCTTATTTCACTATCTATTGTTTTCCACACCACTTAAGCCCTATGCACTGTACTTTGTTGTATGTTGAATAGTGAAAATACTAAATAGCGCATTGTTTGCATGTAGATCTGCTATGTTCAGTATTTTTGAACTTTTTGGAAATGTGGAATAGGGATGCCAGGTTGAAAGTAGTCTGACACACCCTCCCCCTGTTTTCCCCTGCCGTGGATTTTAGATGAGGAGTCGGATAAGGCAGCGTCTGCAAAGAAACGCAGAGTGGAGACCTTCCAGCAGAAGGAGAAGAGAAAGAGAGACCTGGGACAAGCCACCTCTGACAAGAGCTTTGTAGAGGAAGAGAAGAGAATCCTCAGACAGCAGGCAGAGTGAACCCCGCTTTCAACAAAGCATCAGTTGCTAACATTTTTATGTTAGTGAAATTTCACAGACATTGGCAAATGGACTAGTGAGGTGGTACATGATGGCACCTACAATATGAAAGTGCTCTTTTGGCTATGGGGTGCCATGATTTGTAATATTCTGCTCATAATATGCACACAAATCAATGTTACCACGCTAGATAAATTATGTTTGCTACATGTATCCAGATATAGAATGGAATGTTCAATCATTCAGTTTGTGGCATCTATTTTGGACAACATCTATATCAATGATGTGACGATGTGTTTTCAGAAGATATTTACCCACAACATTTTGAGAGACGACCTTAGTATAATAATAATTATAATAATAGTGTGGATAGTGGATAGTGGATGATTTCACTCGGCTAGAACAAACTTGCCAGTTCACAAAATTTACTGTAATGCAGCTTTTATCACCAGGAGAAAACCACGTTTAATCTGTATTGCGATATTACGATAAACAAAAGCCAGGTGATATCTAGTCTTTCATCACAATATTGATATATTTGAATATTTCTCAGCTCCAACTTTTTTTTTAAAAGATTTTAAACTTCAAATCCTATCGTTGTAATACTGTGAGCAGGATATGTGGAAATCTGATACTTTTCAATGCGTTCTCAATCTTTGTATCGAGAGCTCGCTCTCTGGTGCTGAGAAAAATGCTGCCAGTATATGAAAAATGTATCAAACAAATGCTTAGATTCAGGTTAAAGTTACCTTTAAATTGGCTTCATTTGATTGGACCCCAAAACATTTCTCAGACTCTCTGCCTAACATAGGCTGAAGCCTGAAATGAACAAATAGTGATAAATAGACATGGAAGGATGTTAAATTGCACCCAAAGAAAGAATATGTGTACCTTATAACCCAGTCTAATGAGACCGTATATTTTTATGTTAGGCGTTCCTTTAAATTGACAAAGAGTTCATGAATATTTCGCTTCTTTTTTTTAATTACAGTTTTGACTTTGTTCTGCCTGTGGCCACTAGATGTCACATTTAGCTCATACTTTGTCTTGAAAAGGTTACCATAATGACTGTGGCTTCCCCACACAACAACAAAGGACCCTGTGCTTAGTGTTCTTCATATTTTCTTAGTTAGTTCCTTCCAGGTCAGCTGACATGACCATGACCGTGTACTTACTAGTCTCATACTCACACTTTTGTGAGATGCTCCACCAGCCTCAATATGATATTTAAATTGATTACATAAAAATATGAAGGTAATCATTGCTTTCATTCCCACTATTTCAAGAGGAAGTCGTTTTTTCTGTGTATGCCCGGGGAGTGAATCTCTGAGGATCTTCAAATCTGTGGCCGTTTGAACAACTGGTATACTGGTTGATGTTTTAATTAAAATAATCCTTGTCATACACCATAGAGTGTGGATAGTGGATACGATGATTTCACTCGGCTAGAACAAACTTGCTGGTGCTGGCCAGTTCACAAATTTACTGTAATGCAGCTTTTATCACCAGGAGAAAACCATGTTTAATCTGTATTGCGATATTACGATAAACAAAAGCAACAAAGGACCCTGTGCTTAGTGTTCTTTATATTTTCTTAGTTAGTTCCTTCCAGGTCAGCTGACATGACCATGACCATGTACTTACTAGTCTCATACTCACACTTTTGTGAGATGCTCCACCAGCCTCAATATGATATTTAAATTGATTACATAAAAATATGAAGGTAATCATTGCTTTCATTCCCACTATTTCAAGAGGAAGTCGTTTTTTCTGTGTATGCCCGGGGAGTGAATCTCTGAGGATCTTCAAATCTGTGGCCGTTTGAACAACTGGTATACTGGTTGATGTTTTAATTAAAATAATCCTTGTCATACACCATAGAGTGTGGATAGTGGATACGATGATTTCACTCGGCTAGAACAAACTTGCTGGTGCTGGCCAGTTCACAAATTTACTGTAATGCAGCTTTTATCACCAGGAGAAAACCATGTTTAATCTGTATTGCGATATTACGATAAACAAAAGCAACAAAGGACCCTGTGCTTAGTGTTCTTTATATTTTCTTAGTTAGTTCCTTCCAGGTCAGCTGACATGACCATGACCATGTACTTACTAGTCTCATACTCACACTTTTGTGAGATGCTCCACCAGCCTCAATATGATATTTAAATTGATTACATAAAAATATGAAGGTAATCATTGCTTTCATTCCCACTATTTCAAGAGGAAGTCGTTTTTTCTGTGTATGCCCGGGGAGTGAATCTCTGAGGATCTTCAAATCTGTGGCCGTTTGAACAACTGGTATACTGGTTGATGTTTTAATTAAAATAATCCTTGTCATACACCATAGAGTGTGGATAGTGGATACGATGATTTCACTCGGCTAGAACAAACTTGCTGGTGCTGGCCAGTTCACAAATTTACTGTAATGCAGCTTTTATCACCAGGAGAAAACCATGTTTAATCTGTATTGCGATATTACGATAAACAAAAGCAACAAAGGACCCTGTGCTTAGTGTTCTTTATATTTTCTTAGTTAGTTCCTTCCAGGTCAGCTGACATGACCATGACCATGTACTTACTAGTCTCATACTCACACTTTTGTGAGATGCTCCACCAGCCTCAATATGATATTTAAATTGATTACATAAAAATATGAAGGTAATCATTGCTTTCATTCCCACTATTTCAAGAGGAAGTTGTTTTTTCTGTGTATGCCCGGGGAGTGAATCTCTTGAGGATCTTCAAATCTGTGGCCGTTTGAACAACTGGTATACTGGTTGATGTTTTAATTAAAATAATCCTTGTCATACACCATAGATGCAATAAACAGTGTATTTCTTATTGATGTGAGTTGTTGATCTAATCTTTAATTGTAATGTAGAGACCTGTTTAAAACAAATAATTAAATACAGAATCTCATTAAGAAATACACCCTTTTGTGTGGATAAGAGGCCAACATTTTACTTGACTGAAATGAGCTTGTTGCTTGTCTTGGGCTCTTGGCAGCATATCTTAAATGTATTTGAAATGAGATTATTTTATGCACCCCTGGAAAATCTCTGGCTCAAATGTACATACTCTCCTTTGAAAACAAATCCGTGAGCAATGGAGCAAATCAAGCAATTTCAAGAAGGAAAAAGTACATTTCCATAACTCTTACTTCGCAACAGTTTAGTGATCACAGGAATTCCTGGCCTATCTGTCATCATGGGTTGACAAGAAATAATGGTAAATATGCTTCTGATAAAATTCCAGCTTCCAGGTATGTGCCTGGCCTTGTCTGAGATGCTTACCTAGCCCTGCACAGCCGCAGCAGACTGATTTTATCAGCCATATTTACGAACAACAACTCTTTCTGACTAATTTTATGAGAATTGGAGAGTCATCTTCACGAATGATTCACCACTGTCAGTTTTGGAGATTTTATTTTCCCAGAAAATAAAAGTTCTCTTGGAATGGCATTGTGTGACTAGTAGAAAAGGTTTATTTCCAGTGTTTGTTTTGTTGAATTATTTTAGCCTAAGCTGTTTTCTTGTGATATATCTAAAGCTTTATTTTTTTTATTTTTTTTTACCACTTACCTGGAAAAGCATGTTTTCTCCCCACTCAGATATGACTATCCTAATCTTCATACAATACAATGAAAAATAGAATATGCTCATAGTATATGATCCTCCACTCTAGTCTACTCTATAGAAGACTGAACCCTATTGAGGTACTTAATGCACTTGAACTCTTGAATACTTGTAGATTGCTGTCCCATTATAAATGTCTTCATTTTCAAGTTGGCCACTGAGGAGTCCCTTATTCTCTTGGCTGTGTGCAAAATCATGCAAAGATATAGTGTAACATTTTTATGTCAAGTAAACAGAAAAATACATAAACATATATATTTCCTTCATTATTGTCAGTCTTGCAGAGCAGCCTTGCCGATCTGTTGTTGGCAAGCAACACCATCATACGACAGGGTATGAATTAAGCTTTAACATCCTGACTCCCTGCATTTCCACTGGCTTGTTGACTTCCTCAAAATGTCTGTCATCCTTACAATCTTCAGCCTAGCCAGGGACTCTATATTTACCCCTGAGAGGCCTGTTGCTAAGTGCCAGGATAGGGAGCTGTCAATGTGGCTCGCAGAGAATGTTTGCTGCTGGGAGGCACACTGTTCATGTCTTCTATCACCCCCTCTGCCAGCAGCTGGGGCCACATGCAGATGTTTTCTAGAAGCAAACAGTTGCTTTTCACACCAGCAAACTGACCAACAGTGTGAAACAGATGTTATTTTTTTTTATTCTTTATTTAGGGACATCCACACACATCATATTATACAACCATTTTTCAAATTGTATTTTGAAAAATGAGGGGGTTTTTTTCTTCATTTTTAGACAGGAACAAAAACTACTAATAAAATAAAGCATATGGGAGAGATGGATGATGTGTACAGAAATGTTAAAGTACAATACAATATAATACTCATAGGAAGACATAAGAGAGTATTTGAAGCTGTGAGCAGTAATTAAAATAAAAACATGAAACAGATGTTTAATTGAAAAAAAAAACTCTCGAACTGGTTAAGGTGGTGGGATTCTGGAATCTGTCATTTTCTATTTAATGTAGGACATATAGCATATTAATTGTATGTTATTTATCTAGGTAAAGTGTGGTGCTGTAAAATAGCCTAATAAACATTATTATCTTTTGTAAGTTTGGAACTACACGAGTTGCTCAGAAATCATCATAAAGTTTAAACATCAGGCAGTGCTCATCTTAGACAGCACTGTAGTGCAGTGGAATTTTCCAAGCCAGCGTCAGAAAGTATCATGATATTTGAGTTTGTGGTAATACTGTGGTAATGTCAGCTGATGGCAGCTAAACACAGTCAAACTATTTGCCCTATATGAAATATATATCTAAAGAATAGTTCCATTGCTCTCCCAAGAACTACTGAAAACGTGCACTACATGTTCAGGAGTAAAGTCAGTGGAAGATAGATCTCTGTTAAACCCTGAAACCCCACATGAAAATCAGGTTGGGCCTTGTTTCCCAGTGGCCCCTTAGCAATAACATGGTCTTGATCCAAATGATGAAAACTGGAACGAAAAATAAACTTATGTTTCAGGGATAAAAACTAATATTTAGATGCCGTGGAAAGACATGACATAAAACCCTCTTGTTAATACTGAAAATCAGGGGAAAGGTGACAACTCAAATTCCTCCTGGGTTAAAAAAGGGTCAACTGCTATGAAGAGTGACAGAAATGTTAACATGGTGTTAATCTTCTTTTCCCCAAGAAGAAAACTGTCAATTCTCTTGAAATTAACAACTTTTAACAGATTTTCCAAATGGTAGAATTGTAAGAAGATAATGACACGCATTTACTGTACCTCCTTAAAAACAAAAAAATCTGAATAAGTCTGAATACAGCAATGGATATTTAAGTGGAAAATAGTGAAGCACAGTAGCAGAAGACAAGGAGTCTGACCTCTGTCATGATAAACATGTCAGAGCCTTGATAAAGATAGAGAGCAGACGTGCGTGCGTGCGTGCGTGCGTGCGTGCGTGCGTGCGTGCGTGCGTGCGTGCGTTCGTTCGTGCATCTGTGTCTCTCTGTCTGTTGTAAGAGAAAGAGATGAGCCAGATACAGGGCTACTGGTTAGTAGTCCAGTTAGAGATGGTATCAGTCTATAACACACACAAACACATGCATGCACGCACGCATGCACGCGCGCACACACACACACACACACACACACACACACACACACACACACACACACAC
>NC_136812.1:21093539-21353539 GCF_951216825.1 Electrona antarctica
TCTTATTAATGCCATGCAAGATATCAAGCTCGATGTCCAACAACTTAGCGTTGGTTTGATTGACCAGCAGGCCACGTCCTGCAGCAGTAGTCACTCCCGGGATAGCCTGTGCTCTCGGCTGTCCACAAAGAACATTGATAGTGACTCGTGGTCCTCAGGAGGAGACAACAGCCAACAGCAGGTGTCTGACACTGATTCACTACTGTTGTGCCTCAGTGGGAACCTTGAGTCCAGCCTCTGTGGCAGGCTGAACAGTAAGAGCATGGTGAGCCTGTCCCTGGCCAAGATAAGACCCACTGTACAGCGCTCTGCCAGTGATGGAGCTATCAGGTATCCTGGTGGGCACTTGTTTTGTAGTGGAGCCACTGGAGGCCAGAGCCCAGAGATTTGTGAAGAGACAAAAGTAGGGAAAGAGGCGCTGTTAGACCCACTGTCCGTTTATGGCGCCACCAGCAGCGATGAGCTGCTTCAGGACACTGGCGGCATTGGCGAGGATGACCGTGGTGAGCGGCTGCATGAGAGCAGCGGCTCGGTCAACAGCCTCACCGGTTCTTCAGACAACAACGCTGATGAACCTGCTGCTCAGGGCCATGAACACATACAGGAGGCAATGAGCACAGCCTGCTGGGTGCGAGAGGCAGCCGCCGGCTGTCCCAGCAAGGGCTACGGGGTGACCGTCAACAAGATGCAGGAGTGGATGCACAAGGGTCGCCTGCTGTCGTCCGAGATGAAGCAGCGCATCGAGGGCTCGCCGTCCTCATCACCTCGTGGCACGCAAAGCCAGGAAAAAGGTGGTGCTCAGGCCAACCCTGGAGGTTCTAAAGCAGGGGCACAGACCCTCAGCCATGGTGCTCGTGGAGGGAAATCTGCCAAGGCCAAGTCACTGAGTCCAAATCACAGGGGGAAATCTGCCGCCAAGGTTCCGTGGCAGTTTGATCCATCATCACAACAACAACAGCCAGGTAGGAAGGCTAAACGGAGTGGCAACAAACCACTGTGGATCCATTAAAGTTGGGAACTCTCACCCTCCTTCCTGCCGTCTGATTATTGTCATCCTCCTTCACTCATAGTAATCTGATCTCCGTCTGGTGCTGGTCCTCACTCCCCTACTCATCTTCTGGATGCAAAGCAAAGGGACGGGTCGTCTCAACTCTCTTTGCTTTCCTTTTCAAGATTTTCTAACTGGTGGCGGGTCCTCTTCTTCACACTAATTTAGGTGCATTTTAACACTAAGAGTGTAGTACTTTCGATTGTAGGATCACTCACAGTATAGTAAAATAACAACTAACTCACTTCTCTTCTTCTAGCTGCAAATCACATTTTTATTGTGGTGGTGATGATGGTGGTGGGGTTCTATGCATGAATTAAGTGATTATATGAGAACATTGTGCACTAAAACATCTGTATCATGAAACATTTGAAAACATGAAAGACAATTCTCTGTATATATTCCATTTGACATTGTTTTGATGTAGCATGCTGTGTTAATGTAGCATGGAGATGCACAAATAATTGTAATTTAGGCAGCAGTTGACTATAAAAGATCATAGAAGGGCAGTTAGACTGTTTGATCATAGACAGGGACAGAGGAAACTGGATAATTGGTGGTATTAAAGTAGTTAAACAGGCCATGGCAGTGACTTTGCAGGCGGTAGAACATACACTATAAAATCCTAATTGTTCATTTTAATCTGAAAGTGTAAGTCTATATTACCCGTAAGGGCACTTTTTATTTTACAAAGAGTTAAATCATACAAACATTATATAATGGTGTGTGTTTGTCACCTGTAAGAGTTTTAATCTATGCATTTGTAACTCCGAAAGTGTACAACTGCAAATGTAACCAAATGGATCCATTTGGATTGTATTTGTACACTCTCCAAGTTAAAAGAAGAACATGGAGGACTTTACAGTGTATGTGTGGTGGTTTGACAGTGTGTTCCAGAGCAAACAGCCAGCAGCCCACATGTGCAGGCTCTTATTGACTCTCTGTGTGCTTTGCTGCTAGAAATAGAGTGTGAACTGAACTCTGATGTCGGGGAGCGGAAGGCCTCTACGTTTGTTGTCCACATTGCACAGCACTCTCTGTGTTGGCCCAGCCCGGATCTTCACACTTTCTCCCCTTATTGCTCCTCTCTTTCACTCTATGTCTTCTCTTCCTCAGTTGTAGCCTTTAGTTTAACATATGTTGTATTGCCCATCCTCTTGTTATTAACTGATGGTTTTTTCCCCCTGTATACAAAAAACAGATTATCTTCTTTCTCTCCTCTTTCTTTTGTAATTTTGTCCGGTATTTTTCAGCCTCAGTTTTCCTTTTCCATGCTTTTCCCCCCTTTGTGTCCCCACTGAACTTTTCCACAGCTGTAGCCAATGGAATCCTAAGCAATAGTGAAGCCACTGCATTTTCTCTGTGGTGAGAGAGGGAGAGAGAAACAGCGGTAGAAATTGTGTGTGTGTGCGTGCGTGCATGCGAGCGAGTGCGTGCATGCGAGCGAGTGCGCGTGTGCGTGCGTGTGTATGCACGCGCCTGCGTACGAGCGTGCATGTGTGCATGTGTGCTGTACTCAGATGTCTAGCTGTTCCAAGTATAAGACCTCAGTGTATTTAAAAGTACTCGTTATGAATGGCCCATTTCAACATTTAGAAAATTTGTCACCCTCTTTCGAAAATTCGAATGTATCAGATCTATCTCAGAACAGGTTTGTAGCCTATGTTTTAAAATAGGCTTAAAATGGTTAATGTATGTTTTGTAATAATCTAAATCTGCAAAGTAACTAGTAACTAAATCTGTGTGTGTGTGTGTGTTTGTGTGTGTGTGTGTGTGTGTGTGTGCGTGTGTGTGCTTGCGTGCGTGCGTGCGTGCGTGCGTGCGTGCGTGCGTGCGCGCACGTTGGAGTGTGTGTGCAGCTGTGCGCACGTTTGAGTGTGTGTGTGTGCGCGTGTCATGTTGTCTTCCTCCTCTCTAGTTTGCTCTGGTAGGCTCCATGGTAACTGGCATTCTAAAAAGATCTGGGAGTGAATTTTTTGAATTCCATTCCTGTTGTTTAACTTGTTTGCACCATGTTATTTAATTCCTCACCATGAATGAACAAAATTAAGGGCGATTAAGTATTTATTAAGGTCAGCCCTGGGCTTATCTTGCCCCTGTGGGCCTCTCACTGCCGTACAAAGAGCCATTTAAAAAAAGAAACGCCATGGCTCTCAAAAGGCCCAATGAATTACTACTCCCAGCTTGAAGCTCCCTTCATAGTGTTTATGGGTCTTGTCTTAATTTATGCAGATATTTACATACTCACTCACTAAAGGGAACCATTTTTTGGTGTGACGGTTAAATTTGCTTGAAAATGTAACTTCACTTTGAAGTGTGGGATTTATGTTCCAAATTTGAAATGTTTGCTGAATAAGTTTTGAGTTAGCCTAAGATACACTGACTTGTTCTCTAATCGCGAGTAGGACAAAAGTATTGCAAACTCTGGCTCAATATAAGCATGCTATTTGTTTTTTACTTAGACTAGAAGTTTGACCGGTCTGCGGCCGGTCTCGCTGTATAGCGTGGCAGCGCCACAAAAAAAGATAACGCAGAAACCTGTGGCCTGTAGAATGATGTGACCATAGGTACACGTCGCTGTTTGATATAGAGTGGTCTTAATGGGCAAAAGAGGTGGCTCAAATGTGCCTGAATAATGTGTTTTAAATTAACTGTACAATATGTGAAGACATTGATGGCAGGATAATAAGCCTAGAACCTTGGCAGAGTACTTTTGAATAGTCTGTGGAAGTGTGGAGGCAAGTGGAGTGCTGGTAAGCTCAGACCTGACACCGGACACCACGTCAACCCTATTCTGATACTGGTAGTGGGATGGGATGACGTTCCGGCATTCAATATAACAATAATAATGTAACAATGTTCTTTAATTTCAGCACATAAAGCAGTGTTGATGATCACCCAGAGGTGTGAGTGCATGGCTACCGGCTAGGAATGCTGGCTTTAGGGCAGTCTTCTTGTGGCAGTATGGGTATTGCCTGCGTAACTATGCATTGTTTTCTGTCTGTAGGCATTTGTTTAGTAGATAGACTGTACAGATAGATTGATAAATAGATAGATAGTTAGATATTCTATTGGTCCTGAATGATATTCCATAAATAATGACTTCTGTACACATACGGTATACAAATCTATGTTGATAGCTGTAGCAGCCAGTGTTGCATTTTTGCTCTGTGGTAGAATACAAAAATGCAGACAGGCATCCAATAGCGTAACCATAAATTGGATGTTTGAGAGATCACTATACTCATGAGAGTGGGCTGGTTTGTTAAGGAAAGCTGACCAGGACAAAAGTATATTAGACATATTTGAACTACTCAAAGTGCACTTGCACTACCTGTGGTAAAGCATTGGCTAAAACACAGGCTCAAAAGTAGACCATTCCTTTGAAAAATAAAATGAATGAACCTTGTCTTGTGTTTTACCCCCCAAGTGACCTAGATGTATTCAGCTATTTTGCTGGGTTTTGTCTCATTGCTATATGAATCAGGTTTATACTGTAGTATTGCTTAACATTTTGAGGAAAGTGATCCCTTCCTTAGTGAACTTGAATATAGCGAGGTAGACATGAGAAGGCAGAAAACATGTAATCTTACCCCCGTAGGCTGTTGTCAGGTCATGTCAGGACGCTGTGGCATTAGGTGTCCAAATCATGCCAAAACCTTATTACCGAGTTGCCATGGTTGTTTTTGTACATAAACACACAATGCGCATAGTGGAGGTACAATACTACCTCTTGTCTTTTCAGATTTATGGAGGATGGTAGCACTAAAAGACGACGGATCAGATGATGGAGGAGACACTCTAGGCATCAAGTCCGCACGCCACTATAGTTTTATGAATCTTATGACTCACATGAAATCCTCTAAGCGTATGCAATAATACAGGCAAGCACCAGCATCTCCTTTTCCTTAAGGAATGAATCTGAATTCAGCCGGCAAGTTCTGCTTGCCAGCTTGACTATAGTCCTTATGCAGCAACTTACTTTAGGAGAGACTGCAAATGGCTAACATCTTACTGGAGATTGAGCGTTTTGAGTTATAAGTGATATGGCATCAAAAGCTTTAGTTTAGAGTGCCCCTTTTCTGACACCATGGCACAGTTTGGGATTGAATCCGACAGTCGTGGAGGAAGTGGTGTTTAGTAGACTGAGCCACCAGGATGTGATTCAAGTGTTTGACGTGGGATGCAGCCCTGTACGATTTTCCTTGGCTTAAAAAGAAAAATCTCCAACAATTACCATATGAATGAGAATCTACTGGAATGTATGGTACGCCGCTAAAGGTTCTCCGTTAAAGGGGGGCTCTGTATACACAACACAAGTGTCACTTGTGTTGTGTATACAGAACCGTGTGTCTGTATGGGCCAGAAAATAAACTGGTGTATCTTATTCAAAACAAGAACCTCTTTATAAACGCATTACATGAAATAAAGGAACGAGCTATGGGAAAGTGGATCAAGTATGTATTTTGTCCTGTGTTTGGAGTTAGGAGGAGTTAGAAGAATGAGATGTAAATTGCTGTAGTTGAGCAGGATTTCTATGTGAAATTGTGATCATCCAGATAGTTTGATGCACACTATATAGTTACAGAACTAGGATCAATTCAGCTAATGTTCTGTATCACATCACATCCTTATTCTCAAGACCCCTTTTCCTCATTTCTCTAATAATTCTCTCTCTCTCTCTCTCTCTCTCTCTCTCTCTCTGTCTCTCTCTCTCTCTCACACACACACACACACACACACACACACACACACACACACACACACACACACACTCACTCACTCACTCACTCACTCACTCACTCACTCACTCACAGACACACACACACACACACACATACACACACACTGCGTGCACACCCATCCACAAACATTGACACACGCACGCACGTACATGCACACACACACACACACACACACACACACACACACACACACACACACTCACTCACTCACTCACTCACTCACTCACTCACTCACTCACAGACACACACACACACACACACACACATACACACACACTGCGTGCACACCCATCCACAAACATTGACGCACGCACGCATGTACGCACACGTACGCACACACACACACACACACACACACACACACACACACACACACGCGCGCGCGCACACACACGCATGTATACACCCCCATGTTATGTGCTCTGACCATCTGTTACCTTCCGGTCAGGGCAGGGTATGTGAGTGTTTGCTGTACTCGAGGCTGTACGGGAGCACAGGGAGTCAGGGAGTGAGACAGGTCAGGTATAGCACTCACACGCTGGTCTGCTGCTCAGTGCACTGCTCTGTGTGCTAGTAGATATTGGTGAATGTCACTGGTCTGCAGTGGTCTGTCTCTTTCACACCAAAGCCAAAGGTCATGGTAGACTTGGTAGCCATGCAGGTCCAGTCATTCTTAATGCACAGGCACGAGGGTGAGGGTTGGAGACCACCGGTCAGTCGGTCACTCACTCACTCACTCACTCACTCACTCACTCACTCACTCACTCACTCACTCATTCACTCACTCACTCACTCACGCACGCACGCACGCACGCACGCACTCACTCACACAATCGCCCACACACACACAATGCGTGGATGTGTATTATGAGCTTGTAGAGTGGCTGTTTTCACAATACCTTGAACAGCAAAGTATGATAGCACTAGTTTATTGGAAACAATGGCCTCATTTAAGTTAAAGGTCCATACCAGTATAGTATTACTACATGTCATTGTCCGATCAATTACATTACCCCAAATAGCTTGCATTTTTTACATAGGCCAGGCCGCTGGGAGGTGAAGATTATGTTTTCATCCCTGTCCGTTTGTGTGTGTGTGTGTGTGTGTGTGTGTGTGTGTGTGTGTGTGTGTGTGTGTGTGTGTGTGTGTGTGTGTGTGTGTGTGTGTTTGCGCCAGTTCGTCCATCCGTAGATGTGCGTGGCTGTGTACAGCTAATCTCAGACACTGCTGGAACAATTGGCAGCCTCGGTTGGACAATAAATAATGTTAGGGTGAAGACATCTCGTCTATGTCGAGTGGAAACCTCATATGTCCAAAACCGTTACTTTTCAGGATTCAAATTCAAAAACAGTAAACACGCTACACGCCGCGTTTCGAGCTTGCAGATCTGCTACTTTTGATACTTTTGTGTGGCGCTGTAGTATGATTGTAAGTATGCCGTTCATTTACGAAAAAACACAAAAAGTAAGAGGTTTCTTTTTTTTTTTTATGTTTTTTTTGTGGCTTTCGCCTTTTTATTTTATATTTTTTATGGAGGACAGACAGTAGGCTGACAGGAAATGGGGAGAGAGATGGGGGGAAGACATGCAGTAAAGGCCGTCGGGATCGGGAGTCGAACCCGCGGCACACTGCCAGACTGGATTACCAGCCAAGGTGCCTGGACCACTGAGCCATGGCCCAGAAAAGTAAGAGGTTTCTGCCGGACAGCGACAATTTACTTCTGGGAACAGTGTCCTACAAACACAACTACTAGCTGCTAGGCTAAGTGCTATCATAAGTGCCTGAGAGAGAGGGAGAGAAAAGTAAGTGATTAAAAACCTACCCAGTATTTTGAAAGCAGACATCTAGCCACATCTCTGTTTTACTACACAGTCAAATCCTCAGTTCATTTAACGACAATGATCAATGACTATCAACAACACACTTGTTCGTCTGCTCAAGCACTCAACAGATACACAAGCTCATAACGCATCGCGGTGTGACACGCTATGAGCTTGTAGATCTGATCAGCTACTTTGAGTGAGCAGCACTGTCGTATGATGAGGCTTCACGGGTACGTCAAAATACATACATGTGGTACAACAAAATACATAGGCCTACATGTGATTAAACTGACTGCACTCCAGAATGATTCACAATACAAATGCTTATAGCATTTAAATATTTTAGTTTGAAATACACACGTGACATCACAATAAAGCACTAGAAATGAAAAAGGAGTTCATAATTAATAATTATATCTAACGACTGATTGTATTGACTGTTGAAAAAGTAACTATAGAAAACGGATACACCGTAGAATCAAATCGATTAGTTAACAGGTAAATCGTAATCGAATCGAGTGGCGAGGCCACTCCATATTCCATATTGTTTGCGTGGCTTCAAAGACCTGTGGGCATGATGGACACAGAGCTGACTATGCCAGTAGTTGTCAAACCATTTCGTGCCAAAGACCCCAAGGAATTGATATATCAGATGGGGGTCTATGGGCAAATACATTTGCATATAATTTGGTGGTCCTTCAAATGAAAAACCACTTATATCCCATTTTGTTTGGTCTTTTCCTTTTCCCAATATTAAAATCAGAGAAATCTGTATTTTCAGGGATGTAGATCATATATCCGAATCAGTAAAGTTAAAAAATGGGTGAAATTTGTTTGTGTACTTCCCATTACACAGCATTTGGCATTTTATATCAGTAAAATAAATACCAATTTAATTGGTCACAATCTTGCGTATAAAATGCTGGCATCCAGCTAGGGTGTTCTAGGAAGTGTGTGAGGTTGGGAGGAGGGGAACACTGTAAATCTGGAGCTGAGGTATATGGAATGCCGTACATGTTAGAGCCTGCTTCCTCTGTCAGTTATGAAATGAAAGACCCCTTACAGGAGACAGGAAGTTTGACAACAGCAGTCTCTAGGTAGAGTTGTGTGAAAGACCTCAAAACGCCGCCAGATAATTTGGAATGAAATCTGGGGTCAGACTGGATGTCATTAGCCTGTTGGCTACAACATCAACACAAGTTATGCACACTTAAGTGTTTTAGCTAGTCACCCAATGCCCGTAGAGGAAAAGAACCAACAAAAAGTGCACAGTGGTTAAAGGATGCAGCCACACATAAGCAGAACAATTCCACAAAAGTATTATTATTTAGCTTGTCAGCTAGGGCCCACACACACTAGCTCGTGAGTCGTGGTAAAGCTAAAGCTAACATACCATTCCCCTCCCCTCAGTAGTCAGCAGATGCTAAACCTACAGAGCTCTTGGCCCTCAAAGAGAACATCAGTCTAATCCAGGCTAATGTAAACACACTGTTGGCTCGGTACATGCAAACACGTTTCTGGCTGGCACTGTGTAATTTAAACAGAGCAGAGTGGCAGAAGTACTTAAAGATATGCCTTCTATCCTGACTGTTTAAATTAAATTGTAACAGGAGTCAGATAGGTATGGCGGCATCTTTAATTTCACTCTTTGTAAGGCTTTGAGTTTTTTTTGTTGTTATCTATGGAGATTAGGAATGTGTATTCAAAGCTGGCTTCTGTTCTAACCATGACAAATGTTTTACATTACTCGTATCTACTGTAAGTTGGCTGAAGGCTGGGGCTACAACATCCACTACAGAGTCATTTTCATCCCGCCTATCAGGTTTCTCAAGTAATAATCACAAGAGGAGGGGGCAAAAAAATCAAGCTGAATGGGTTCTCTATAAAGTGGGGAAATCAACTCGCTTCAAGACTCCTTCTATTGTGGTGTGAGGAACTCAGGGGTCAGGGTTTAAAGGATTCTGTGGCTGCAGAGATGGCAGCATTTATTGCAAGTCAACAGTTACTCTCTTGAAGCGTTAATAAAGTTGCCTTACAGATCACAAGAAAGCCGAGCCTGCAGCTCAGAGGGATTGCTTGACTTTCAGGGAAAGACTAATCCCAGCGGAGCCCTCGCACCACCGAATCTTGTGCTCTCTGTGCTTTCAGGGCCTGTGTCAATAAAGCAACCAAGCAAAAAAGCACCTTAGTCCCAATCTACTGAGTAGTGCTTATGCAATGTTTTTCCTATGTTGAATTCCGTTTCTTCAATTGAAAAAGGACTATACTATAGTTATTATTGTTTATTCAGACTTATTTTGTACAAGGTTTTTAAATTGTCGTTTACACACAATCACTGACTCACACACCAACACACACACACACACACACACACACACACACACTGGACATCCGATGTATTTTGCTTTCATGAAGTGAAAATATTCCCAAGAACGAGTCTGTAATTTAGTGGATGTAGCCTGGCTTTACATGTATGCATTTCCTAGAGGAAAAGAGAAGTTATCATTATAGCATGTGGAGGGGGGCTCGTCTGGGAGCTGAGGATCAAAACAGTCTTTTACACAGGCCTGTTGTGCATGTTACAGCAAGACCCTGCGCTCAGCACCTCTCGCAAGCACAGGGCTTGTTTTTCTCTCCTTGCATCTGCTCATCAACCCACGGCTTGTCAGCACTGTATCATGGAGAAAAAATGACACACAGAAGACTGTATCGGTTACATTGTGATTAGTAGAAAATGATTGTTGTTTTTTTGCCATCTGTTTCTGTTATCTTGTTGGGTAAACGACAAGCACACGTACTATACACACACACACACACAAACCGAGCGGAATTGTTTTGACTTGGGACTTCTATGGAGTCTTTCAATAAGGCATGGCTCCACGTCACCACCTCTATTATTTGGCCCTTTTTGAATGCACACACTTAGCGCCAGTGGCTGTACTTATTGTCAACCCCTGCTCCCTCCTCTCCTTGCTCTATTTTCACAGCTGTGAATACCCTGTCATAATCATATGCCTAATTTGTGCTTTGTCGTACAGCGGTGTGCGGGTGGCAAATGTACAATAATCTACAAGCTTGCAATGCGACGCACCATTGTGTGACACAGTTTAAATCCAGGCTATAATTATTTTAAACCAACATTACCAAGATGCGAAGTCATTGGAGAGTAACGTGTCAGGGCAGAGAGGTCATGTATTCCAGCCAGGGGCTCGTCAGTGGTAGCATAATTGAAAGTTTGTCTTTGGTTCGGCAGAAAGCTGAGACAACAAAAGCAACAACATGGATCACACTGTGGCAGATGATGAAGACAGTCGGTGTGTGCGTGCGCGTGTGCGTGCGTGTGCACACGTTTGAGTGTGTGTGCAGCTGTGCGCACGTTTGAGTGTGTGTGTGTGTGTGTGTGTGTGTGTGTGTGTGTGTCATGTTGTCTTCCTCCTCTCTAGTTTGCTCTGGTAGGCTCCATGGTAACTGGCATTCTAAAAAGACCTGGGAGTGAATTTTTAGAATTCCATTCCTGTTGTTTAGAAATCAGCTAAAACAAAACAGATTGATACCATTATAATGAAGATTTGCGCCACTGCCAATGTCTGGTTTCATGATACAGATGTTTGATTCAGGTGACATAAAGGCCATTATTACGACTAATGGGAATAGCTTGATTTGACTTGGAAATTTGGACACTAAACAGCACAATGTAACATCCTCAGCCCTCCCAACTCATGGGAGTGTGCAAATGTGACCAAATTGACCCATAATGGTGTTCATTTGTTCACTCTTAGTTACAAATGGATAAATTATCGCTGAGGATTTTACTGTTTAATGTCAGTTGAGACGAGGAGATGTTCTTCTGGCATTTCAGTGTCTGTCAGACTTAACCCAGTCTACTTGCCTGTCTGTTTCTCTCTCTATCTCGGCCCCTTCTTCCCTCACTCCAGCATTCATTGAGAATGTACAAGGGCCCTACCCCAACAGCCACGACGTGGGCAGGGCCAACGAGCCGTCGTTCTGGCGTCCGCCGCACAACACCATCACCGTCTCCAAGAAACGCAACTGGCTGCAGCAGAGCTCCCTGGGGAAGACCCACGGTGCCAAGGATGAGCCCCAGGGAATGCTGGGAGCTGAGGAAGAGAGTGGGCCGGGCCCCCACCAGCCGCCTCCTCCCAGCCCGTCCCCAGACCATCTGAAAGCCCCCGGAGTCCCACCCTTACGGCCACTTAGGTTGCACTTACCCCAGGTTAGTGTCCCAACGTTTGTCCTCTGTGAAAGGCTGGGTCATAGTTTGCAGAGGTAACTGTTGTGATCTGTCTTGCTGAACACGGTGGCTCCTTCTAGTTGTTTAACATCGCATCATGGTTTTGATTGTTTCCTCAAAGTTTGAATTCTTAATTCTTAATGGGACACCTCCCTGATTTTAGTCATCAAAATGTGTTTACTCTGGCCTGGGCTGTGGCTCAGCGGTCCAGGCACCTTGGCTGGTAATCCAGTCTGGCAGTGTGCCGCGTGTTCGACTCCCGATCCCGACAGCCTTTACTGCATGTCAACCCCCCATCACTCTCCCCATTTCCTGCTGCCTACTGTCTGTCCCTCCATTAAAAAATAAATAAATAAATAAAGGTGCAAGCCCAAAAAAAAGAAAAAATGTGTTTACTCGTCATATTATATATAACGGCATGTTACGTTATTTTTTAACTCATTCAGCTGATCTGACTCGAGGCAGAACATGCTTTAAATGTTATACTCCACAACAAGTGAACATTCTGATAATTTATGATCTATCCACACACAGTGATTGTAGTGAACATTAGAGGACCCATTAGGTGAGGTTAGAAAATGGCATTGTTCCTTTAAATAAAATCTTGGCACCAGTGGCAGCCCCATGAGGGATGAATATTCACCCTGCGATGACCCTCTTTTCAATTGCTCTGTCTAGGTGAGCGTCGGCCAGACCAGGGTGGCCCCACAGCCTCGTTGTGTGGACCCGGCAGAGGAGAACGATGCCGACGACGAAGGCGAGATCTGGTACAACCCCATCCCCGAGGACGACGAACTACAAACGGGCCACCACCGGCCCGCCGTCAGACTGCTGGTTCCACCACCACGGCAGGAGTCTCAACAAGCCCCCCAGAGGCGACACAGCACCAGGGGAGACGCGAGTCAGCGTGGCAGGGCCTCCGAGAGCTCCAGCAGTGCTGGACTGGAGGGGCTGGGGGAAAGCCTGGGGGGCGGCGGCGGTGGAGGAGGAGATGGGAGTCAGGGGAATGCCACGCATTCCTCAGAGGCAGTACATCTGCACAGACAGATGCTCGCGTGCAAGTCTCAAGACGAGGGGGGGCCCTCCTCCAGTAGAGCTACAGGTAAGGCAAAAAAAGAAAGAAAGACATCTATGCTTCCTTTTTTATTTTACCTTCACTCCTCCTCTTTCCCGTTCATCATCTAAAAAAAAGTATTAAAAGTATCAAAAGTATTATGATCTATTTTAACAACCCCTTTTCTCTGGATTTCTGCTCCAGGGCCAGTTGTTATGTCTTTCAGCCAGTCTGTCTAGGGCAGATGTATGTGGTTTTGTGCACTCCATGAGCGCTAATTACTGCTGATGTTGATTGGTGTCACCCATCAAAGGATCAGCTGGCATATTTACCCCTCAGTCATTTTGGGCTCCTGTTGAAAATTATCCGAGGCTAGAGTGATAATTGTATTTCTCTGTTTGACGTAAAGCTCTCAACGATTTTAAAACTTTGTCATGTCATGGCCTCCCAAATAGACCTTCATGATTATGAAAAGATGTTTTGTTGTAAAGGCCTGTATTCAAACTTTGAAGTCTGCGATGCATGCATGCATATTAATTCGCTCACAATACACGGACTACTGCAGAGTTGACATTCGGAACTTGTCTGTTGCGCCTGGATTTCCAAGACAATTTTATCCGGTGAACACGCATGCAATGCATATCAACAGCAGGACAACCTGGTAGCAGTGTGAGAGCAAGCGAAGTGATGCATACAACATTCAGTGGCAGCAATGACAGCAAGAGGAATTACAATTAATCAAGAGAGCTTAACCCATTTTTGGGCGGGAACCCCTTTTGGTGTAAGCATTATGTTATGCTTTAGCTATTGAAAAATAGCAGATCTACAAGCTCATAGCGCGCCACCGAGTGGCGCGCTACAAGCTTGTAGGTCTGCTATTTTTGAAAAATCGAAGAACGACTGACATAGAAACATGGCTTTTTCAGAAAACTGTCAGGATTTAGAAGACATTTATAGAATCGTTCCCATGTCAAAATGGGTTAAGAAGAGCGCCAATTTGGTCAGCTGGTTGACACGTCACCACATAGTGCTGCACATGCAGGAAAACCTCTGGAGTGCATCTGCCTGAACTAGTTCGCAGTCGCAGGCTACGCGTTATATCTGCAAGCTTGTAGATTGGCTGTTTTCTAATAGCCAAAGCATATAATAGGGCTCATGGTATGTTTTGTATTGATAATCTAAATCTTCAAAGTAACTAGTAACGAAAGCTGTCAAATAATTGTAGTGGAGTCAAAAGTACTGCATTTGAGATGTAGTCGAGTATTGAAAAAAGGAAATATTCAAGTACAGTATTTCCAATTTTCAATACTAGATAATAAGATTTTTAAAACTGCTGAAATGGGACATTTTGCGCAAGTAGTAAAAGTGCGTAATGAGTACTTTTACCTTTGGTACTTTTATGTATATTTTATACTTTAGCACTTTTACTCTCAAGTAAATTTTGATTATTGGACTTTTACTTGTAACAGAGTGTTATTAAGTAGGATTTGAGTACCTTTTCCCACCACTGAGTAAAAGTACATCAAAATTGTACTTAAGTACAGTACTTAATGAAATGAACTTGCGCCTTACACCACTGGTCTCTCCACACACTGAAAACAACCTCTCTAGCCTCAGCCTGGTGTTCATGTTCATGGTGAGCGTGATAGGAGCAGACAGAAGCCCTGGCTGTTTGATCATATCACTCCAGCTCAGTGTCACTCATTAGCCAAACTCAGACAGACATTAGCCAGGTGGAATTTAGAGTTGGCAATCCGGAGGGAAAAAGAAAAATAAAAACACGCACGCACGCACGCACGCACGCACGCACGCACGCACGCACGCACGGACACACAGCTTTTACTTGTTACTAGAGCTTGCACAGACGCCTGTAAACTTTGTAATCAGTAGTACTTTTTACGTCCCAAATTGAACCTTTTTTCTTTTTTAAATCTCTGTCTCTCAGAGTGACTGTGGGGGCCTGGCTCGCTAAAACAGTGCTCTTACTGTGTGCAGATTCAAAAGAAGCAGTGCCATGGCACGTAGTGTTAAAGCAACAGTGCAGCATCTGTGTATGTTTGAAGGTTGTTGGGGAGTGTGGTCTTGGTGTAATGATGACAGCAAACGAGCAGGCGGACCCCTGTCTCTTAATAAGCTTTGTTTGTTTCCACGTGCCTCCTCCGTTTTGTCGTCTCTGATGTGGCAACACGCTAGTTTGGAACGCTAGTCTGCACATCTTTTTAGACTGAGCCCATAATTACAACTTTTCACAACTCTTCTCTGTGGCACGCAACCGTCATTTCTGCTGGTTTGAGCACAATGTGAGGCTGAATACTTTGGTTATAAATGTAACATCTTTGTTTTTTTTTGCTGTCATCAACACTTTCACCGGTGGCAGCCATGGCCAGTAGGCTACTAATCATCTGAGAAAAAGCCACTTAATTTGGAAAAATAATGCAAATAGTATAATTAAATCTAAAGCAGTATTGCAGTAGTTCTCAACGGTTTCTGGATCAGGGTCCACTTGAAAATCTCAAAAACATCCGTGGTCCACCCATCTGACCACTAAACACGGCAGGATGTCGTGCTTAGTGGTCAGATGGGTGGACTGCATTCTCAGAGCACGTCATGGATCAATGGAACTAACGTAGTGTACTTTAACTAACTCACATTTCAAGGTTTGGCCAATTGTTTGGGGGCCCACTTTCTTGCAATTTCCTCAAGGTCAGTGGGCCCCGGCCCACAGGTTGAGATAAAGGACGATCATATAGTGTGTTACATCATCAGGGAAAGGAGAGTTGGCCTTGTTAATCGTGTGAATGGCATTGAGGAGGACAAAAGCTTGATTGACAGCTGGTAAACAGCTCCAACCTCATTGATAGGCCACAAAAGCCACATCTTTCGGTGACATCACGTGCCGTGGTGTGGCAAAAGTCTCCGTTGTGAAAAGCCTTTTCACGCGAGATTAGGATTTGAATTGGTCTCAAGGAAGTGTAATAAAAGTGTAACTTAATGTAATTGCCCAGTGGCAATTACTAATATTTCCATATTGCCATATTTCTAATTAAATTAAGGTTATTTCCTTAGGCATTGAGCTTATAAAAATCACACCTGTGTGAAGTGAGTGGTGCAACTCCGTGTGGGTCCCCGGAACATCCAGACCCCCAGGAACGCGCCCAGGGGGCCGGGCCGGGCCGGTTCCGGCGTGCCGCCCCGCGTTGGAAATGGTTGAGAAATGACAGAGTTACCGTGTGGGGGTCCCTCTACTGTACCCTCTACTGCAGGGGTTCTCAACCCGTGGGTTGCGACCCCTCATGGAGTCGCCAAATTATTTTGGGGGGTCCCCAAATAATTAAAAAAAATATATAACTTTTTTTGCTACTGAATGGCTGGAAAATGGAAATGAAGAGTTTACATAGTACATGCATACACCTTCCCTAATGATTATATCTGGTTTCAGTATTTATTTATGGTGTATTGTCTCTATTATTAAGGTTATTGTAGCAGTCAATTTATATTGGGGGTCGGGGGGTGCGGGGCGGGGGTCCCGAGACATTGCCAAAGCATTTCCGGGGGTCCCCGGCCAAAAACGTTGAGAACCCCTGCTCTACTGTACCGTACTGTACTGTACTGGCACACCCAAAATCATCATATATACAGTTAATATGTGCACGTGTGTTTGTGTGTGCGTTAGGTTGCGCACAAATGGTGAAAAACAACCATGCTGTTTTCGTGCTCAGACCCACCCAACACATATAGCTCCGTAAGGGAGTGGTTGCACCACTAAAAAAGGGCCTAGAACAGGCAGCATATGTGACCAAATTTGACTGAGGGACTGCCATTGGATTTATTTTAAATTTTCGTTTTTTCATGTCATATGAAAGCAGGGAATCATAGCTTCAAATTGACATATTGGTTGTTCTGTTTGACCCACCCGTTTTGGAGATGTGGCTTATAGGATGGTAACGTGTTCTACAGAGGACTCAAACTATGGTTGAAAGGTTCACTTCTGTGGTCTCTAACATTACACCTAGCTACATGTTTAAGCATTTATTTCAGCTCTGACACTTATTTCAGAGTAGACATGTTCTAGTATGTGAAGAGTCTGCCTGTGCTATTAACTTAATTTGGGAAAAAAGAAAAAAAGTTTTTCTCCTTTGATGAAAAGCTGGAATTTGCGCGATGGCAGCT
The DNA here is from genome assembly GCF_951216825.1 of Electrona antarctica. Taxonomy (NCBI): domain Eukaryota; kingdom Metazoa; phylum Chordata; class Actinopteri; order Myctophiformes; family Myctophidae; genus Electrona; species Electrona antarctica. Next base: position 21,110,632 of record NC_136812.1, read on the forward strand.
CTCAGTCAAATCTGGTCACATATAGTATTGTATTATTACTGTACTAATATATATATATATATATATATATATATATATATATATATAGTCAGGAATAGTTCAGGAATGTATTGTGATGCTGTGGGAGCATAGAGTAACATAAGAACAGCAGTCGATAGAGTGGCTCTAGAGTTCTCTGACAGCGCATCATGGCTGCTGTGAGAACGAGAAGACAGAAGTGTTTTGTTTTTTTGCCCTCCTGCTCCGGAACTGCACCGTGCCCCGTGTTGACTCTGAGGTTGACTCCTGTGGGGGAACTGCACCGTGCCCCGTGTTGACTCTGAGGTTGACTCCTGTGGGGGAACTGCACCGTGCCCCGTGTTGACTCTGAGGTTGACTCCTGTGGAACTGCACCGTGCCCCGTGTTGACTCTGAGGTTGAACTGCACCGTGCCCCGTGTTGACTCTGAGGTTGAACTGCACCGTGCCCCGTGTTGACTCTGAGGTTGAACTGCACCGTGCCCCGTGTTGACTCTGAGGTTGACTCCTGTGGAACTGCACCGTGCCCCGTGTTGACTCTGAGGTTGACTCCTGTGGGGGAACTGCACCGTGCCCCGTGTTGACTCTGAGGTTGACTCCTGTGGGGGGTTGCACAGTTCACCCCAACAAAAAGCAAGCTCATCTGCGTGTCATCACAGTGGAATCACGTGTAGACACACACACACACGCACACGCACGCACGCACGCACACACACACACACACACGCACGCACGCACACGCACACACGCACGCACGCACGCACGCACACACCCACACACACACACACACACACACACACACGGGTTCGTAGCAGCTATAGTAATAGTCGCAGTGCAAGCGGCTGTTTGATAGAAACCAGGGGGGTTAATTTAACTCTGAGAGTGTACAATTACATTTGGTTTCATTTGTACACTCTTTGAGTTACAGTACGAATGGATATTGGAACACTGAGGGTTTTACTGTGGATCTCTCTGACCACCAACCAGTCAATCAGATAAACCTTGACTGACGCATCAGTGTCTGGATACTGCTCGAGTGATCCTATTACAGGGCTTGGTTTATGTGTGTGTGTGTGTGTGTGTGTGTGTGTGTGTGTGTGTGTGTGTGTGTGTGTGTGTGTGTGTGTGTGTGTGTGTGTGTGTGTGTGTGTGTGTGTGTGTGTGTGTGTGTGTGTGTGTGTGTGTGTGTGGTGCGTGTGGTGCGTGTGGTGCGTGTGTGAGAGAGACAGATTGTGTCTGTCTGTGTGTGTGGCACGACTAGGCTGTTGTCTAGCGGCTAGACTGTAGGCTGTGTGTCAGAATCCGGTGGATGAGAATGCATCAGACCAGCCCCTCATGTACAGTTGGGACTGGGACTGGGAGGGTTGGGGGATGGTGGTGGGCTGGAGTTAAATGAACAAGGGCCTTCTATGTCACTTAACTCCATCTAGAATTCTGTAGTCCGGTCTCCTGGAGGTCTATAGAGCCAAACCGGAATAACCAGGGTTTACTAACCCACTACAGGTTCGGTTCAAACAGGGGCAGCGACGGCTTACTAGTTATTTGCATCGCACACTTTGACCCCCTAACACATCTGTTATACTGTATGTTTTCTTCCCGAATCCAAATGTATACCTTCGAAACATGGCTTTGAACTGAAAAAGAGGGCTGTTGTATGGCTATTTTAAGTATGCTTTTCCTCTTTCTTCATCTCGTGCTTCAGATGTTCTCTCTTTGTGAAGATGGGCCTGCACAGACCCCACTTTATTTTCAATGCTCAAATGTATGAATCCTTCGTTCTTCGACTGTGAATCCGAGACTCTGCTGAATTAATGAGGCAGTGCGGAATCTATGCAGATGATGGACTTCCTCTGTCCGGCTGGCTGCTTCTTTTTCCCTAGCCGGATGCACCCCAGACTCCTCATGTGCTGCTATTGACCAGCTTTTTGTTCATCTGAATGCTCAATTTGTGTGGAGAATAATGATTGAGGGACTGTGGGTGTGTGCTGGGTGTTTAGAATCAAAGTGTATCTTCAGTTTTAGCGGCTATTTGAGCAGTACTGTATGACTTGGTCATTGCTCATGAATGCCATCACAGCTATTTCTGGGGTTGTTTTCATCAGTGCTGTGTAGTGAAGAGGCTGGCTGGCCTGTTCTACGATTAGCCATGATGTTAGAGTTACATGCGAGCTCAGGTCTGTGTTGTAATGTAATCTGAAATGGGAGATTACGCATGTGATTTTCGATGGACACTGAGGGCAGCTCAGTGGGCTGACACCTATAGTTTGCCTTTACTAGTGATGACCAGTGATGTCCAGTTCTAGAACAGTTCTAGTGTTTTTAGTTTGTTTAATTTTGTTTAATTTAGTTACTTTAGTTTAGCTTAGTTTTAGTTTAGTTTAGTTTAGTTACTTTAGCCTAGTTACTTTAGTTTAGTTTAGTCTAATTGACCAGCGGGAAAACAGTTCAGTTCAGTTCAGTTCAGTTCAGTTCAGTTCAGTTCAGTTCAGTTCAGTTCAGTTCCGTTCAGAATATACTGGACTGTTTGTATCCACGTCCACACATCTAAATTAACAAAACGTATTTGCGGTGTGCTGCTTGCACAACACGACAGGCAGGCAGTGCAATTTGCACATCTATCCATGCTATTTTTGGTGGTTGTTTTGATCTGGATAGTGCATGGAGGCCATTCTGGCCGTGGGGTGTTGTAGAATTAGCTGACACTCTGTTGCTAGAGTTACAGGGAAGCTGGAATGCCTGTAGCAGTAGGCTAGCGAGGCTACATGAGGCCTGCGCTGGCAGGGGGCCATGTTGTGCTAGCGAGAGGACCTGCATGCCTGGCTATATTAGCAGGGGTTTTGTAACCATTGTAATGAAACGCCTGGGCTCCTGCGGCCTCTGAAAGGCCTTCCAGTGTTTAATGATTTAGAGCCAAAGGAGGGGAACCAATACAGTGCTGGCTGGGCCTTGGTCATGGAGAGGAGAAACCATGGGACAAGTATGCCATTCAACCATTTATGTTCCCTCCCCCTGTTTGTTTGCCAATGCTCCCTGGGCCTTCCTCTCATGTTTAATGTGCAGTTGCAAGGATGCATGCACACACGCACACACACGCGCACACACACACACACACACACACACACACACACACACACACACACACACACACACACACACACACACACACGCACGTGCACACACACACACACACACACACACACACACACACACACACACACACACACACACACACACACACACACACACACACACACACACACACACACACACACACACACACACACACACACGCATGCACTCACGCACACATGCCATTCAGTACAGGGGTAATCAAGGACAGCAGATTATTGTCTCCTCCAAAGCTTATCATGAAATGTCTTTCTCTGACACGCGCACGCACGCACGCACACACGCACACAGCCAAGCACACACACACGCGCGCACGCACGCACGCACGCACGCGCGCGCACGCACTCGGTTTGGTATGTGGTATTTGTTATTGACCACTGACAACTACTCACGTTGTACAATCCCTGTGCATTCTACAAATACAAGAGAATATTAGTGATGCAAACAACAGAACCTATAGTACACTTTGTCAACACACACACGCGTGCGCAAGCACAGACACGCCCTACTTCTGCACCTGTCGGGTTTCAGCATTAAGAAGAGCAATCAACAGTGGTAAATTCCTGTGGGCTTTGTTGAGAGGTGTCAGAGGGAGAGTGCACAGGGTGGGCCTTGAGGGTCAAGGTGTGTGTGTGTGTGTGTGTGTGTGTGTGTGTGTGTGTGTGTGTGCGTGCGTGCGTGCGTGCGTGCGTGCGTGCGTGCGTGCGTGCGTGCGTGCGTGCGTGCGTGCGTGCGTGCGTGCGTGCGTGCGTGCGTGCGTGCGTGCGTGCGTGCGTGCGTGCGTGCGTGTCCGTGTGTGCGTGTCCGTGTGTGCGTGTGTGTGTTGCGCGCACACACGCATGTGTGCGTGTGTGTATGCGTACTTGCTTGCTTGCATACACTGTTTCTGAATATCTTTATGGTAGCCTAAGCCTCCATATATTTCTGTTTCTGCATTTGTGTGTGCATGCGTGTGTGCATGCGTGCTAGTGCTGCACGATTCTTGCTCAAATGTGAATCTCGATTTCTTCGCGTTTGAGATCACGATTCTCACACGATTCAATTGTTTTCCATGGAAATATTTATTGTCTTTAGTCAGTAGTTGCTGAACATTACTACATTCAAAATGTGGCACCTGGAGCCAACTACTGTCAAAGTGCTTGACTTAAACCTGTCTTAAACCATCTCTCTCTTGAAGCAAAAACATAAAGACTAACTAAACTCAATTGGACAGCCAACTAGTGCTGCAAGATTCCTGCTCAAATTCAGAGATGAAATCGCATGGGTTCTCAACCTTTTTTCGATGAATTGTGCAGCCCTAGTGCGTGCGCATGTGTTCAAATAGAGTGTTATGAGATGGGGTGGGACATGGTGTCCCAGCTCAGGTGTCACCCAGTGGAATGCAGGCCTTTTGCCCTTTGACCCTGGGACATGGCCCCTGAGGGTTGGGTGTCAAACCGTGGGCCCTGAACCTCAGCTAGTGAGGTGTCGGGTAGCCCTCCTGACTGCTGCCACAAGGTACAATGCCAAAGGCTACGGACAGTGTTGCCAGATTGTGTGAGAGATATAAGCAGCCCGGTCCATGAAAACAAGCCCAAAGGGAGCGACTGTAAATGAGCACGTTTTTGAAAAGCCCTGAAAGAATTTAACAAATGTGGAATCTTTTTGAAACATTTTAACAACACATATGTGGTATGGCCTATGGGGGTCCCTGGCACAACATATTTTTAGGTGTAGGGTCCTTGGTCAAATACATTTATCCTTGACATGAAAATGTGTGAGAATCTAGATCTGAATATATGGAAAGTTTAAACGACATTACGAAACAAGCCCAAATAAGCAACTACACTTTAGAAACAAGCCCCAAAAATCGTACTACAAATATTGACAAGCAACTTTACAGAAAAAAGCCCAAAGTTGCTTATAATATGCGGACATGGCAACACTGGCTATGGAGGATGCCACTCTGTGACTGTGTGCGTGCGTGCGTGCGTGCGTGCGTGCGTGCGTGCGTGCGTGTGTGCGTGCGTGCGTGTGTGTATGTTGAACTTCGGAGGACAACATGAGCAACAGTCATTAGCTTTGTCAAAGGTGTCTGTTCTGTAATGGGATCTGTCTCACAAGGCCTAAGTATGAAAAATGGACATGGCCCAGGTTGATATGACTTGCTTAAAGGGGAATACCACTCCTTTTCAACATTGAACTATGTCATTCATTTAACTTAGAATTGTTGTGTGGAAATAATATAAATAAAGTCCCCCCCTCCCCCCTTCTGTTTATCCTGGAACTGGAGGTCTAGAACTTGGAGAACTTGGAGTCATGTGATGTCACTTATCACATGACCTCTACTCGCTCGTAAGATCCTTCGGTTCGGGTGCAAATGAAAAAAAAAGATCCGCTTTTCCGCTGGCTTATGCTGTCTATGGGAACGCCGTTTTTAGAATCGTAATATATCGGATTCTTCTTTTTGGCTCAAAACAAGGCAAATGTTATTTATGTTATGTTAACATAGCGATTACTTTTAATTTTATTTTAATTTAATGCATGAATTGTTTTGCATAGACTCATTATACAATAAGCAGTAAGACGCCCGAGTAAGACGCGACCTCGCCCTAAAGGGCACGGCTTCACAAATAACTTTGGGGTGGGCCCGTCTAGAGCCAGGTATCAGAGGACAGGTATCAGTCAAAAGGGAGACATCGAAGAGGAAGGATGGATGGGGAAGGATCAACATATGGAATGTCTGACATACGTATATCCATATACTAATATTGATGACATCAGGGATCTATATATACAGTATATATCACTTATATACGTATATCAATAGCATTTGCAACATAACATGGTTTGTTGCTTGAAGTACACGGTGAAGACACAGAAAACGTGGTCTGACCCAGCCTCTCTGCCTACGTGGCCTCCGCCCAGATGTTGTTTGATGTTTTTACACCTTCAACCCACTCCACCCATTTTCACCTTCTCAGAGAGTCTCTGTGTGTCTATTATTGGCAGGAAGCAGTGAGAGGGAATTCTACTCAGCTAAAGGGAAATGAGGCTAAACATGGTTTGGCATGGAATGTCAGAGACCAGCCCAGTTTGGTCGTACACTGGCCAGCCAGACATCTGAGTCCCAGGACAAGGGGTGCCTTTGTCCCCCATCTCTCTGCTATTCCCTGCCCTGCTTCTGCCCCCCATCTTACCCCTTTTACTCTCCATCCTGTTGCGGCTCCTCTGCCTCCCTCTCTCTCCCTCAGCCCCTCACACTAGAATAGCACAGCAGGCCCCCTCTGAAAATAGAGCTGGTGATGTTGGCAGGTCAAGCACTCTCTTTCTCTCTCTCTCTCTCTCTCTCTCTCTCTCTCTCTCTCTCTCTCTCTCTCTCTCTCTCTCTGTTTCTCCGTTTCTCCCTCAATCTCTCCTTTGTTTCAGTGGTGAATTCATAAGAAACAGTTAGCCAATGTAAATGCTAAATGCAATTATATAATTACACATGAAGTTAGAAATGCAAAATGAACTTAAGTTCGTTTGTGTATTCTTTCTATGTCTAAATAGCCCATCCGTCTTAAACCAAGTCCCAAGAAAGCATTTAGTGTGATTTGCCTTAACACTAGGCGGTTTATGGCACCCAGGGCTTGGCCAAAGAATGGTTGACAGCCAATTCCTCCCTGCCAAGTCACATGGTCCAGCCCCCATGCCCAACGAACCCACGCAGTGAGGAATTCCCTGTAATGTGTAAAAAAGGTAAAAAAGACAGGCTCGTCAAGGAGGAAATCTTATTAGCAGAGAGCTGGAGGAGCTAAAGTTCTGTATTTTGAAACAGGTTTAGAGTAGTATAGCAGGACGTCCATCTTTTGACAAATTCCACTTTAATCATCCTAACTGTGGCTGGCTTCTCTCTCTCTCTCTCTCTCTCTCTCTCTCTCTCTCTCTCTCTCTCTCTCTCTCTCTCTCTCCCCCTCCCTCCCTCCCCTTTTCTCTCTCTTGTATCTCTCTCTGGTGGACGGATGGATTAACTGAACTTGGCTAACTTCCGAAGCTAAAGTCCAGCCCACAGATATCTATACAGTGTAGTTTGGAGCCACAATTAACACACTGATAAACAATTACATTATGGGGGGGAAAAAGCTTCCAAATTTTGGTTAAACTGTTCATAATTTTTATTTTGCTGTGATTTTGCTGTTGATAAACTAATAATAAAACAAATACTACTACTACTACTACTAATAATAATAATAATAATAATAATAGTAGATACAATAGTCTTGTATCTACAGTATGCGTGCTGCTTGCTTGGGAAGTTGAAAGACTTATAGTGAAGCCTGTGAAACAGGCTGTTGTTTGGGGAAATTACCTGCAAAAATAACACAGATACAGTTTTCAAGAGTGGTATCCACAATTCAATCTTGTGTAGACTAAACAATGGCAAGTCATTACAACATACAACTTTACACCCTCACATTTCACAAGGTAAACCTCTAGTTAGAGCACAACTGCCTGCAAGGTCCACTCCAAATGGATATTTTTACAACACGAATAATGTCTACGAGTAATACTAGCTCCTAAAGCCTGAAGCCATGGTGTCCCACTCCATGCGGAGGTCTGCTTTCCCGGAGGCCCTCTTCTAACTTTGCTAATGACATTCCAGGTGATTTTAGCTGCTATTTAATTGAATGAAACGCTTCTTGAGACCAAGCAAAGTCTCTTTCATGGAGTCTGTTATAGAATTAGCAGTGTACAAAAATGAATTTGAGGCATTATCCACCATTTCCATGAAAAGCTAACATCATCAGTGAGACAGATCTACCTTCAGGTGCGGGTTGCAACTGAATTATCTGCTAAACCTGACGTCACCTCGTCAGACTCCTGTAATAGAATAACTGTCAAATAACAATGGCCATTAAACTTAAGTTAAAACACCCGCCTGGTTTCAATGATGTCATGCCCTTGGAGTGATGCAGTCTAGTTACAGTTACTAGTTACAACCAATAGATTATGGACACATATAGCATATCGTAGCTCATTCACTCCTGAAGCATAGAATCCAACATGTTTAATCCTAATTTTGTCTCTTCTTCCTTTTAAACCCTGCAGATGTTCCTGAGCTCCTGCCCTCTCTGTTGGGCTTCTCTCCTCCATCCAGTCCCAACCCTGCCAAGAAGAGCAGCTCTATCAACTGGTCCTCCTTCCCGGACAAGATCAAGTCCCCACGCACCGTCAGGAAACTCTCCATGAAGATGAAGAAGCTTCCAGAGCTTAGTCGAAAACTCAGTGTCAAGGGGATGCCGAGTAGCAATAACAGCAACAATGGCAACGGAAGCGGCCAGTCAGAGCCCAGGGCGCACTCTCCCAAAACCAATAGCAACGCAGCAGAGGCCGTGCAGCAACACATAGGCCCTCGATTGTCATCCTCTGGCAGTGGTCAGACGGCAGCGGCAAGCCGCAACGTGATCTCACGCTACCACCTGGACAGCAGCGTGTCCACTCAGCACAGCTACAGCAAGAAGAAGAGCAGCGGAGGCTCCAAGTCGGCCAGCAAAGGTGGCTACCTCAGCGATGGTGACTCCCCGGAACTGGTGGCCAAGTCCGGGAAGCACGGCTCCACGGAGGGCAAGGGAGGGAAAGGGAAGGAGACGGTTCCAGGTGGTGGAGGAGAGAGGACGGGAAGTGTTGGAGGAGGTGGAGGAGGAGGAGGCGGAGCAAGCCCCAAACTCCACGGTACAGAGCTGGACATTGACGCCTTCCGGCACTACAGCTTCACGGAGCAGCCCAAGTGTACCCAGTACATCTCTGGCCTGATGAGCCTGCACTTCTACGGCGCGGAGGACCTGAAACCGCCGCGCGTGGACTCGCGCGACGTCTTTTGTGCCATCCAGGTGGACTCCGTGAACAAGGCGCGGACCGCGCTCCTCACGTGCCGGACCACCTTCCTGGACATGGACCACACCTTCAACATCGAGCTGGAGAACGCGCAGCACCTGAAGCTGGTGGTGTTCAGCTGGGAGCCAACGCCGAGGCGCAACCGCGTCTGCTGTCATGGGACGGTGGTGCTGCCGGCTCTGTTCAGGGTGACGCGCTCCCACCAGCTGGCGGTGAAGCTGGAGCCACGGGGGCTCATCTACGTCAAGCTGAACCTGATGGAGCATTGGCAGAACTCGTTGGACGGGGGCCCGGACGGAGACAGGGAGCCCCAAGTGTTCGGGGTGGAGGCCTGGAGGGTGGTGGAGCGGGAGACCACAGGACTCTCGGTTCCGCTGCTCATAGAGAACTGCATCACGGAGATAGAAAAGAGAGGCTGCCAGGTGGGTACATCTGCCTGTTGTGGCTCATTGATTTTTTTTCCTTTGCCTGCTGAGTGTCTGCCCAGAGATAAAGTGATAGCAGGGTGTTTATTTATACAATTGATACACGTTTATGCTTTGTGGCTGTCTGACCAGATACAGTTCCCTACTCCGTAGTACTCTGTCACTATCTCTTTCACACACAAACACTTTAAAGGGATATTTCACTTTAAAAAAAAGAAAAAGAAATTGGGTAATTTTATCGTCTACTCAGGCTTTTGTGAACACCCCAGACAGTTTTTAAGTTGCTTGATTCAGTATTTAGATATTTAATATTCATTTATTCCCTTCCTATACAAACCCAATTTCTAACGTCAAACTCCATTTTAACCATCATCATAGATACACCGAAAACACCCGTCCTTGTTTCTGGTGACTGATATTGTCCTTCTAATACATGAGGGGGCCGTGTTTTTTTCATTCGTTTTTTAATTTAATTGTAATATTTTTTTATTGTATATATATATTTTTTCTTTTTCCAAAAAAAGAGGGAAAGAAAGAAAGGACAGAGAGGAAAGATAAAAATGTAAATAATTATGGTAAGATGGAATGGAGAGTGCACAGGGCTCCAGACTACACTGGTGTTTGAGTTAATGGCAGTAGCACATCATTTGTTTGCACAAATAATTTGCCACGACACACAACTGGGCGATTGTATCTCAGCTTTTGATATGAAAACAAAATACGTACACGAAATGTTAGAACACTAATGAATTCCAAACAGTTTCTGTTGGGTCTGGTCTAACCTCAGGTGGTCCGGTACATATTTACACTTCATTATTCATAAATATGTTTTGGACCGCCAATAATGACCTACAACCTGAAATAATGACCTACAACCTGAAGGCTCTAGTCTAGGATATGCAGGAGAAGGCCGTCACAGAATGATATACCATGCGAGCAAGCGACAAAAAAAGAAATGCCAACAGCGGGTGGAGGATAATACAAAATTGGCCTGTTGTTTACTAATAATATGTTATTTATTATTATTATAAATCATCATAATTTCTCAATAAGCTTACCGTAAGATAAATGGTGCATGTAGAGGTCTCATACATAACAACACTAAACGCTAACACTAAAATATGTCATTCTGTGCCAATGCACACAACACGTGCTGTAGCAGCACACAGTCCTTTGTTTGGGGGGAAGGCTGGCAGCCAAACCCCGGCCCCTGTCTCCTCGAGACAATCTATCAGTGGAACTCAAGAGGGGCTGTCCACATCACCACATGGCCACACTCACTTGACTACTGTCTCCATGGTCCAGCTAGCACTCTGTTCAGTGTTCACTAGTGGCTTTAACCACTTAAACCCTGTACTTGGTTGACCGGAGTCCCTCTGGACTCCATCCTAGGGGAAATGAAATATCTTTGTCGATAATTGGCCTATCTACAAGCTCACAATGCCTTGCGTTGCATTGTGAGCTTGTAGATCTGCTATTTTCCGTGAAGGTTTTCCCCACAATACGGATGCCCAATGGGGTTTACTGTAAATGGTTAAAGAGACAATCTTATCAGCTCAGCTGAGAGTCTGTGTGTAGCACTTGATCTGTGTCATATCTGAGATGATATCTCCTATCTGTTGTTTCTTTCTATAGCTTGTGTTTTTCTGTGTAATTTCCCCAGCGTGTCTCTTTTTGGCAACCTCTCTCTTTCTCTAAATTGTATGTACAAGTTCTTTGTCATTCTCTCTCTCCCTTTCTCTCCAATATCTCTCTCTCTCTCTCTCTCTCTCTCTCTGTCTCTCTCTCTCTCTCTCTCTGTCCTTTGCTGACTTTGGGCAGGCTGTCAGTGTAGTATCCTGCGTTGAGGTAGCTCTATGGTACAGAACAGTGGGTTCGACACTAGATCCCTGAGGAATTTAAAGGCTGTTACTGAGGCACGCATGGCCAGGCGTGTAGCAGTATGTCTTTACAAATGATTATATAGATCTTTAATGGAACAGACCCTTTTTGAGCCTCTCAGAATTTCATGTCCCGAGGGAGCTTTTAAGATGCTGGATGATTGTGGCTGTTTTGAAAAGACCACGGATAATGTTTGTGCCAGAAGAGATGGTGTTGTGTGTGTGTGTGTGTGTGTGTGTGTGTGTGTGTGTGTGTGTGTGTGTGTGTGTGTGTGTGTGTGTGTGTGTGTGTGTGTGTGTGTGTGTGTGTGTGTGTGTGTGTGTGTGTGTGTGTGTGTGTGTGTGTGTGTGTGTGTGTGTGTGTGTGTGTGTGTGTGTGTGTGTGTGTGTGTGTGTGTGTGTGTGTGTGTGTGTGTGTGTGTGTGTGTGTGTGTGTGTGTGTGTGTGTGTGTGTGTGTGTGTGTGTGTGTGTGTGTGTGTGTGTGTGTGTGTGTGTGTGTGTGTGTGTGTGTGTGTGTGTGTGTGTGTGTGTGTGTGTGTGTGTGTGTGTGTGTGTGTGTGTGTGTGTGTGTGTGTGTGTGTGTGTGTGTGTGTGTGTGTGTGTGTGTGTGTGTGTGTGTGTGTGTGTGTGTGTGTGTGTGTGTGTGTGTGTGTGTGTGTGTGTGTGTGTGTGTGTGTGTGTGTGTGTGTGTGTGTGTGTGTGTGTGTGTGTGTGTGTGTGTGTGTGTGTGTGTGTGTGTGTGTGTGTGTGTGTGTGTGTGTGTGTGTGTGTGTGTGTGTGTGTGTGTGTGTGTGTGTGTGTGTGTGTGTGTGTGTGTGTGTGTGTGTGTGTGTGTGTGTGTGTGTGTGTGTGTGTGTGTGTGTGTGTGTGTGTGTGTGTGTGTGTGTGTGTGTGTGTGTGTGTGTGTGTGTGTGTGTGTGTGTGTGTGTGTGTGTGTGTGTGTGTGTGTGTGTGTGTGTGTGTGTGTGTGTGTGTGTGTGTGTGTGTGTGTGTGTGTGTGTGTGTGTGTGTGTGTGTGTGTGTGTGTGTGTGTGTGTGTGTGTGTGTGTGTGTGTGTGTGTGTGTGTGTGTGTGTGTGTGTGTGTGTGTGTGTGTGTGTGTGTGTGTGTGTGTGTGTGTGTGTGTGTGTGTGTGTGTGTGTGTGTGTGTGTGTGTGTGTGTGTGTGTGTGTGTGTGTGTGCTCTTTGTGCTTGTTAAAGAGACAGGAACACTCTCAAAAAGCAGCTGTAGTGATGACCAGCCAGCCACCACCCACAAGTTACACATCTGAAATTATTATTATTTTGCAGACCACTTGCCTTCCTGTTTGCTTTGTTTAAGTTGAGGAGTCAAGTAGCCATTATTACTGTTGTTGGTTACCAAAGTGTAAGGAATCAATATGTACACAACTACACATGTGTGCATTTGTGGCTACATGCATTTATGTGCTTGTTGAGTAGTGTGCATGCACTTGTTTGCGCTCCAACAACATCACCTTTCTGTAATTAGAAATGACGTTGAGGACAGATCACCTGTTTACAGACTGGTGACTAGACAATCAAGTTTACAGGACACATTTCAGTGGACTGACTTGGGGCCAGAGTCTTCAAAGAGAGTCTTAAATTAGATTCCCTGTTGGGGTACTTTGATATTTTAATCAAAAATAAAAATAACAAAAATAATTTCTGCTGATCCCAGCAGAAAGATATATGTGCTTTCCATACAGTCGCTTAATGTCATTACTGTCTATGAAGGTCACTTGACTGTTTTGCTGCCCTTGTGCAAGGGCCCAATCAATATGGATTGTTTGCTGCAAAGAATACAAATTATAGGGAGCTAAAAGTCACAATCAAAATATATATTTTGCCAAGATTTTCAGATTTGCTCCAAAATGCGACGGTCACAATTGTAGTAGTGAATCAACAGCGCTAAGTAGTCTCTCAAAATGTATGAAACAAGAATATGATATCTAATATAATCTTCTAATAAATAACACTATAACAAACTTTGACATAAACTCTGAAACCAGAGCAAATCCAGTGAAATGTCCCAAATCTAATCAAATAAACCTTTTAGAAGATAACCTCCTTAGGAATTGTTTAGGGATTAGGAAGAATAGAAATACCAGCAAATAAAACAATCCTCTTACCAATAACATTCTTCACAATATATCACATGGGTTAGGGTTAGCAGCAGCTTTGAAATGAGAAAAGTAGTGCAATAATATATTATTCAAAAATTCTAATTATAAATAATATATTTTGGAAATCTAAATATGTAAAGTAAACCTCTTTCAGATAACTTACTCCATAACAAATAATAATAAAAAACGAACATCTACACTTGGACAAAATCTGTACTTTGTCGGTGGATTCCCGACTCTGGAAGCTAGAAATCAGCCTACTGAGAGTGATGATATGATCTGTCTGGGACTCGGGCTCAACATACAGGGCTCAGCTGGGGCTGTGTGCTGCCTGACTGCGGCAGCCGACAAGGGAAAGCCCACTTCTGTAACAGCTGTTCCCCGCCTGCGCCGGGCTCACCCCCAAAGAAAGGCTCTTTTTTTTCTGAATGGACTTGTTGTTCATTGTGCCCAGTGACTTCTGTTTACTCTCACACAAAGCCAAATCCCTCTAATCTGTCCTCCTCTCTGCCTCTCGTGTGAGGTTTGAAAACAGTACTCAACTACTACACAGAGAGATCTCACAAATAGTTTGGCCCATGGGACGGGTGGTCCTTATTGGTGGTGCTATGCTGGAGCCTGTGTGTGTGTGTGTGTGTGTGTGTGTGTGTGTGTGTGTGTGTGTGTGTGTGTGTGTGTGTGTGTGTGTGTGTGTGTGTGTGTGTGTGTGTGTGTGTGTGTGTGTGTGTGTGTGTGTGTGTGTGTGTGTGTGTGTGTGTGTGTGTACACGTGTCTGTCTGTCTGTCTGTCTGTCTGTCTGTGTGTGTGTGTGTGTGTGTGTGTGTGTGTGTACACGTGTCTGTCTGTCTGTCTGTCTGTCTGTCTGTCTGTCTGTCTGTCTGTCTGTCTGTCTGTCTGTCTGTCTGTCTGTCTGTCTGTCTGTCTGTCTGTCTGTCTGTCTGTCTGTCTGTCTGTCTGTCTGTCTGTCTGTGTGTGTGTGTGTGTGTGTGTGTGTGTGTGTGTGTGTGTGTGTGTGTGTGTGTGTGTGTGTGTGTGTGTGTGTGTGTGTGTGTGTGTGTGACTGACTGACTGTGTTGTAACTTGTAGGCACGCACGCACATGTGTGTATGTGAGCATGTGTGTGTGCAAACGGCTCACCATTTACAGCCCACTGACTTAATGTGTTGCCAGGGTAACCACAACAGTTGGCCCGGTATGCCACATACCAGACAGACACATGTAGGAGAAATTATGGGATGTCTTTAGCTGAGCCTAATCCCAACATAACAAGGAGACCATTAAGTCTAATTTATACTTTGTCGCATGAGGCCAACAACGCAATCAATTGCGTCGTGTTGTTAGCCTGTCATTTCCAGCAAGTGACACCATCGCGCAAGACAGTGTTCCTCAAACTTTTTCATGTCAAGGAGGAACCCCAAAAACCCCGAACCCCCATCTGAAAATGTTTTGTGCCAGGGAAGAGAGAATAATATTCTCTCTACACAAAGTGACCCGCAGTGAGCTTGTATATCTGCTATTTTTTAAATCCAATCATGGATAAAGTGATTAAAATGTGGTGCTATATATATTATATATATATAATGTATTCCTTTTCTGAGAGGGTAGAGCAGTGCTTCTCAAAGTGGGCTCTAGGACATCCCACTTTGAGAAGCACTGCTCTACCCTCTCTTCCAGTATCAGATACCATCATACCAATGTGTAAAACCTATTTCTGGAGTTTCTTTAGGTCAACCTGCAGTCTTGTGCGGAGGGACTATAAATGGTTAACTGCTTGTTAGCCCCACTCTGTCAGTTTTAAGTGAGAACATTATGGACATGTGCCCTGGCGTCACTCCTGAACAGGATGTGTCATTTTCCACACGTCTGTTATTATTTTTGACAACAACACAGACCCTGAGCCTCTTTTCCGTATGCATTTAAGATGTGTTAATACAATACATTATCAGCAGGGCAAACAACTCATTATGGATATATTTTAGCCACTTAAATCCCAGAATGTGTATTCTATTCTCTCACAGAAAGTAGCGCATTCGGCTATTTTTGGTGTAGAGCAAACAACAGAAGCGTCAGTGTAGAGACCTGAGGGTCTCCGGTCCAGTCAACCAAGTAACGGGTTTAAGTGGCTTTAAGTTTAAGTGCTTAAAGCTACAAAGTACAAACCCTAAACTTTATGTCTGTTGTCGTCTCCCTCTGGCAATGGACAGAGGTAATTGCGACGATGCCCAAACTCCAATAAAGATGGTGGCGCGTCCATCCAGTGTCCAATCCGCTGTGCAGTCTGCTTCAAATAACTTTATTGACGTCGTCGACAAAGGAGGTGTCAAGTAGGTGTCCTACCCGACGCCAGGGTCAAACTTTCTCAATGTAAGCGTAATAGCGTATAGTGAGAGTCCTGGCTTGTAGCATTACAAGTTCTTTTTTTCCCCTCCTTGTTTGTACGTGTTTAAAATAAATGTGTTTTAGCACGTTGCCTGTTGAAAAGGGTGGTTGGTCTCCGGCTGTGTCAGCACATTGTAAGTTTCTAATAGATAAGACAGTGGGTCACAAACATTTTATTCGTTAACATTTTGGCTATTCAAAAATAGCAGATCTACAACTTCTCACAGCTTGTCTTCCAGTAGTTTCCAGCTGTTGCAAAAGCAGCGACAAAAGCGGATCCACGTGATCATGAAGCATTGCAAATGTCATTGCATGCCAAAATAGGGACGGAAAGTTAAAAATTATTAAATCTGACAGAATTTAGGTCAAACGATTTAACCAATGAAAAGTGTTAATACAAGCATGTGACTAAATTATGTGGATCCATTGGATGGATGGACCCTGGGCTCCATCTTGCGCCACCCTTATCCCTAAATTTGCCATTTTGTACTATTTTGAAAATAAATTTAAAATAGTTCAACTAGCCGATCTACATCTACATGTTGTGAGCTTGTAGATCAGCTATTTGAACTTATTTTACTTATTTTAAAAGGTTTTTTAAAATAGTAAAAAAAGGCAAATAAGTTTAGGGATAAGGGTTAAGGGGTGGCGCAAGATATAGCCCTCTGTGTTTATTTCCATTTCCTGAAAAGTAACAGCTTAGAACATGCAAGGTTTCCGTCCGAACTGAGTTTAAGATTTAGATTTATATTAAGATTTCTGCAGCTTTTCTGCTGATAACATTGCCACATTTTGTATGTTTATTGATTAAAACAGCATTAACCTAGTAAACCTACTGTACCATAGTGCCTAGGATTGTCATATCATAGAGTTGGGAGACCTGCACGTGGACTCTGCAGTAGTTTTGGCTTCCCTCCAGCTACACATTGTTTGGATAGAAGTTGAATTTGATCGATAGGGTTGTAAAAACGTCTGCCTCTGCAGTTGACTGCTAGAATCTTTGGCCGCGAGTATTATTTGACCTACTTGTGTTGTTGCGTGTCTGTGTGTGTGCGTGTGCGTGCATGTGTGTGTGTGTGTGTTTCCAGGTGGTGGGTCTCTACCGCCTGTGTGGCTCTGCAGCCGTAAAGAAGGAGCTCCGCGAGGCCTTTGAGAGAGACAGCTACACTGTGGAGCTGTGTGAGAACACCTATCCGGACATCAACGTCATCACAGGTAAACCCATAACCACCACATTCTGAACCAGGAGATCTGAATCACGCACGCACGCACGCACGCACGCACGCACGCACGCACGCACGCACACACACACACACACACACACACACACACACACACACTGAACGACTTAACGCCTGATTTATACTTAGTTGCATGCCGGAGTCACGCTCAGTAAATTGAAGATCTACAAGCTCACAACGCGTGACGCGTTGTGAGGGTGGGGGGGCTGATGGGAAGCCCCCTCATGGTCAATAATTGTCCATTTCACCCAGTGACATGCACACGTGTAACTTTCACATCTGTATGTACATATGTCATCCAGCAGGTCAGGGTTCATGGTGTGCTCAGGCACAGATAGGGGCTTCGGTATTATGCTAAAGGGCTGCTTCCCGAACATGGTGTCGAGACCCGCAAACACATTTTTATCTGTTCCTTTATTTATTTTGTTTCCTACATTTTAGCTTTTAATTATTATGATATGAACATTTTCAAAATACATTCCCAAAAAAGCAACATTTTTCATGAATGAAAAACAAATTCAAAGATTTTTTCAGTAATTTCATGAAGAAAAGAAAAGAAAAATCAATTTAATTCCATAAGTTAGAAAACAAATGTTTTTTTAAGTAGTAGTGAAAATAGCTGATCTACAAGCTTACAACGCATTTAGCAGAGTAATGCGTTGTGAGCTTGTAGATCTGCTATTTTCACTACTTAGGGTTCCGGCGAGACATCACATTTTTCTTTTTGGGTCACAGGCTAAAAAGTTTGGGAACCTTAAAGGACTATTATATTTGACAGACATGGACTCTGGCATATCGCTGCTGTCGCTCAGAAACCTCTTATCTCCATATTTTTGGGGTAAATTAACACCCTACTTGATCATACTATCGTCACACGAAAGCATATAGTACAAGTTTGAATTGCTGCGTGAACTGAGCAACGCGTTTGGAGCTTGTAGATCTTTTGCTGTTTTTGAATACTGAAAAAGTAACAGTTATGGACACCGACACAGACGATATGCAGTATGTGCAGTCTCAGAGTAAATGCTACTAACTAGACTAGATTCTAGTCCATACCTTACCACAAAAGGTTTTAAATATTTACAAGCTTTTGCCACAAACGGTACAACCAAAAGGTCTCTTAGCTTATTTACAGGCTTTGCTACAAACTATACAACCAAAGGGTCTTAGCCTATTCCACAAAGAAACATACCTGAGATAATATATATATATATATCTAAGGTGCGTGCGTGAGCACACTATACTGTACATATCGTCAGTGTTAATGTAACTCTTATTAGGAACAATTGGTTTTTCGTTGAGACAGAAGGATGGGGGTGAGATGAGCTGGAAGGGATGTAGATGGTAGAGAGAGGAGCTGTGAAAACCCGACGTGCAAGATGTTGTCAAATATACGAATAATCCTCACACGACACATTCTTTTCCTTCAATAAACAATCCTGAATGCAGGCACCCGCATTATCCTCTCTGTAATGTTCTTTATCTGGAGACAGGAGATCTGTTTGTGTGTGTGTGTGTGTGTGTGTGTGTGTGTGTGTGTGTGTGTGTGTGTGTGTGTGTGCGTGCGTGCGTGCGTGCGTGCGTGCGTGCGTGCGTGCGTGCGTGCGTGCGTGCGTGCGTGCGTGCGTGCGTGCGTGCGTGCGTGCGTGCGTGCGTGAGTGCGTGTTGTTTGTGGTAAAAGCATTCCAGTAGTCAACATACCAGTATAGGCCATTGCCTGAGGGAAACATGCACGTGTGTGTACACACACACACACACACACACACACACACACACACACACACACACACACACACACACACACACACACACACACACACACACACACACACACACGTGCAAACCAGGCCATGTAGTACATTCAGGTCATTCTTTTTGTCCAGGTCCCTGGTTGAGACATGCTCATACTGTTCCTAGAATGAGGACCACAGGCTTAGTTGAGACGGAAAGGCAATGTAAACAATGTTGTTGAAGGATACAGACTCTAAACTTTAAGCCTCACAGCAGCCTGGCCTTGATTTATGAAAATGTTCTCTCCCAAAAGCACTGTCCCTACCGCTTCTATCCGGGTAATGTTTTATTTAAACATAATTGTTGAATTACTATTTAAATACACATGCATTGCACCTTTTTTATTTTAGAATGCTTTGACATTGAAATGGGAAATGGGCCTTGCCCTTGAGTTGTATCCATGCGGGTCACCACCATTCACTGTGAGTACGTCGCGACACCCCACTCTCACAGATAGGTGATTTCATCCCCCCCACTTTTGACCACCCGGACTTTTTTTCCACTTGGACGTCATATAGGGTTTCCCCTATATGAAAGCCTATTGGCCCATTTAAGATTGATTGAACGACGACTGTGCCATTTTTGCCAAGCATGCCTACTTGGGAATTTTGGCCGGGAATAGGCTAAAAATAGAACAAAAAAATAAATAAACCGCCAAATTCGGCGCGTGGGCATCGTCCCCTCCCCACGCTCATCCCCCCCACCTTCAGATACCCTGTGACACCCCTGGTTGTATCACTAGCTGACCGGTTTACACATGACCACAACATCCATGGTTTGATTCTGAAAAACAAAACAAAACAAACACATGATTAGGGCATGATGTTTTGCCCAATTTCTGTTTCTGCAACTTAAAATGATCTACAACTGATAGTTACTCGTTAGCCTGCAACAACAACTGTGTCATCGATCGAAACTTATTTCGATGCTGTGACACATGTGGGAAGGGGTGGGGGGGTTACTTGGTCAAAAATTACTTGGTCATGATTTTTTTTTCTCCCACAAAAAGAGGAAGACCATGGAAGCCCCTGGGCATTGTGGGAGCTGCTGTTGGTTTTGGGAAGAGGCCCCATATAGGCATCCTCCTATCATGCCTGCTTTGATCCGCATGCATTTGCATTGCAGGGCAAAGAACACAGTTAACAGTTGAGCGGGTTAGGAAAAAAGGGCCAGCACCAGCGTGGCTTGTTGGTTTTTGCTTGCTGTCTAAATTTGCTCTGCCAAGCGAGTGGGTGTTGCAGATGGAACCAAGTGAGTGAGTGAGTGAGTGAGTGAGTGAGTGAGTGAGTGAGTGAGTGAGTGAGTGAGTGAGAGTGAGTGAGTGAGTGAGTGAGTGAGTGAGTGAGTGAGTGAGTGAGTGAGAGTGAGTGAGTGAGTGAGTGAGTGAGTGAGTGAGTGAGTGAGTGAGTGAGTGAGTGAGAGTGAGTGAGTGAGTGAGTGAGTGAGTGAGTGAGTGAGTGAGTGAGTGAGTGAGTGAGTGAGTGAGTGAGTGAGTGAGTGAGTGAGAGTGAGTGAGTGAAAAAAAAGTAATATGATTAAAGAGATATGATTAAAGATTTAGTACACAATACTTCCTTTGGGCTATGGTACCTGTTTATGCTTAGATGTACATCATGTATCTTTTTACACTATCTGTATCTGTCCTGTATTTCATACTGCAGTGCTGCTGTGACAACTGCATTTCCCTCACATGATTAATAATTGTCTATCTATCTACCAAGATGTTTAACAATATTAATAAACAGCTGAGCGCGGCATGTCGCGTGCTTAGCTTGCAAATTAGTTATTTTGGGAAAGTAGCACCATTGTGCGACGGATATAAATTAGGCTTAAAAAGCGGGCCAAACAGATGAGTTAAGAGGGCTGGCATGTCACACGGCTAATTTTAAAAGCAGAGGTAGTGAAAGGGATTATCCAGAGGTCAAAGTTCAATCCAAAGCTTGCAAAACATGCTCAGTGCGTGGCCTTCCATTATGAAAGATCACAAGCCTTTGTTTCAAATCACAATCCACTCAAATGAACCGCAAAAAGTCTTCCAAACTTGACTGCCGTGCTCTGAATGATAAAGACGAGCAACACAATCTTCACTCTGCAGTCACTTCTGTGTTCTTTGACTACTTCAAACATGCCAGTTTATTTATAGATTTTCAATCTGTTATTTCAGGCCAGTTGTATGACAAAGTATAAATTAGGTTTCAGTGGCACAACATCAAATTGGTCACAGAGTGACTATGCAGCTTGTGCTGCATGCAACTGTGCAGCTGGGATGAAATGTTTTGCCTTTAATCAAAGGAACATCATTTTCACAAATATTCCTCGTTCTGGATTGGTTTATCTGTAACATAATTGACTTCAGATTGTGCTGCAGAATCTAACCTTGGTAGCAGGCAGTGAGCACTTTGAGATGAATACAGTTTGGTACAATATAAATATATATTTTTGTGCTAAGCATAGTAGTAACAATTTGTACATTTAGGGCTTGTTTTTAATGAGCCAACATTATAGTGTTTCCTCTGTCTCAGTCAGCGGTGCCGGGTGACACTGTGTTATAGCGTTTACTATTCTCATAACATGAGAATGTGTCATCTGTAGCTCTAGAGAGGAATACATTTATAAATATTCCAGTTTAAACAGCCTCTGTAGGTTTGTGTTTTAGAGAGTCTACACTGAGTCTACACAGTAAGATCCTCAGAGTTGAATTAACACTGAGGATTTCACTGTGTAGTAGAGCTGTTTGGCATGGGATCAGCAGCACCACAACAAGTAAAGTTACAGACTCTTGAAACCCCCACCACCCCTCAGAAGGGCTAAGTGGGCCTACGCCAGGGGGCATCTCAACAGCGTTTACGTTGGGTTCAGAGACATATTATCATTTCATATTTCATTACCCCTACTTATACTGTATAGGATCCTACTAGATCCCTCTATGGCTCCCAGGTTTATTTGCGGTCAAACTGATTGACATTAAAGTATGATCAAGTCTTGGCTAATTTACCATTTGGCCTTGGTGTGGAAACACGACACTGGATGACTTTCAGATGAAACAGAGCAGGACTTGACGGGAAATCAGTTCAGACGCGTGTCCTCTGCAGGATGAAAGGAGCCGTGTGTGTCTTGAGACCACTAAAAAGCTTGTGGAAGTTTCCAGTGGCGTAAAGTAACTAAGTACATGTAGCCTACTCAAGTACCGCATGTGTTTAAATACAGTGTTGAGTTGTTTTTACTTTAGTGGAGTAGTACTTCCACTTTGCACTACTTTTACTTCGACTCCACTACATCTCGGATCCAAATATTGTACTTTTACGCCACTACAGTTATTTGAAAACTTTAGTTACTAACTAAACATACCGGTACATTAACCACTTCAGCACTTTTGAGCTTTTGATCTGCTATTTTCTAAAGATTTCAGATTTTCTGTACATTTTGAAAACTTGTGAAATCGGACATTGTGCGTAGCAAGTAGTTTGACTTTTGGTAGTTTTAAGTATAATTTTATTCCAATAGGATACATTTGTATTATTATTAGTAATTTTACATTGAGATATTGATACTTTTACTTAAGTAAATAATGTGAGTACCACCACTGGAAGTTTCAGGCTGTTTCAGCACAGTTATTGATCCTAACTTTGCGGTCTGGAACTTTGCTGACATGTCTTTTCCGTGGCTTGCCCCGCCCCCTACTCCCCCCAGCCCCCCACCCCGGCTGTGCGTTACAGCCTTGCCCCAGTGAAGACATGGAAAGTCATTAACAAGTGCCCCCTTTGTTGCCGAACAAACACAGATGGTATTTGGCTCACGCATGGGGGATTAGCTGAACTTTGGGCCAGCTAGTGAAGCAGGCAGGCTCCACCACACACACAAAAAAAAGCTTCAGGCCCATGTGTGTATCTGAGCAGCACTTCATTCTTTTGTTTTTATGATTATTCCCGTGGTCATTTCGTCTCTACCATTGACTGGACAGCGTAGAAAGAGAGACGGGAAAGCGAAGGGGTTTAGAGAAGGAGGTGGTGACGCGCAATATGATTCTCAGACCTGGAATCGAACCAAAAAAAGAGTGGGACCGCATGGTAATACCGTTCCAACCGTGAGCAGCACTTCCTCAAATATGGGTCGGGAGTCGAGTACCTGGATGACTGCTGCTTACGTTATATTTTACAATTACAATGTAGGCGTTTAGCAGACACTCTTACTTAGCCAGAGCGACTGACAAGGGCAGGATCAGAGTGAGCAAAGTAAGCACAAAGCCTAGTCAACAAACAACAGGGTAAATAGTCACACTATAGAGTTTGAGTGCAGAGGGAACAATGTAGTGCCTCAAAGAAACTAGGATACCAGGTCAACAATGAACCTAGTATCTGTTCAACAGCAACAACATGCTGTCTAAATAACATTCTTGATGTTTTGATCAAGAACAAACAAATCTAAATAAACAAACAAAAAACATGGAAACCATTAACCAACACATATCTGCATAGCATAGTAAAATAACTACTACAGCATCTATTTGAGAACATTATGAAAAAAATACAGTATTAAGTGCACAGTAAGACCTCCAGAGCCAGGCTGAATTTACCCATCATGTTTGGGTGCTAAAACGTGGTTTGGACTGTCTGCTATACACCACGTCACAGTGCACGATAGATACTGTACCCTGCCTTACCCACTCACAT
Source organism: Electrona antarctica (assembly GCF_951216825.1). Taxonomy (NCBI): domain Eukaryota; kingdom Metazoa; phylum Chordata; class Actinopteri; order Myctophiformes; family Myctophidae; genus Electrona; species Electrona antarctica. The sequence goes on from NC_136812.1 coordinate 21,134,143, forward strand.
GGGGGAGCACGCTTTAGTCCGATGCATGTCCCGTTAGTCCGACATACCGTACATGGCCGGTTAGTCTCATCCGTGGCTTCCACGTGCGGTTAGGTTTAGGGTTTAGGGTTTGGGGTATGTCGGATTATTGGAATGTTGGACTAACGCTCCCCTCCCCTCACATGGGTCCTCTGGTCCAGTGGTTCTCAAAGTGGGTGCCGTGACACATGTCCAGGGGTGCCACAGAATACTTTGATAATATTGGAATTTATCAATATCACTTCAGTTTGATCACCCTCTATACTTATGTGTCCTTGATGCATTCTAATCTACACTAGGTAAGGGCTCCATCTTGCGCCGCCCTTATCCCTTATCCCTAAACGTATTTGCAATGTTTTTATATTTTGCTAAACATTTTAAAATAGTTCAACTAGCCGATCTACATCGAGACATTGTGAGCTTGTAGATCGGCTATTTGAACTATTTTAAAAGGTTTTTTTAAATAGTAAAAATTAGTTTAGGGATAAGGGTTAAGGGGTGGCGCAAGATATAGCCCCAAATATCTTTGCCAAAAACGCACGACAACGTGATGTGTTGTAGATAGCTTGTAGATCGTCTGTTTTTGGTGAATGTCAGATTAACATATTGACGTACAGTCCCCAATATGACATACGGTTCTAAGAATTAACAGTGTAGTTCAGGGGTGCCGTGGACGAAAAAGTTATTTACAGGGTGGTGCCCTGAGCCAAAAGAGTTTAGAGGATCACTGCTCTAGTCTGGCGCTGTGAGGGTGTGCAGAGCGGATGGCATGGAGGGAGGAGGGGTTGGGTGGTCCTGCTGGAAGAGATGAAAGAACAAGTCCCCATTTGTTCTGTGGGTGAGGCACTGGCTGCAGCACTGACAAGCAAACTGACCTGCGGCTTTGTTTGAACAAGAGGTCAAAGGTAGAGAGCCGTGCCCCATTGCATTGTGTGCCTTGTAGTGTTTGGTGGCACATTTTGGGACGTAGAAGAAAGTGTGTGTCGTGTGGGGAAAAAAATAGAGATTTATAGTGGATGTGTAGTAAAAGTGCACTTTGTTGACACATTGCTGTAGTGGATTATGGGTGAATCTTTTGACGTTCTGCATGTTTGTACTGTCATCCGTTTGTTTTACTGCACTGTTTGCAACAGGCTCGGCTCCAGGATGAAATGACTGAGGGGGGGCAGTTGAAAAATGACAAGGGGGCAGTGGGGCACACATCATTATTATATAGTAAAACAATATGTACTGTACATACAACTTAAACTGAGGGGGCAGAATTTGCAACAGAGGTTCCCAGCCCCCCTCTGGCACCCCCATGGAGCCAGGCCTGGTTTGCAGGAACAATAGGATTCACTGGTGTTGATTGGTTGTAGAATCAGAATCAGCTTTCACAGTTTTACAGATAAAAAAGTGTGTGAAATTCATTTTTGTGCATAGTTCCCATCATGTCATTTTTCCAAGAGAAAGTGGGTGGGGTAAGGAGAGAAAGTTTTAGCACTCTTGCCAAAGGTACAGGTAAAGGGTTTTCTTCTGTGTGGTTCTTAAATATTTAGAAGCTTTTGCCACAAACAAAAAAACAAAAGTTCTGTTAGGTTATTTACAAGCTTTACTACAAACTATACGACCAAAGGGTCTCAAAAACATATGTACACATAGTACCTGAGATAATGTATATATTAGGTGCGTGAGCATAGCAGCCGCTGTGTACTGTTCAATGCATTATATATACTTAAGGACTTATTCAAGGTACTGCTAGGACATGGATTAAGGTGCAAGGAGTCAGTGGGTGTCAGCCGCATAGAGGGCTGACATTGGTATTTTACTTTGTCTTAATCAGTGATTATCAACCTTATTAACAAGAACCCCCTGTTTGATATGCAGCAGGCCATGGACACTCATTTGATATGTTTTATCTGTATGACCTTGGCCTCCAGTGGTCTGAATGCAGATGGTAATGGACGGTGAAGGACCAGTTACTGACTGTTTGCGTGCGACACACAGCAGACACTCACAGTGTGTATATTGTTGTCAGCTCGGCTCGTAAAATTCTGAGTGCTAAATTAACTGATGGTGTGCAAATGGTCTCTTTTCGGTCCATTTGCATGCACACATTTCAGATTTTTTACAACGTGGAACACCTGCAGAACACAACTTCCTATTCACTCCTCATGAGTCCATGACTGTGCGTGCGTGCGCGTGCTCATGCACATGGGTGTGTACTTGTTGCATGTGCGCAATGCTGGATGTCTGAGAGACAGCCGGTTGAAAGTGGTTTAAAATCAAATTATTTAGGGTATATAAGATTTGCTCTATTGGGAAACCAGTGCTGATATATTAAGTTAAAGCAATAGGCCACATGAGGCTGCAGTTTATCACCGTTAAGAGGCTGCGTTGGGCCTAAAACCCCTTAGCTGTTCTAAAATAATGAAGAAGGGACAAATCCTTGCGTGGCTTAATGCTTTTCTAAAATGGTTACCAAATATGGCAACATGATTTAATAAAATTCATTTTTGCAAGAAAGTAGAACCTGCAACTGCCTCCACAAACAAGGAAGTCGCTCTTAAGCTCTCCTCTTACCGTTCCGTGGTGGGAAAACAAAATTGCGTGACTAGCTGTTAGTATTGTAAACAAGAGGTTGGTGGCGCGAAGCTGATCCATGCGGTTCTAGGTGTGTGTTTATTGAATATTTTACAACAGGACTCAGCCAGTCAAAGCCAACCAATGGAACGATCCGTTTTAGAATAAACACAACTCGTAACTTTGTGTATAGCTGTATACAGTTACAGTGCATTGCCATAATAATAATGTGTGGTTGTCACAGAATCCTAAGGCACACCTGGACTTGTCTCACGGAACACCAGTGTGCATTGGCACACCGTTTGGGAACCGCTGTGTTAATTTACTAAAGTCAACACAGGCACTGACTCATAACAGGCTAATGATTTACCTCAATGGCTGTATTCTCCTCACCTTAGAGCACTACACACACACACACACACACACACACACACACACACACACACACACACACACACACACACACACACACACACAGTTGGACCATTGGACTGCTGTGTTTATAAAAACATGGAAATAGAAAGAGCCTACTATGCATGCATGTTGTTTCAGTCTATTGAGAATGAGGTCGTATGTGTACGCATAATTAGGACGTGTCGTTTCATAAAACTATTTATTAAAACAAGTGTGCGTTCTTTGATTTGGGCTGGCCTGGCTCTCACGCACTCAACCTCTTTAAAAAATGAATGTGAATAATTTTCAAACAATTTAAAAAACGAAAGAATTATCGAAACATTTAAAATGCAAGCTCACAATTCGTCACAATGTGATGCGTTGAGAGTTTGTAGATGTATTTTCGCTATTTGCCGTACAATGACATGAATTTAGGGGTTATTACGCGAAGGTCACTGAGGTCCACCAATGCTTGACTTTCCATTTGTAGAAAACTAGAGGTTTGCGCTCACATCTAACGCCACGCGTCCAAAAACAATAACGTTACATTGCTGTTACACTAAAACCTCTGCTTCCCATCATGCAACTGTAAACCAACATGCATTGCACTGCATCGACGCACGTGTCACGTGATCGGCCGTAGCCAATGGGAAGAAATTGTGGGATTTCACCATTGGAAGAACGCTCTACTTCTCTACTTGACCACCAAAGTTTGGTGGTCAAATGCGCACGTGCAAACGAGCGTTCGATGTTAAATCCCGGTTTCCTGGTCATAAATGCACGGGCCCGCCTGCAGTTCCAGCTTTCACCACTACGTCTCACAGCTTCAACGCTGGCCAGCCTTATTGGGGGCTTGGATTTCACCGCCGGCCACTTCCTGTTTCGGTGCCGTTTTAAAACCCTTTTTTGTCAGATTCTATAGGCTGCATCCGCGGTGATTGAACAGAACGCGGTCCTGCGCTCATTTCTTGGCATTTTATTCATACACACCATTTTGTACACTGACAGGTAAATGAACACTCAGGTATTTACATTGCACTACCACGGGCCAAGGTAACCCTTCGCTTTTGCACGAGATAAGAAAAAAAAGCACGTGACATACTACAGTATTTTGCATCCATGCAGGTAATTTTGCTTTCAGCGACGAAATGACCTGATTACAGTTATCTCAACAGGGTCACAATAGATTGATAACGGGACGCCGAGTGATTGTCATAAAGCATTTTTGTCTTATCTTGTTGTGGAAATCAGCACGTCCTCAGAGGCATTGAGAGGAGTCTTCTGTAAAGACGTTATCTCGTCACATCACATTCTGAGCATACCAAACTGTCCTTAAGATAATAATATGTTACTTTTTTGGTTCCCCCCCCCCCCCCCCCAAACTAAATAAACATCTGTGTTTAGTATCAGTGGTGTTCATCTGGGTACATGGTGAACCCATAGAGCCGTCATTGTGAATTCAGCTGACACAGAGAGGGCTTGCTCAGTGCCTGCCCTGATTGCTTGACACAACACAACAGACAGACGTAGTTGTTTGGCTTTCCTTTTTTTTTTGCCACCACCAGTATGTAGCCTTAGGAATGCAACTCTCTCTCTCTCTCTCTCTCTCTCTCTCTCTCTCTCTTTTTCTCTCTCTCGGTGTCTCTCCGCCTCGCTATCTCTTTCCCTCTGTCTGTCTGCTGTGCATTGCTTTGTTGAAACGTGTTGAGTCTTGAGAGGGGGGGGGGGGGGATTCATAGTGCTGAGCAGAAAAACCGAGCTGCTGTTAGCCCTGTTTAAAACAGAGCTGCTGTTAGCCCTGTTTAAAACAGAGCTGCTGTTAGCCCTGTTTAAAACAGAGCTGCTGTTAGCCCTGTTTAAGTGGAGATTGTCACGGACACAGGCTTTTATGACACTGTATGTACTGTAGGTCAGAAGGAAGAAGGAGGAGGAGTTATTAGAAAACACCTTTGACACAGAAATAAGCCATATAACCGTATTTCATGAAATTGAAATTGTTTCTAAACGATTCTACCCGTTGTTATATTGTTCAATACTTTTACGGCATTGATTTAGATGAGGCTTTAGTGATTACTGGTTCAGTCATGTTGTAGGCTACTGAGTTGAATGTCAAATGTAAAAAGGATAATTCCACTGAACTGAACTAAAGCTAACCTGAGACTTGGAACATTGTAACAATGAACTGAATTTAGATCCCCCTTTCGACACACCATCCAATCCCATGTTCAGTGGCTTCAAATGCCAACCTACTTGTTTAGAGGAGAGGACATGTGGGTATTTTGCCACCCAGAAGCGCCATAATCTCAGGCTAATTTTCAAGTCTTCGCTTTGTCTCGTTTTTCTGCCAAGATTAATGGGCAAGGGGTTCACATTCACAATGCCAGATAGAAATAGACTAGAAAGCGTTACACCTCAGACTCCCTTAGGAGAGGAGAGTGGAGGATTAAGGGGATTAAAAAGTGAGCGTGTTAAGTTTTGCCCTCAGCTCTCCTTACCAGACGTATTGGGGATGTCAACAGGCCTAGAGTGAGTCATATACTGTAGCGTGCTGTAAATAGCAAGCATGGGATGAACTTGTAAATCGCCTGGGAATTGTTCAGGGCTCAGTGATTGTGCAAGTCATTATGAAGGAGCTCCCAATTGACCAAAATCACACGACAGGCATTTTCCTCTTAAATCATACAGGGGGCGGACATTATTAAGCGTAAAATGGTCTGCTCTGTAAACGTGGGGCATCTTCAGGCAGGAGGGAAATGAGTGGTGAAGTCCACCACAAAGGATTGTCATGCTGCCAAGGGCTTTTATTGTTCGCTTACAGACATGGCAGTAATATTTTTGGAGGATTAGCGGCGATCGTATGGGGTTTCATGTTTGTCTGGTCTGGTCCACGGGACGCTGGCGACACAACACAGGTGTGAAATCACACGCGCACAATGAGGCCTCCCAACACTCTGAGGACCGCCTAAAGTTATGTTATACTTCATCCTATGACTCTGGCTGCAGTGTTACGCCCCCCTCCTATCAGGTGTCTCATCAGATGCCACAATCTGTTGAACCCCTGCTTTAACAACAGGGCTTCTCTTGGCAGCTACAGTAACCACGTACAGTATGTCATCATATCCAGCCATCTAACAGAGTGGGGGAAATAAAAGCATTTTATCTATAAATAGCTACACTGACATTATTAGCAATGTGCCAAATGTTTAAGTTGCCCATGTGATGAGTTATTATTTATTCATTCATCGGAAAATCCGTCCCCTATTCCTCTGCTCGTCCAAAGTATGAATGGTAAATGGTGCATTTATATAGCGCCTTTATCCAAGGCGCTTTACATAGATTGTGCATTACATTCACCCATTCACACACACATTCATACACCGATTGCGGCGGAAGCCATGCAAGGTACCAACCAGCACATCGGGAGCAATTTGGGGTTCAGTGTCTTGCCCAAGGACACTTCAACATGTAGACAGGAGGAGCCGGGATTCGAACCGCCGACCCATGGATCATTGGACGACCTGCTCTACCTCTTGAGCCACAGTATGCCATTTCTCGAGTCTTTGGTGGAAACATGTCTTTGTGACCGTCAACACACCTGAACTTACACGACTTGTCTCTGTTTCTCCGTCTTCTCTCCTCTCCATATTACCCCCATCCTCTCTCTCTCTCTCTCGTCCCCTCTTTGTGTCTCGCCTCGCTCTTTCTCCAGGTGTGTTGAAGGACTATCTACGAGAACTGCCCTTCCCTCTGATTGATAAGCAGTTATATGAGGCTGTGTTGGAGTCCATGGCCAGGAGACCTCTGAGGATTGGTCCAGGGGGCTGTGAGAATGACCAGTCAGACACGGAGACCACGGTCAGCTTGCTGGACATCCTACCAGAGGTGGAGAAGGTGAGGAAGTACTAGTGTTCATTTTGTCCCTGGTTCCCAGAGTGACCTTAATAATTATTGTCTAATACTCCTTCGCATGACTGCATTGCTTGCTAAGAAGATCTGATCTTAGAGCTAACAACACGTTGCGTGTGGATTGAGCTTTGTGGTTATTGTGACAGCTATAATAAATTGTTTCTTCTGCTACTAAAACTATATTTTTCTAATTCTAACAATAATAACATTAGTGGGTTTTTTTTGTGTGTGCTTCAAGACAACACTGCGGAAGCTTCTAGACCACTTGAAGCTGGTGGCATCCTACCAGGAAGTGAACAAGATGACCTGCCAGAACCTGGCAGTGTGTTTCGGCCCAGTGCTGCTCAGCCAACGCCAGGAGGCCTCGTGTCACACTAACCGAGTCTTCATTGACTCTGAGGAGCTGGCCAGTGCCCTGCACTTCAAAAAGCACATTGAGGTTCTGCACTACCTGCTTCAGCTATGGCCTGGTGAGTCTGAGTGTAATTCTGTGGTTCTCAAACTTTTCAATGCCAAGGAACCCCATAATTCTGAGAGTGTACAAGTGGGTCCATTTGGTTCCATTTGTACACTCTCAGAATCACAGACCTGTACGGGTCCACCTGGAACCCCCTCAAGGAACCCTGAGGGTCCCTGTACCACTTTGGAACCAGTGGTCTAATTCAGGGGTTCTCAACGTTTTTGGCTGGGGACCCCCGGAAATGCTTTGGCCATGTCTCGCGCCCCCCGCCCCCCGAGGGGTCGCGACCCACGGGTTGAGAACCCCTGGTCTAATTCATTTTTGAGTCATTATCTGAATATGGTTTTGCACACTTATCTACATTCCAATGTACTGTAGCTGTTCTGCATGCAGTACAGTATATGCCTCGCCCACACCAGAGGGGGGGTATCGTGCAAATTGCTACCAGCTCTGTGGCTTAGTTCCACGCAGAACCTTGAAAGGGCCGGGGGTGCTTTGATCCCTGAGGTTACCCACCACCACTGGCACGAGCACGGCAGATAGCCACTGGCCACCATCTGTGTTGATCCGGTGCAGATGGAACTTGGCCACAGTGTGCTTCATCATGGCAAACCACAAAGGACAGAGCCAATCAGAGCCAAGCGAGTAAAGCCCTGCCATGAACCAAACCTCTGAGGTGTGGCTCTCTTGTCTTGTTTGGACAAATCGCCAACCAGGGACTAATATCCAGAGCTAACCAGCCATCCTCGAATTGCTAGATATCTGTCCGTTTGTCCAACAGTTGCATGCTGGCCACAGCTGTCCCTTCCTTGCAGTTGTTCATTGAGATGTGAAACAACCAACCAGTCTGAGATGAATATGAGAGATGACACCTCGAGGGGAGCGGTCAAAAGCATTAAGCATATTCCTTGCGTAAAATCTTTTGTTGTGTTATTAAGTTGCTGTTCATCTGTCACATGCTATATACACATTCTGTGTGTACATGTTCAACTGTATTTATTCACCCTCCAGTCACCCCTTAATGAACGTGTTAACTGTCACTGTCAGCGTGTGCTTCAGTGGATGTTATGTATTACTGAGGCCTAAGGACGGAGAGGCACATTTATCCAAAACCTCAGAGTGTTCTAATCTAGACTGTGTACAGGCAGACAGACTGAGCATAAAGATGTGACTATGTGAAATATTTCCTTTTGACCGAGTTTGCTAAAAGTGTTTTTTTTAGTTTTTGTTGATCTTTTTCTAAATGTGCAAAGCAAGGCATGGCTATTTGTTGGTCATTTCATTGTATAGTCATAACAGTTATTAGGGGGGGAAAGCACTTTCTACTGAGTGTTTACATTTTTATTTTGCTCATCATCACTAACAAAGATCACCATCTCTAACTGACTAATTAAAACCGTGTTTAAATGGAGGGGCTAACAATGGTACAAGTGTAAAACATACAAACAAATAGGACCTAAAATATTAAGCCTCTCACCAGTACTGTGGGAAGTTTAACACCTACAGCATTGAGGGATGAGACACACAGAGCAGCATACACAGGAGCATAAGTCAGCATTCATAAGTCTCATATTAGCTGGTAGCCTAGTAATAGGTAAGTACAAGTGAAGCTGTGCAAAATGAGACAGACAGTGCTTACTATGTACGTAAAAAAGGGAGGTATTTGTTTATTTTTTGGTAAGAAAACAGCTTGCAGCTAGAAGAAGAGTCTGTCTGTAGCAGTGGTTTTCAAACTGTTTGTGCCAATGGACAAGTCAAAATCTGTATTCATAGTGAGAATAGCCAACTCATTTTGAACATGTGCGGAAAGAATAAATACATGAATATTATTCATGTGTGTGTGTGTGTGTGTGTGTGTGTGTGTGTGTGTGTGTGTGTGTGTGTGTGTGTGTGTGTGTGTGTGTATATATATAGTAAAATAATACAAATATTCATAACTTGTTTGCAGTTATATATATGCAATAATAATGTGTGGTTGTCACACTGTGTGGGAACATATATAGTATATTTAGTCTTTGATAGATGTGCGTGTGGGTCTATAACAGTCCTTACTATAACATAAGTCTGCGCTAGCAATAGCATGTCTGGCTACTAGTGGATAATGACCCGGTCTTGTGAGAAATTCTAACCTTGATCAGGCTTTCAGCGTGGCTTCAAGGCAATGTTTCCCCTCTGTTACCTCCTTTCAGTCCACTTCCCCTGCTCAAGAGCGTAGGATGGCTGGGCTATAATTAAAGACATTCCTGGCCTAACCTTAGCCCTCAGCCCTCTAAACTTAACCCTAACATTTCATGGCCATTATGGTATATTTCCATCCTCCTCTTCACACCCCACACGCATAACCAACCATCCTCTTCACACCCCACACGCATAACCAACCATCCACTGCATTGTTGCTTTCTGGGCCTCAAAGGCACGAGGATACATGACAGATGTGCTTTCTGTCAGGTCAAGGGGCTCTTTATGTTTGTGTGTGACCAGACCACTGACCACCATTGTGTCTTGGTAGATACATTTTATATTAAGGAGGCATCACATGTGGGGAATTTGAGTTTGGATACTCAAACTCACTTGTGTGTGTGTGTGCCATGTGCTTCATCAGCTGTGTTCTGAGTGGTTGCTGTTGAGCAGGTGGTCAGGAGTGGATCGCACGATGGCAGTGTACGGCAGCATGTGGTGGAGGACATTGTGTGTGTGTGTGTGTGTGCGTGCGTGCGTGCGTGCGTGCGTGCGTGCGTGCGTGCATGAGTGCGTGCGTGCGTGCGTGCGTGCGTGCGTGCGTGCGTGCGTGCGTGCGTGCGTGCGTGCGTGCGTGCGTGCGTGCGTGTCCATGCTATTTTTAAGTGGTGGCTTTAACACAAAAGTGTTAAACCAACCTTGGGAATGAAATCACGCAACATGTGGTATTATATGTATTTTCAAAACAGTAAAGAGACTCAGCAAGAGCATGTGATGTCCATAAAAGGCACATTGCCTTTTGTCACTTACAGTGACACTGAAATAACAAAAGGAACCACATTACATTGCTGCTTGCTCCTGACTATTTGAATATGACTTGATAACAATCAGGAAGCATCCGTTGTACTTTGAAACTTTCTTGTCGACAGTGTGTCTAAAGTCTTTTAATTTCCCGAATTACAATCAAGGTCTAACAGGCTTATCTCTTAATGCTATTTTGTTTTCTGTTCCCTTCTTATCCAGTAAAAGACAGCTAGCGGTGTCGAAGTGTAGATACACAGAGAGAAATAAGAGAGTGTGACAGGTAACTGAGTTGTGTTGGAGTTGGTTTTGTTGAAGTGTTTTTTTACAATTTATTTTTGTAGTATATCCACCTTACTCTCTTGTCCAAAGAGGGATTAAGTCGTCTTTATTAGCATAATATGTTACATTATAGCTTTATTTACCTTAGTTTAAAGTAGCAAGTAGTGAAAACCGAGGACCCAAGAAGAAAGTTAAATAAAGCCTATAAGCTAAACCTCAGAGACAAGTCAGAGAAGTTTCAAGAGTGTGTGTTGGAGTGAATTCAGCATGCATACTTGTCTTAAGCATGGCATAACATAAGCATGGCGTGGCATGTTGTCTGAGATCCCACCTGGGAAAAGTTATTTCTGCTACAGGACCTCTTGTGTGCTCACATGGTCAATATTTGACTCAACAGCAGCTGGACCTCATAGTCCCGCTAGTGGCAGGCCTCGAAGGATGGCGGTGTCGGACCGCCTGGCCGTCTCCTTCTGGCTGTCCATGCATCTGTCCACCACTGTGGTCCCAAAACGAAATGTGACAAACAAACAAAACGACCGACTCAATTGCCAGGGAATTTCGCTGTGCACCTTCATGATCCCTGTAGGACAAACCCTGTTGATTTTCATGATCCCATGACTTTTCCTCTACCACCGCCCGTCAATCTAATACGCCACAAGCCAGGACGTGACCTAGCTCCCCCCCCCCTGGTGGGAGGGGCTGGAAGGAGCGTCGCGGCTTGTGATTGGGTGAGACAGGCCGCCAGTGAGGGGGTACGGAGCACTCTGCTGTGTTCATTGTAGGGACGAGGATTTACTATTCTGTGCCCATCGTGGTGCAAATCGGACGGGGCTGAGTCGGCTCGAGCGAACTTCGCAACGTTCGACACGGCAACTCGCTTTAGCTCGGTCGGTAGTGTCTCCCGTGGGTCAACTTTGCTTGAGACGGCGCCCCTCCGTCGCGGTCTTTGGAGACCACAATATGGTTCATCTCATCATCATCATGATTTTGTTCTGTTAACATTTGTGGTACTCATATGGTTAAGGCTTGTTTTTGTTTTAAGGCATGTTTTGATATTAAATTATAATACTTATAATGATGATCAAATAGCTCACCTTCACATTCTGACTTTGTCCTATCATGTCTTCCTGACTGTTTTCACAGTACCGGACGAATACAGCCAACGGTCTTCCCCTACTCCCACAGCAGAAGCTCTCGCCGCCACCACTGACCTGCTGACCATCCCGCCTCTCCGACGGAGGAAAGAGCGCCCGCAGGTGCTGAACCTGAGCGACGCAGAGATGGCGGGCGTCCTGAGGCCCAGGCCGGGCCGCCTGGACAGCCCCAGTAACCGCTACGCCGGCGACTGGAGTGGCTGCGCCGGAGAGTGCTACTTCCCTCCTGAACTCATGCTGCTTCCTAGCAAGGAGGAGGCGGACTACGACGACGTGGCCTCTGAGGACACGGACTGTGTCAACGAAGAGCAGGAGCAGCCAGAGGAGGGAGGAGAGGACGAAAATGCAGATAAAGAACAAGGTTTTAAAGCACAGGAGAGGGAACAGGACGTCCCAACCTCTGCACTGTTTGACTCTCCCGAGGAGCAGGAAGAGGAGGAGGAGGAGGAAGTGCATGCAGGGCCAACGGAGGAGGAGGAGGAGGAGGAGGGAAAGGAGGAAGAGGTGGAGGAAGGGCACGGCGAGAGTGATGGTTCAGGCAACAGTCAGCCCAGGGAGGAAGAGGAGGTGGAGGAGGTGGAGGAGGAGGATGACGACGACAGGGTGTGTGACCACATCCTTCCCCCGCATCTTCCCAAAGAGCACACCTACCAGGCCTACATGAAGATTCAGGATATTAGCCCGGTGCTCAGCAACAGGGTCAACCTCCGAGACCTGCAGGAGAGCATAGACACTCTAATAGGCAACCTAGAGAGAGAGCTAAACAAGAACAAGCTCAACGTAGGGTACTGACTCGTACCACACACGAACACTAAAACGTGCACACACGTAAGGTACAGAAAAGATGTTTGTGTGTGTGTGTGTGTGTGTGTGTGTGTGTGTGTGTGTGTGTGTGTGTGTGTGTGTGTGTGTGTGTGTGTGTGTGTGTGTTTGGGGCGGGCGGGTATCTGGGGGCAGGTCTGACTTACCCTATCACGGTGCTTCAGGAGTGTTTTTCTGTGATGATACCATGGCAATGGTGTAAGGTGCTGTATGTTCCTGCACAAATCAAGTGGATGAGTTGAAAAGATATGTAAAGGGGCACTTCTGTTTTTTTGTTTTTTTTGTCCTACCTAGCCCTAAACATTCCGCTTTCCCCCTTTTTTTCCTGTCAGCTATTTGTTGTTTTTGTTGTGTTTTGGTCCAGATCTGTGTTTTGTTCTGTTATTGTTGCTTCTCTTCTTATTAGAAGAACCCATTGACCCCCAGGGGTGTAAAAGGTGCCTTAATTGTGTGAAGGTGGTACATTAAGGGGACAATCCACACTATAACAAAATTCACATACCGTAATGCCAGTCTCGTGATCTTAGGTCAGTCTTAGGAGGCCAAAAACTGAAGTTGTCAATCAGCGCCGTTGCGAAGATGCAAAATCTGCAGGGGTTTCTCTTGACAGTAAATTGAAGACTTTGTGAACATGAACAGAATAGTGGAATGTGCTCTATTGCATTATAGAATGAGCGTGTCGTGTTCGCCCCAGAAAATGTTACTGATTACTGTCTTACCCACAAAGTCAGTCTCATATTCACTGTTGGCAATGCATTCCCAGCAGTTGTGCCTCAACGACAGGGTCAAGAGTTAGGAGTTAACTCTTGAAGATCATAGAAATAACCTATGTTAATTCTGCTTTAGAGTGGATTTCCCCTTAAAGGCAGCAGAAAGCTTTTCTATTGAGGTACGAAACTCAAAATGTTGTACAACAATAATGCACTTATGAGGCAGGCGGTAGTGTAGATTGTCGGTATATAGTGCAGCAATATGTTGGCTGTGGACTGAATGATGGAATAACAGCCACTGAAACCTCCTCTTAGGGTACTGGAGCCTGGGAAACTACACATGAACACGTGCATCAACACTCACACAAACACGGTCGCACGGTCGCACGCACGCACGCACGCACGCACGCACGCACGCACGCACGCACGCACGCACACACGCACACACACACACACACACACACACACACACACACACACCTGCCCCATTGGGATGGGAGTTATTATGTGGTTAGATTGTCTCTGCTTGTACAAGCATGCACACCAGATATATAGTACATTTCATCTTATGCAGGCAACTAAAGAGAGAGTGCATTTTATGTGATGTAATATCGACCTGACAAGTGAAAAGGCTTAAAGACCAGCACTTTTCTGCTCTTCCCAACGACCCCACCTTTTGGCATGGTGCGCGTTAAACCATGAAAGAGACAAAAGCCAAATGTGAAACACAAACTGCAGAGCAGCAGTTAAAATGGTTACTGCAGATGCAGAAGCCTTCGGCTAATATGAGTTTGCTGCCTAAATAGTCAAAAGTACATTTTCAGCAATCCAGGGATTCAGAATGATCAGTATTTAACATATATATGTATATAAATGTATTCGGAGTATATTATTTTTTACAGCTTATGTTTCCATGGTGTATTTAAATGCTCCCAATGATCTTCTATAGTGTTGACTCGTAGTAACAGTTGCATTTCTTCCCTTCATGCTACCTGTTCACATTTTAATGTGCTGGACTAATGGTACAAATTTAGCTGTAAAATATATGATAAAGATGTTCTTGCAGAAAGAGATATTGTTATTTTTGTTATATTGTGTACATATTTGACATCTATTTGTTGTCTCTGGTGGACTAAGCTATGTTCATTTTGGTGTTTTTGTTTTTTAAGGTACTGAACGTTGCATGGTCAAAAGCTTTACTGACATAAGATTATTTCCCATCTGCCTTGGTTATTGATATTTATGTGTATCGACACTATATTATGTAAAGTATGCCCATTTCTTCACCTGATTCATATGGATGATGCATATCGTTCAAGCATTTCTCTAGAGCAGTGGTTCTCAAACCTTTTTTTAATGTCAAGGACCCCCATTACTCTGTAAGGCCTGTAAGGGTCTATTTGGAACCCCCTCAAGGAACTCTTAGGGTCCCTAGACCCTCAGAGAACCATTTCCCTAGATGTTTTGAGAACCATTTCTCCAGAGGACTGAAAGGCGGGATAACAGTGTCAAACTCAGTTCCTTGAAGTCAGACTGTCAGTATACAATGTCGTGACTCATGCTCAAAATGAGGGACAACGTTGGTTCAACTCCCTTTGCCCTGAAACCTGCCACATTTACTTCTAAATTATATCCAGTGTATAATTGCCAAAATTCTACCGCAAACATCTCCATCCTTTCAAAATGGCATAGATGCAGAGATGTCCCTTTTATACCTTCTACTATAGCTGAACGGTCGCCCTGCTCCACGGGCTACCTGTCACCTCTGCTCCATGGCCTACTCTGTCAGTTGTGCCCTCTAGGTCTGAGAAGGACTTGTGAAATTGATTGTCACCAGGGTGCCTTTCAAACCATCTGTCTGCCCGTTCAACTGGGAGGACAGAGCGGAGAGGACCCATTTCATCCTCCACTTGAAATTTACGTATTACATTTTGGTTAGCAATATTAACAGATTTGTATTTTTAAACATTACCAAGATCTTGTTGGAACAAAGAGCACAACCCATACTGACATTGGCTGGATTTATTACACCGCAGGTGAAAATCATTTTCACTAATTTGTACTTTCAGTATTGCCTTGATATAACACAGAATCAGATCTCTCATTTCAAATAGTGCAACAAATCTCTGCCGGATTAAAAGGGGAGAAACCAAACAAAACCTGTAAACCTGTGCTGTAATTCGGCTTATGCTAGTCTTGCATGAATAGCATAATTCAACCTTGCATGGCCGATTTTGCCAATCATGTCTAATCAGTTACTTCAAGGAAGGGAGGAAAGCAGTCAAGTGTAACCTCTGGCTCGATCCTTTCAATGTGTGATCTTCTTCCTGTTTGTCAATCAATGCATTCCTGTCTTGTATTATCCAAAACAGGCCATTCTCCTCTATGCCTATCACATGTCAGCATGTCGTATACAGTATGCGTACACGTCGTGTCGTTGATTAAACTTTCCTGTGCCGTCTGTCCCCTGGAGAAAAAAAAACAAAGCAACAAGGAAAGCATCACCCAGCAGAATATTACTTTGTACTGATCCCGACAAATGTATGGTCATATTAAAGTATATTATTTCACGTTCACATGCAGTCTCCTCATCTTCCTGCACAGCAGCACAGCAGGCGAGCTGCCTGCAGGGCCTCTTGACTCTGCATTTTATACGTTTAGATTCCGTCTCTGTTGGGTGGAAACCTCTATTTTTTTTTAATGGCAAAAGTAGAAGATATACAAGCTTGTAGATCTGTTACTTTGGATGCTTTTGTGATACTTTGGTATGATCAAGTATGGCGTTCATTTTTTGGGGGGAAAACCACAAAAAGAGAATATGGCGATGGGAGGTTTCTGCCCGACAGCAACGATATGTTGTCGATGTTTTAATGGTTTATTGGTGATTGGTTTTTATCAAAATGCTACTTCAGAGAAAGTGAATTCAAGTACAATGAGAATACAGCTTTAACAGTTGGTACCTCAAAACATCAAAAGTAAAATGTGGTCTATATGTGAAATAGACCACATACTAAATACCTAAATTATATCAGTGATATAACAGCTTTTTGTTGCATATTCTCTAGTATAAAACACTAGTAATTGCACTGAATTTTGAGTGCTTTTCACTTCGTTATTTTATTATTTGTTAATATATAAGCCCAATTTCCTACTAAAATGACCATTTTGGTGCAGCAGTCTTATAGAGAGTATGCGCGTGACATCATCATCAAACCAGGAAGTTATGCAGGAACGCCTACTGAGTGGATAAAAACTACTTTCTAGCCTTGACAACCCATGCATCCAAACAGAAAAGTCCTATTAGATTGCATTAAACAACATTAAACCATGTTAAACTCACTTTGCATGTTCCTTTGCCACTCGATGTGCCATTCACTTTAAGCATGCGCATACCCTCTATACTGACCATGTTATTGACCATGATACTGACATGATATTGACCATGACACTGACATGATACTGGCCATGATTCTGACAAGACTCATGCTCAGTGTTACTGACTATGATACTGACATGACACTGTGACTGACATGATACTGATGATGGCAGTATGGTGTAATAATCACATGCTAACAGTCCGGTTTAATGTAAAATCTCATATTTAGAAATTGGTTCAATGTTTTCTAAATTATAAAAGCAACACAAAGCTTTTATTATAATTGGGTGTGGGGGGTGGTAAGGAACCTGGATATCGGATATGGGGGCACTGAAACGGCTGAGAAACATTGATTTAAACAATTGAAATCCAAACGTGAGTTTCAGGAAATCTATTTCAAATGCATACGTCAAAGATTGTGACAGAACTATACTCAACAGAGTCGCATTACCATTGTTCAAATGCCTGCATTTACAAAAATACCTGATCTACACAGCTTGTAGATCTATTTTTACTATTAAAAAAGAATGAATGGGATAGATAGATAATAAGAGAGTTGAAACTGGACTCAAGCTTTCAGATGTCCTTTGTAATGGAAGAGCAGCTGAAACCCGGCCTCATAGAGTATAGATAAAATAAGCTGGGAATTGCCCTTGGTGGCTTGTGGGAATCTCCCAGCACAGTGCACAGCTTCAGGGACATTCCCAGGATACATCTGTCTTTTGAGTTGTCCAGTAAAATCTGCTGTAGTAAGGCTGTGATTTAATTGTGGCTTCCACACATACATTTTACTACAACCGTTCTGGAAGTTATGTAACAAATCTATTTTATGGTAACCTTTGCCAAATGTAGGCTACCATATGAAAGTAGACTGTTTAATTTCAGCACATAGCACCGTAACCATTGGATAGCCCTGTACCTCTTCAAAGTAATATGAAGTATTTTTTTTTGTGACCACGAGTCCTAAAATCACCTGTTAATTATACTACCATGAAAACCCAGCCTGGGAGAGATTCCAGCATGGCTGATAAACATCTTCTGGCAGGTAACTAAAGAGGTCAGACTATACGGACACCTTTCAGCAGCAAATGGTTTTCACCATTTTGTTATGTGTACATACAATAATATGCTCATATCACATTTTTATGGCTGTCACGTCGGCCTACTAGTACTACTACAGTATGATGTTCCATGGAAAGCTTCAGGGTACATAATGTACCCATGAGTGCAGTGTGCATGCCTGCAGGCCCTTCTTTGTTTTATATCCCTTTTTTTTATATCAGCAGCACGCGCCCTCAGTGAACCTACGGTACAGAGTACAGACTGGAATTTCAGCGGAGACGGAGCCAAGCATCTCATTGACAATCTGAAGGAAGGTTCATGTGATTTTACATCGTATAATGTTCCTGTCTGTCAGGCACCATTAGTCTCAAGGTCTTATTGAAGTTATAGACACAGTTATGCAACCATCAAAGAAAGAACTATTAACCTGTCTCAGTGCAATGGGTTAACTGAAACCAGGTAACTGTGTAACAGTAACACCTATTACAAATGTACAGAAGTCTTCCTCAAATTGCTGTATAATATTTATATACAGCCATTTGATGGTTAAAAAATATACAAATAAACCCCTAACCCTGAACAAACACTGTTTGGTTTGTTCTACTGAAATCCCATATGAAGACACAGAGGTAGACATAATGTCATGGAGCCTGTTTAGTTACTCAGCTATAGCCGCCACTTAATATAAGCCTGTCTGTCTGTGAACTGAACTGAACTTTTGTTCATTTCTAATTTGGGAAACAGAAGAGTAGAGACTAGAGAGATACGAGTATGTCTCTTTGGGTAAACATCCTTGACAGCCACCTGCATGTGAAACCAGACCTTTTCTCCCCTCCTCCTCCATTCTATCCCCTTATTGTCTCTCTACTGCCCTTTGATTCAGTATCAGTGCTGTAGTAGTAGCCGACCACTGGACCACACTGAGGTCTGCCACTCTGCCTACACAAACACCTCCCTTTTTCTGACATTGTTGTTATTTCTGTTCTATTTATTACATTTCTTTCAGCTTTACTGGACACTAGTGTGTGCAGAGGGACAATAAAGGTTTGATTCCAGGCCTTAGCAATGTGTCGAAGGTTTATGAGCAAGACTGACGATGTCAATGAGTATCATGGCCAGTATCATGGTCAGTATCATGGTCAGTATCATGGCCAGTATCATGGTCAGTATCATGGTCAGTGTCATGGCCAATATCATGGTCAGCATCATGGCCAATATCATGGTCAGTGTCATGGTCAGTATCATGGTCAGTATCATGGCCATTATCATGGTCAGCATCATGGTCAGTATCATGGTCAGTATCATGGTCAGTATCATGGTCAGTATCATGGTCAGTATCATGGTCAATATCATGGTCAGTATCATGGTCAGTATCATGGTCAATATCACGGTCAGTATCATGGTCAATATCATGGTCAGTATCATGGTCAATATCACGGTCAGTATCATGGTCAATATCATGGTCAGTATCATGGTCAATATCACGGTCAGTATCATGGTCAGTATCATGGTCAGTATCATGGTCAGTATCATGGTCAATATCACGGTCAGTATCATGGTCAATATCATGGTCAGTATCATGGTCAATATCACGGTCAGTATCATGGTCAGTATCATGGTCAGTATCATGGTCAATATCACGGTCAGTATCATGGTCAATATCATGGTCAGTATCATGGTCAATATCACGGTCAGTATCATGGTCAATATCATGGTCAGTATCATGGTCAATATCACGGTCAGTATCATGGTCAGTATCATGGTCAGTATCATGGTCAATATCACGGTCAGTATCATGGTCAATATCATGGTCAGTATCATGGTCAATATCACGGTCAGTATCATGGTCAGTATCATGGTCAGTATCATGGTCAATATCACGGTCAGTATCATGGTCAATATCATGGTCAGTATCATGGTCAATATCACGGTCAGTATCATGGTCAGTATCATGGTCAGTATCATGGTCAATATCATGGTCAGTATCATGGTCAGTATCATGGTCAATATCACGGTCAGTATCATGGTCAATATCATGGTCAGTATCATGGTCAATATCATGGTCAGTATCATGGTCAGTATCATGGTCAGTATCATGGTCAGTATCATGGCCCCTCATGTGAGAGGGGCCATGTATGTGTACAGACATGTATTTTCTCTCCCTGCAGGGAAGTAGGCTAATAATTAGGCTACATAATAATCACATACTAACAGTCCTGTTTAATGTAAAATCTGATATTTGGAAATCGATGAGATGTTTTGGAAATCTTATAATAAGCAACGCAAAACATAATAAAAAAAGAAAATCACACCCGTGTGAAGTGAGGGGCGATCTTATCATCGTACATCATACATCAGTCATTGCATAACTGTGCCTATAACTTCAATAAGACCTGGAGACTAATCAATAATATGTGTAGGTGAAGAAATCACACCCGTGTGAAATGAGGCGCGCTCTTATCTTTGCTCAGACACATATGACGTTTGTGTAGGACAAACATAGCCAATTTGCTCGTCCACATATGACGTAAATTCTCCCTTCATTATCAATGAGAATTGAATGTTTGTGAATGACGATAATCTACACTAATAGCTGAATATAGGAGGGGCTAGCACCCCTCAAAAACAACATGTGGAGATATAGTTCTTCTTTGGCACAGATTGGACTGGCAGTTTGTGGGAGAACACACACCCACACACCCTCTTACACACCCCCGGTGTGTAAGGACCTTTAGGCTTAAGATTTCTGTACTTCATTGACTCCGTATACTATATGAAAAACAAACTCTCACTATACGGCGTATAGTGAGAGTTTGTTTTGGCCCCAGGGCAAGAAGGTATGTGTTTACAGATGTGACATATTGTACGTACATCATAAGCATATGGTTTGTGGTGTCTGCTGATTCACGTCAGGATTACCATTGCATACAATTAGGTATTAATTTCAAAGAAATACTGAGCATGTTCGATCTGTCAGTGAACATGTTCAGGTATAAGCTTTTGTTGATTCAAGCTATATGTATCCCCAATTAATACATTACTAACCATGCAATTGTTATGAACATGTGCTTGCTAAGCCTATAAGTAATTGCTGGGAACCTGTAGGCAACAGCCCTGGACAGACATTCCATACATGCACTGCCCTTCAATGGGAAGGATATTAATCACATTTTACCAAAGTCCCAGCCTTTCTGATGTGTTTTTTTTTGGGGGGGGGGTCTTTTGTTCCCGACAGGCTGGCCCCTGTACTTGGCAGCTCATCTGAGGGCTCCGGGGTAGATCTGTGACGTAGCGATGACAGATCCCCCTGCTAGAAGCCCTGTTCTGGACCGCTATGATGATGAGAGTACCAGAGGGAAGGCAGGTCGGAGGGGAGAAGACAAGGAGAGCGAGAGGTGAAAGTGAAGAATGGAGGGAAGGGGAAAACAGAAAAGCGGCTCCTTAGATGCCAGGGGCCAGGCCTCGCACAACATGCGTAGGTGCACTCTCTCCACCACCCCACTGCCCTCCACCTCCATTGCTCTGTCACTCAGGACTAGACTATTTCATTTTAATAAGGCTAATCCCTCTTAGAAGTAAGCTGCTCATCACCTCTCTCCCTCCCTCTCTCCCTTTCTCTCTCCTCCAGAAGAGAGCAATCTCCTTTCAATGTGAGGACAAGATGAGGGTTTGGGTTAGCTCCGCTTGATAGGAGAGAAAAATGTGAAAGGTGAGACTGAGGAGAAGCCTTGATGGCAGCTGTGCGATGGCTCAGTGAGAAGATTGGGGCCTTCCCCTGGTTTGATAACTTTGCAGGTGGCACACCTTCACCCATGCTCAGTGATTCATCATCCATCTGTCCTTTAGCGTCATGCTGATGTGAGACTGAGCGATAGCTTTGTTCTCTGTAGAGGAAGTGGAGCGATACTGTTGGTATTTTAGCATGATATGAAATCAGCTGCGGCCTCTCTGAGTTTTCCTCAACCTCTCAACAGAACTGCATGGTTTCTGTCTTAAGGGGTAAAAAAGAAAGAAAGAAGATAAAAAAGAAAAAGAAAATGGAATGACAGCTTCTCAGGGAGAAATTCCCCTGAAACATTGACCAGGAAATAGGGAGCAGCTCCCCTTAAAGACGAGCTGAAACGACAAATGTTTTTCAAGCTTTTAGGTCATAATTCAAGGTTCAAGGTTGTTACATTTTGTGTACAGATCATGGTGACAGACTGCTGATTAATTTGTTTTATAGCTGGTTTATGTTGATATGTGCTATTTATGGTTCTCAGCAGGAAACCGATGGATTGTGCAGTCCAGGTAGGGAATGAGACATTACCCCAGGTGAAGGAGTTTAAATATCTTGGAGTCTTGTTCACGAGTGAGGGGAGGATGGAGAAGGAGATCAGCTGTGGCAGGGGCGGTATTGCAGTCGCTGTACTGCACGAAAAGAGAGCTGAGCCAGAAGGCAAAGCTCTCTGTCTACTGAGCAATCTTCGCTCCTACTCTCACCTATGGTCATGAAGTGTGGGTCATAAGGTCGCAAATACAAGCGGCCAAAATGAGTTTTCTCTGCACCTCCCTAAGCTTAGAGATAGGGTGAGAAGTTCAGTCACGCGAGACAGACTGGAAAGGAGCGAGCTAGGTGGTTCGGGCATCTGGTTAGGATGCCTCTCGAGCGTCTCCCTAGTAGGCCTAGGCCCTCGATGCACGTCCCACTGGGAGGAAACCCCACCCCGGGGCACAGTGGCGTGCCGTGCACAGATAGACACTAGGGGGTGCTAGAGCACCCTGACGTCTGCATAGAATATCTGGTTGGGGCATGCATTTCCAACTTGCATCGTTCCAAGTACCCGCGTGACCGACTCAACACCGGGCACGCGTCCTGTGCGATGCACATGCAGAGTTTGAAGTCAATCGGTCAGACAATTCTCAAGATGCATTCAAGTATAGGTATACACAGATATTTTATAGTAAGCTGTTATATTGAGCAGAAAATATTGTGTATATAATCAGATATTTAATGTTATACGTTGTATATGTTAGATGACAGATTATTTATTGGAGATGCAAAATGCACCAAATGCATTTGGTGGGTGCCCAAGAATCCAAACTGTTCAGAGCTTTCAAATTAGAAAATGAAGGGAGTCAAGAGGGAACATTCCAAAGCAGTGCCCCAGCCACCTGATCTCTTATGAGGTCAGGGGTCAACTAATGAAATCTACCACCAACCTCTCCAGGGTTTTAAAGACAGACACAGCTTTAGGATACATGGTGAAAACACATATTGCATGACCCCAAACTTACTTCATTTTTGCAGGATAAGTGGTTTCAGAGAGAATAGTGCCTATTCATCACATAACTGTACATATTCTGAAAACGTCTGTTGTACTTCACCCTCTTCAAAATAAATTGCATGTTGATCTCTCTCTATCTCTCTCAGTGGCAACCACTCATATTTGTCTCCACCAGGCCGAAGGCATGGGGAGAGAGTATGTTTTACACTCCGTCCGTGTGTGTGTGAGGGAGTCTGTGTGTGTGTGTGTGTGTGTGTGTGTGTGTGTGTGTGTGTGTGTGTGTGTGTGTGTGTGTGTGTCCGTCCGTCCGTCCGTCCGTCCGTCCGTCCGTCCGTCCGTCCGTCTGTTACCAGCTAATCTCCGGCACCGTTAACCCGGTCAGTGCCACATTTTGCACACACACTCCCTGGATGCCAACAATGAACCTCTGCCCCAAATTTTCCAGAACGGCCTTTTATAGCGCCACCAGGAGGCCGACTTTGGATTTTTTTTTTTGATATTTCTCCTCCAGATTCTGTCCAAGAATCCCGCAAATCGTTACACACTATCTCTATAGTCATGTGTTCAAAATCAAGACGGATCTGTCCGATATTTCCTATTCCATCCTAATTGGCTAACATTGGCTTTCAAAGTTTGCAGGATTGTCCCGTTTTGAACAAAACGCCTCAAATCATGAATGCAGCGTTCAATTTACATGAAATCTTTCACTGACTTTCCTACTAGGCTGAGGAATATATCCAACCCTTTTCACATTGACCTGTTATATCACCACCAACAGGTGGATTTCTGCAAAACACATTTTTGGAACAAAATGCCTCAAATCATCCAATTGCCATCCCAGGCGTAAGAAGAAATGGCTCCCTTTTCACATTGGCCTATTATAGCGCCACCAGGAGGCCACAACCTGACCTGCCCTGGTGGAGACCTGTGCCCCGAGGGGCACTTTATCTAGTTTGCCTTTGTGTCATATGGGCTGTTTCACGACATAGCCCGGAGCGAGCAGTCACACCATGTGGCCTCAGATGTTGGTCGGAGGAGGTGTGTTTGACTGTGCTGTTGTGTGTTTGCCCCCAGCAGTTGGGGTGAGCTAAGATGAACATGTGTGAAATGTGCGAGTACCCGTGCAAAGGGAGATTTAGAAGACCCCACCCCATAACCCCCTCCTCCCCAGCAGGAGAAGCTAGGAGGCCAGGCCTGAACAATGCCCAGGCAATGGCTTAATTCAGCTGGCCAGATTTATAGCCCCTTCTGTCCAGCACCTGCTTGCATTGTCTCCCAGGATTTGGGGTGAAAACCTTCAAGAATTGGTGATAAAAATTGGAATGTAGCCCTCCTCCCCCCCCCCCCCCCTACACACACACGCAGTGCCACGCACGCACGCACGCACGCACACACGCACACACGCACACACACACACACACACACACACACACACACACACACACACACAACTCTTCTCTTCTCTTTTACGTTTGGGAAATCTCGTGGGTTTAGAGATGAAGAAATCAACTGCGGAAGGTCTGACACTATGAATACCCTCCTCACTAGCGGGGTCAGTGGGTTTAGGGCCGTGCTACTGTTGTGTGCTGCCTGCCTTGCACACTGATTGTCAACTGAAAAACAGTCGTACGACAAAGTCGTATAAATTAGGCTTAATCCAGCCAGGGAGCACCTGCAACAGCGAGGGTGAATCCATCGCATATTACGGTATATGTCTGTTGCCTTGCAGAAGGGAAAGTGCACATTCCTGAGTTTGGTCTGGGAGAAAGAGTGGGGCGCCAGAGAGGAGAGGGGCCCGCAAACAAAACTTCCCAGAGAGGTCTGAGGAGAGGAGCGGAGAGGAGAGAGGCCCCTTTTGTCACCATGGCCTTGTTGGTGCCTCAGGGGCCATATGGACGCCTGGCCTGGTTTGCGCTCTCATAGGCAAAGCCCTTTCCTTTCCCCCTCCTCTCGTCTCCTCCTCACACCACTCTGTGACAGGTCTGTCCTCGTCAATGAGTTATGGAGGGAGTGAAGTCAGCCATGTGCCGTTTAATCTGTTAGACACTGGCGTATCACACTTCCGTTCAGGAGGGCCCCCCATCCTCTGTTTTCTTTCTCTAACGTTTTCCCTTCTCTCTCTCTCTCTCTCTCTCTCATTGTGCACCCAGTTTCCACTGTTATCTCATTCTCACTCTTCACTTTTTGTCTCCACCAGGCCGAAGGCATGGGGAGAGAGTATGTTTTGCACTCCGTCCGTGTGTGTGTCCGTCCGTGTGTGTGTCCGTCCTTCCTTCCGTCCGTCTGTGTACAGCTAATCTCCGGCACCGTTAACCCGGCCGATGCCAAACTTTGCACACACACTCCCTGGATGCCAACGATGAACCTCTGCCCCACATTTTCCAGAACGGCCTGTTATAGCGCCACCATGAGGCAGCTTTTCACATGTTTTACCTAAAACTGCACCGATCTGCGTGAAACGTTGCATGCACACTCCCTAGAGGCCAAGGACAAACCTTTGACCTGCATTTTCCGCATCTGCCTTTTATAGCGCCACCAGGAGGCCGACTTTTGTAAAACACATTTTTGGATATTACTCCTCCAGATTCTGTCCAAAAATCTCACAAATCGTTACACAGTATCTCTATGGTCATGTGCTCAAGTCGGATCTGTCTGATATTTCATATTCCATCCTAATTGGCTATAATTGGCTTTCACAGTTTGCAAGATTGCCCCGTTTTGAACAATAGCCTCAAATCATGAACGCAGCATGCAATTTACCTGAAATCTTTCGCACATTTTCTTACTAGGCTGAGGAATATATCCCACCCTTTTCACATTGGCCTGTTATAGCGCCACCAACAGGTTGATTTTTGCAAAACACATTTTTGGAACAAAATGCCTCAAATCATCCAATTGCCATCAAAGGCGTATGAAGAAATGGCAATCGGTACACATGATCTCTGTAGTCATGTGATCAAGACGAGTCTGTTGGATTTCTCAGATTGTACACTGATTGGCTAAGATTGCCTTCCAAGGTTTTCAGGAGTGGCCCGTTTTGTACAAAATGCTGCACATGTCCTGCTCATCCAGAATTCTATCCTCAGAGATGCTATGAGTGATCTGGCTCTGCATTTCCTCAACAAAATGAAGAAAATTGTTGCAAAAACAAATAAAAAAAAACATCTCCTAAACATTTTGCCAAACATCACACACACTCCTATCCTCCTGGTGGAGACCTGTGCCCGGAAGGGCACTTTTTCTAGTTATATTTTATTCCATCCTGATCCTCTGCCTTTCTCACTCACCAGTGCTGCTCACACAAGCACAATTATTATGCTCTTCCGCCTTGCGGCTTTTCAAGATGGAGTGCCGTGATTCCACCCACACACACACACAACTTGATCATCAGGTAGGCTACTATGATTATACTAGGTCCTAGTAGGCATATATCTAACTGCACACTTTTTTTAAAAACAAGTTAACAACTTCCTCCTAGTAACTA
The DNA here is from genome assembly GCF_951216825.1 of Electrona antarctica. Classification (NCBI taxonomy): domain Eukaryota; kingdom Metazoa; phylum Chordata; class Actinopteri; order Myctophiformes; family Myctophidae; genus Electrona; species Electrona antarctica. Next base: position 21,160,618 of record NC_136812.1, read on the forward strand.
GGAGGCGATGTTTTTCAAAAAAAGTTTACAGAAAGTGTTAAAATGTTTTTTTTAATGTGGCCACACCAACCAGTTCATTAAGCATACCTGGGTTTCACCTTAGCACCACCCAACTGAACCTCGCCCACAGCTGTTGTTGTATGATCATGGGGGAGGGGTTATGATGTCACAAAATGTGGTGTATTTACTATTTGACACATACAAAACAGGACAATTACAAAAATCACGGCACATACAGTTTCCTCCCCATCACCCTTCACAATCATCTCCCTTCACCATTCACATCTCTCCAGTACCAATACTGCAATTTAGAAGTAAAAGTACGGAATTGAAAATGTACTTGAGTAAAAGTACAAAAGTATCGTCATCAAAATACTTACTTAAAGTACTAAAAGTAAAAGTACTCATTGTGCAGAATGTGCCAATTCACAAGTTCAAAATTTGTACAAAATCTATTGAAAATAGCAGATCTACAAGCTCACAAGCTCATTGTGAGCATTGTGAGCTTGTAGATCGTCTCTTTTCAAATGGCCGAAACGAAATGTATAGGGTTGAAGTGGTTAATGTATGTTTTCTAATCAAAATTAAAATCGCCAAAGTAACTAAAGTTTTCAAATAATTGTAGTGGAGTAAAAGTAAAAATGTTGGCTCTGAGCTAGTAGTAGAAGTAGAAGTAGAAGTACTGGAAATTGAAAATGAAGTGAGTACCGCTTCAGGTGTGGGTAGACGTTTGACACAGCTGCCAGTGGAGTGCTGAGTGAAAGTATTATTTTTGACAATGCAACCTATCAGTTTTCTTAAGTTTCAGGGGCTATACTGCATTGGTTATTTTGATTACAAAGTGAAGTGAAGTACAGACTAGTATTGTAACAGAGAGGTCACTTCCCTTTATTTATTGATTAATTGCATAAGCACATGAGCACAAGGTGGGCTGTTCCGTTTGCCAGTGTAATTTGGCTGGACCAAGTCAGAATGGCAGAGGGGGGTTGTAGAGTTGCTAAGCATATTGTTGTAGTAGTGCATTGTTGTAGTAGAATCATTACTGGTGTAGTTCAGCTCAATGTGTGGGCGTGGCATTCTCTTAAAATGTAATAATTGATGTAATATGTATATTAATCTACCCCTTGACATGGTTGAGTCCAATGTCGAAACTAATTGCTCCAGCTGAGTATAAAAGGCTGCCAGCAACAAACATATTCATTTGGTGGGAGGATTTTGTTGGTGTAATTTCCGTTGGTGAATCAAGCACTTTTTGTTGCACTTTACAAGCGCCTCAGTACTGCTTCCAGATGCAAAAATGGCCCATCTAACAAGTACATAAATGAAGATCCTGATGACCACCATGCAGTCAGATCCTGATGACCACCATGCAGTCAAGCAACACTGCTGAGATCCTGATGACCACCATGCAGTCAGATCCTGATGACCACCATGCAGTCAAGCAACACTGTGGAGCGTAGTGCTACAGTTATACTGTAGGCCAGTGGTTCCCAAACTTTTTCATGTCAAGGACCCCCAAATTGACACCAATTTCCCCCCGCGGACCCCCATTTGAAAAGATATGCCAGGGACCCCCATAAGAGAAGATTTTTATGGCTCTAGCAGTGATTCTCAACCTGTTTAATTTCAAGGGCACCCAGTTTGACATGCATTAGTCTACGAACCCCCATTTAATGGCATTTCTATCTCTGGGACCCTCAATATTGTAAAATCAATGTTAATTTAAGAGTATACAAATTTGTACACTGAGTTACAGACCCATAAAGGTCCATTTGGTTCCTAATTATCATTTAGCTGGGGACCCCCTGGAACTCTCAAGGACACTGAGTTACAGACCCATAAAGGTCCATTTGGTTCCTAATTATCATTTAGCTGGGGACCCCCTGGAACTCTCAACTCTAGGGGTCCCCGTACCCCACTTTGGGAACCACTACTGTAGGCTACACTATTTACCCCTTGCAGTGTTTCTGCAGACTGAAAAACAATGTACCTTAAAATTGACTTTTTCGCTCCACTGATTTGGGGGGGATAATTTACGATGTGTCAGTCGTGTAGAGTGCCCTCCCTGTGCTATAGCACTGGGATGTTTCACAGAGTGCAGCAACAGCATGAATCAATGGTGTTTAATCAATAGCAGGCGAACAGGAGCCAATTAATATTTCATATGACAGCCGAGCCGTGAAACTAAAGCACTGTGAATAGATTTCCTGCCAAGTTCAGATCCTTGAGATATTCCAGAGTGTATGTTATCAGCGTGACTCCAGGGGAACAATGGTGAACAGGGGACGAATGGATGGCATTACGCGGTAATCAGATCTCACGTGGGGACATGAAAAGTCACTCGCTGATGCTGAACCTTCACCCCAACACTGTCTAAACTGGACATAATATTCCCACAATATGCAAAATACTCAAAACCTTGAATTACCAACAATAATCTTACTAATATGTCAATGTCATTAGGCAAAACCTTTTTTAACAGAAAAACAAAACAAAAATCACACTTGTGTGAAGTGAGGGGCACCACTTTAAACTTACATCGTACTCTGTTTTGTTCTCTAATTCGAAAATACATAGACTTGGCCACATGACGTCACGTTGGGTGCTGTTTTTTTAGGTCATTAGATGTCTATAGACTTAATTGGCTGCCATATGACGGAATTTTACGAAAGCCAGACGTTGGAGGGGCTAGCACCCCTCAAAAACATATGATACGTAGCTTGCGGAGTTAGTTCAGGCAGGCATACTTGGCTCCATGCTGTGCTCAAGGGTGCATACTTATACTCAAGGGGTTAATATGCTGCATTACCATGTGGGTGTATTCAGTGTTTGCAAGACCCACATGTCATTTGCTGATGTGGCAGTCAGCTGACCAATTGGGCGGAGTATTTAAGCTCCCCTAGACTGCATGCTCTTCCTGCCTTCCGTCTGCATATGGTTCCTGGTTTTTATGTGATGTGTGCTCCCACCACCACCCCAGCACCACCAGGGCCCTGCTATTTATGTTCCCCATGGGGGGTTGTTATTGTATATCTATCTCCCTGCTCTTAATGTTTAATGATGATGTTTAATTGTGCCTAGCAGGGACACTTGTATTCTCATTCTATAGGTTAAATCTATTCGTGAGTTATCTGACTGAAACTACGACCTAGCATAGCGTCGCATCCCGACCCTTTGTGAGCTCGTAGATCGACTATTTTCGTTGCGCAACATCGGCTCACAGTCACACAACTGAGTAAAAATCAGGCTTAAAGGTATTCACAATGTCCGGTTGTGTGTGTACGTGTGCATGTGTGCATGTGTGTGTGACGAAGACTGCAAGAAGAACAGGGAGAGGTCAGATGTGCTATTCAGTGTGTCTGACGGCAGAGCCATGTCCCTGAGAATGGCCTCCTCCAGACTGCAGTAGTCGTCATACTCCTTAGAGATCTCCTGTTCCATCTGTTCCAATGACTTCTCTGGCACGATGGCCTCCTGCACAGAAAAGGCAAGAGTGAAGCTGGATCAATTATTACTTATCTTAAGTAATGAAGTGGTTAATGTATCTTTTGTAATAATAATCTAAATCTATAAAGTAACTACTAGCTAAAGTTTTCAAATAATTGTAGTGGAGTAAAAGTACAATATTATATTTGCCTCTGAGATGTAGTGGATTTGAAGTAAAACTACTGACATTTTGAAATACTCCAGTGAAGTAAAAAATACCTCAACATTGTACTCATACAGTACTCAAGTAAATGTACTTAGCACTTTCCACCACTGCTTATCTTAACCACTTTCAACCTTGCTTCCCAATTTGGGTATGTCAATACTGTACAGTATATGTCAACATAAAAAAAGATTGTACAATATTGATCAACTATTTCTCTGTATGGCAACGTGTATAGGGCTTACTTTAAGTGGTTAACTGCACATGAAATGTTAACTATTAGAATATACTGGAAAGACAATCGCGTAATGGCTACTTTATACAGTACTCTGTCGGAACCAAAAAGAGGTTTTCAAATACATTTTAGTTGAAATGTATATTTCAAATTAGTCATAATGTATCATAAGATCACGAGGGTAACAATGTTAGTTCATGTGATCACATTATCACAGCTGAAAAGCACAACTAAAATAAATTCACAGAGGAACACAAATGCACACTCAAGAATTTTAATCAATTCTCGAGATGCAGTGCATTCAACTCTGGAATGTAGTGTTTGTTTGACATTCCTGAGGTGTCTTGTCATAAAGTATTTGACCTCGTATAGTAGTTAATTAGTGTGTTCACAACTTCAGCTGAAATTTGCCAAGCTATAGTTGGGACTTGGGAACAAGAATGAATGATTGCTGTTTTGCTTGAAAATATGTGACTTTACTATACTCATGTTCAATCATATTGTCAAGCTCTGTGAGATAAGTAACTCTCTTTTATTTCAGAAGACCACGAGAAAATTACAGAAACAACAAACGTGGGAACAAAAATAGAACCTGTGTTATTTCACATGACTAACTAGTGCATGGAATATTAGGATAATTATTCATAATCAAGCTTGATTTATACGACAACTGTGTCACTTGCGGAAATAGCAAGACAAATAGCAAGCCAAAACAAAGTCTGGCTAAAAACACACAACAGTGAACACATCGAATTACCAATTGCTTCTAAAAAGCTTCTAAAAACATACCCAACTAGAAAAAGTGCCCTTCTGGGCACAGGTCTCCACCAGGAGGATAGGAGTGTGTGTGATGTTTGGCAAAATGTTTAGGAGTAATATAATCATGTTTTGTGTGTGTGTGTGTGTGTGTGTGTGTGTGTGTGTGTGTGTGTGTGTGTGTGTGTGTGTGTGTGTGAGACACAGCTTGGCCTGTTGTAGCGCCACCATGAGGCTGATTTGAAAACTGTCAAGTGGCATTTTTTCCTCAGCCTAGTGGGAATATGCATGCACAGTTTCACCGAAATCGGACGCTGCGTTGAGTAGTTGTGGCGATTTGTACAAAACGGGTACCAAGCGGGCTACTCCTGAAAAGTTTAGAAGCCAATCGTAGGCAATGAAGGTGGATTACATGACTATGGAGAGCATGTGTACCGATTTGCGTGAAATTTGGATAACATCTGAAGGAGTAATATTAGAAAATGTGTTTTACATATGTCGGCCTCCTGGTGGCGCTATAAAGAGCAGATGTGAAAAATTCCAGGCAAAGGTTTTTCCTTGGCCTCTAGGGAGTTGGCATACAAAGTTATCCACAAATCCGTGCAGTTGGAGGTAAAAGCACTTTTGGGCCAGTTATAGCGCCACCATGAGGCTGAGTTGAAAATGTTCACGTGGCATTTCTTCCTCCCTAGTGGGAATGTGCGTGCGCAATTTCACAGAAATCACACGATGTGTTCATGATTTGCAGCATTTTGTTTGAAACTGAACACTCCTGCGAACTTTGGAAGCCAATCTTAGCCAATCAGGATGGAGTCTGAGAAATCTGAAAGACCCGTTTGGTTGAATGGCTCTAGAGAGACTGTGTACCAATTTGCGTGATGTTTGGACAAAATCTGTAGGTGTACTGTCCAAAAACTTGTTTTGCACAAAGCGGCCTCCTGGTGGCACTATAACAGGCCGTTCTGGAAATTTTGGGGCAGAGGTTCATCGTTGGCATCCAGGAAGTGTGTGTGCAAAATGTGGCATCGACCGGGTTAACAGTGCCGGAGATTAGCTGTTCACAGACGGACACACGGACGGACACACGGACGGACACACGGACGGACGGACGGACAGACGGACGGACACACGGACGGACGGACGGAGTGCAAAACATACTCTCTCCCCATGCCTTCGGCCTGGTGGAGACAACTAACAATACTTTACCCAACTAACAATACTTTACTCAAATGAGTAGACAGATATACAAAGAGGACATACATTTCCTACCAAAATGACGGTCCAAAACAATAGCAGCATTATAATGTATGCTGAAAGTCATCCCAGACTTTAAAGGTCTGAATACTCCAATGGAGATGTAGCCTCAGTTGGTTTAATAAGGGAAAAACAACATTCGGATAAACTATCAGGCATCGGCTGTCAATAACCACGCTCTCCATAGTACTGAGATCAAATAACCATCTGAATGAATTAGTTATGAGAGAGAGAGAGAGGGGGGGGGGGGGATGGTCTTTTCCTCCTTTTAAAGTTTCAACTTTGCAGAATTGGCCTCAGCACTTTTGACTGGGTCGATAGAAGCCATTATTCCGAAGAGAGGAGAGGAGTCATGCATGCAAAGGTTGTGAAAGTGGAACGCAAGAGCTAATTGCAAATTTATACTGGTTAATGCAGAGATTTGTTTACAGCTGCCGAGGGAATTCAGGCAGCCCTCCAGTCCTACTGTCTGATGACTGGGCTGGCATCACCGCAATAAGCCTGAGGACTAGTATGAGTCATATTGACATCAAATATTCCAATATGTTTTTTTTTACCACAGAATTTAATATCAACAATGTTGTAACAACATTTTTGGATGACTATTGCTATTGGTTCTATCAAGACATTTACTCAATAATATTCCGAGAAAAGATCATTAGTAATGTGGATATGACCAAACAGGTAGAGGGGATTTGTTGTTCATTTCACTCAGCTAGAAGTGAATTAATACATTCAGTAGATTATTATTATTATTATTATTATTATTATTATTATTATTATTATTATTATTATTATTATTATTATTATTATTATTATCATTATTATTATTATTATTATTATTATTGCGACCGGCCAGCAAATCTACATCTCACCATCTTCGATGGCGGCCCCAGTTATTAGTTATTAGTAGAGTTCTCAACAGGGCCGAAAATTAAGGCCCGGCCCTACCTGGGCCCTCATCAAACCCTGTACACTCAAGACACGCTCCATATATGGCCAGTACAGAATTCATTCCATATGTTGATCTGACCCCCCATCCCAAAGTGCCAGCGCTCGCTCAGCAGTCTGCCGTCACCCAGGCGGATGCGTGCACGTAACTCGCCCTCAGGGCATCTTACTGGTTATTATTACCAGTAAGACGCCGATTACCAGTAAGACAACCTCGCCCTAAAGGGAGCTTTGGCATGGGGGGTCAGATCAACATGGAATGAATTCTGTACCGGCCATATAAGAAGCATGTCTTAAGTGTACAGGGTTTGATGAGGTCAGATCAACACAACACATGGAATGTCAGAACAGGTCCGCTCCATATACAGTATGGAGATCTAAAGGTGGCAGCGGGGGCAGTGTCTTGAGTGTACAGGTCTCTGTTTATTTCGCCATGTGTGGTGTACCTCTGTTTGCATTATGTTATTTTGTAAAGTCCTTGTTTATTAGTCCACCCCTGGTTTCCTGAGTACACTCCCTGGGTCCTCCTGACATTTCCCAGTTCCGTTCCCTGCTGACCAGGTGCCCCAACAAACCTGTAGGCCTTCCACCCGTGAATGACACTCAGTTGTGTGGCCAAGCTGGAGGCACCGTCGGAACTGCAGCCTCAGCTAAATGCCTAAATTATCGGGGACTTGAATAACAAGAGTCTCCACGGTGGTGGGCAGGAAACGTTGTCCCCTGCTCCTCCACCCGAGCACCCAGAAAAGACAACACTTTAAGTTATATATCACAAATAATACCATATGGATCAAATCCATTTCTCACCGTCTTCTTTCGGATTTCCTCAGCCTCCATGTGCCTCTTCTCCTGGGCCTGCATCTTCTTCCTCTTACTGAAATACAGCAGCCTGTCCACGTCCTTCTCAAAGTACTTACTCATACTCAGCTTCTGCAATGCAGAGAGAGAGAGGTGTGGGGGGGGGGGAGAGAGAACATTAGTAGCATGCAAGAGAAAGGTCTGCATGTACTGTATAAGTAAATGAGATCAGGACAACGCTGATACTGCATTCACATTATTACTGGCAACAAAAGCTAATAACAGAGTGGCCGGCGGCTACATTGCTGCAGAGTCGCCGCTGAAGTGTGAAGATGACTTGTAGCCTGTTAATTTGTCACCGCTAGAGTGAACGGAGAGTATGACGCAGTATAAATAATGAAATGATGCTCAAATCTATTTTAATGACATCGTCCTGCAGTGGTTGATGAGTGGCTGAATGCTGATAGCATTCCACCTCTCTCGATTTGTTCATGACGAATGTATATCTGAAAAATCACACCGGTGTGAAGTGAGTGATGCAACTCCGTGTGGAGTTCCAGACCCACAGGAATGCGCCCAGGGGGGCGGCCCGGTTCCGGAGAGCCGCCCCGGGTCCGAAATGGTTGAGAAATGACTGTTACCTTGTGGGGGTCCCCAGGGGGTCCCTCTACTGTACTGTACTGTCACTGTACTGTACTGTCACACCCAAAATCATCATCAGTTAATATGTGTGTGCGTTAGGCTGCGCAACAATGACACTTGGTGGTGAAAACCAACCAAACGCTATTTTCGTGCTCGGACGGACCCAGCCAGCCAGGGACAGACCCAGGCAGCCAGCCAGGGACACACATAGCTGTCTATAGGAGTGGTTGCACCACTCAAAAAACACGACTTTCCCCTCATACAGTATTATCCTACTCTTTATTGTCAGAGTTTAAGAAATCCTGATCTGTTACGGGTGTCTTTTAAGTGAAACAGGGGGGGATTGGAATGTCTAACCTCATTACTGGAGGGTCTGCGGAGGGTCCACGGGATCTCAAGTATGTGGAGCGTTCCAAGTTCATCAGACGCTGCCAGGAGGTGCTGCTTGGCTGTGTTAGACAAGTGCAAGCACGCACGCACGCACGCACGCACGCACGCACGCACGCGCGCGCGCGCAGGCACACACACACAGGCACACACACAGACACACACACACACACACACACACACACACACACACACACACACACACACACACACACACACACACACACACACACACACACACACACACACACACACACACACACACACACACTTGTATTACTATACTGGTGAGGGTATCGACATTTTAGGATGGTGATCCTAATTTATGAATGCCACTTTAGATGTTGCAGTTTTTTACACCAACACTGAAGCCAAATAGCAGATCTACAAGCTCACAGTGCGTAACGCTGTGACGCATTGTGAGCTTGTAGATCTGCTATTTTCGGTGCACAACACGGGCAAGCAATTAGATATAAATCAGACACGCACGCACGCACGCACGCACGCACGCACGCACGCAGAATGATTTTCGTAGCCGCAGCAGAGGCAATAAGTGACGTTCAGAGGCACCAAGGACACAGGGAGGACTCACAGGAGACTATGCAGGGTTTGATGCAGGTGATCTTGACCGGGGAGACGTTCTGGACCTGCGACGGCTCGTGGGACTTCTCCAGCAGGTCCCACACCTCGACGTTGCCGTCCTCTGTTCCGATGAAGAAGACGGCTGGTCGTGACTGGGACCAGTAACCCACCGTGCACATCTCCTGGGAGCACGACGACCGCATGACTGGGCCCACCTGCAGGGCGGAGGGATGGTTAGAAAATGTCATAACAATTTACAATTTAGGCATTTAGCAGACGCTCTTAAGCGACTTACAGTAAGCAAGGACAAAAACATGGTCATACATCAAATACATAAAAATAGTCATCAAGAAGCATAAGCAAGCTAAGAACCTAACATCCATCTAACAGTAGAATAACTACTGTAGAATATACTACTGTACAAGGAACCTATATGAGTACACGCCATAGAGTGCTATCTCTACATATAATGCTATCTAAATTACACAAGTTTAGCCTTTGCATATGCCTGTAAGGTCGCTGAGGCTAGAGCAAGTGCTACGGCAAGTGCTACGGGCTAATATGGAGTCTGAAGAGGTGAGTTTTCAGACTACGGCGGAAGATTGGGACTTTGGGAGTGAGTCTTATTGCAATGGGACGTTCATTCCAGAGTTTTGGAGCCAGAAGGGAGAAGAGTTTGGGACCTTTGGAGCGTTGTCCCGGCTGTTTTAGTGAAGGTCCTGCCAGCCTCCCTGTGTTGGCTGATCTGATCTGAGTGAGCGGGGGGGGGAGGGTTGTAGGGTCAGCCTTATCAAATGGGTTCAAGCCTTATGTGCTATCCATTTAATCTTCTATGCCTCCAGGGCTCAAATTACCCCAATGGCACGGAAACAATTTAATTTAAATTTAACCTTGGAGGTCAAAAGGGGGTGATATTTTAGAGTCGCGGCGGTTTAGAAATCTCTTGTTTCTGTGCTTTAGAAGTCGTGCCAGGGTCAGTGGTTCAGATGTACTGAAATGCGATGCTTAACGTTGCGGCGGCCGGTCGCTGTCGTTACCGTGACTCCCTCCTTCCAGATGGCAAATGTCCAGCCGCCAACTGTTAGAACGATGTCTTTGAAGAAGGGCGATCGCCGCACGGTGTTCACTGGCCCGTCGTGGACGTTGAAACAGTGAGTAGGCTTGGTACCTCGGAAAGAGACAGAGACGAGCGCCGAAAGGGAGACAGACAGAAAGAGACTATAAAATATAATGCTGTGTAATTCCACACAACCTCAGCACAGACGGCAAATAAATCACACTGGTTATGGACAGTAGTATTCAAGAGGGAATAAATCACAGACAATGAGACAAACATGGATATACAGAGAGGGAGAGAAAGACATGCTGTGTCTACAGTATGTGTTGATCAATGTTGAATTGTACAATATTTTTGATGGATGGTATGCCATGTGTACCAGACACCCTGGCACTCAATGTAATGACGTACTGATAATGTAATAACTGCATGGCCAAATAATAAATTCATTTTAAGGAAGCCTGTACAGTACAATGACATTTCCCATGAATGCTTAGATGCTTATTTTTCCCATCATGAATCACTAATCGAGAGCAAAACATGCTGAGAGCAGTTCATTACAAAGAGCAATTTACCTTCTATGTCCAACTAAATGACCTACGCAAACTGTGTTATGACAAGAGGCTATTTATAATCACATTCCTTTGGCATTCTAAAGCAACATGAGGATATCAACTTAATGATAGTTAAGGTTGATTGGCTCAATGTCTGTTGGAACTTGGGACAGGATATGATTGGTGTATGATGTATAATGCATTGTCCTTTTCAAGAGACAAATGTTCTCATGAATACTATTTACCTCAGTAAAATAAATCTTATCTATGCTACCCAAAACTAACTGAATGAAGCCTCAAACACTATAAACACACTAATAAGTGTAGTCCATGCATACTCACTGTGCAGTCTCCCTGTGTCATTGTCTTTCTCCAACTTCCAGTCAGTGTAAACAAGCCCGCCTTCCTGTTAAATATTGAAATGTAAAACATTAGGATGAACACTACAATTTTAAAAAGAGACTTTTGCAAATGTAGTATGCAATCCCTTTGATTTACTAATAGATATAATGTTGCATTGTGGTTTTATGTTGGGTCAAGTATTACTGTATGCGTTAGATAGCTCAGTCACTTGACACCAGTGTAACTGAATGATATAAACAAGCCAAAACAGTTTAACGACAGCTTAATGTTGCAACACGAGCTGATGCTGATCTTATTGAAGGATCACCTCAGTCCCGACATAGAGCTTGGTGTTGATGTCTTCCAGAGGTTTCAGTGTTTTGGCTGAGGGCGCTCTGAGAAGGCCATACTCCGGGGCCACCTCTGACCTCTCTGCATGCAGGTGGGCCCTGTCTGTTAGGGAACATGTGACGGGAGGCAGGGCATGAGGTCAACATAGTTTAACAAATGCTCTTTCAGTGTAGGTATAAATACACAGATTGTATTTATTCATTTATGTATTAGTTAGTCAATGGAGACTTCACCAGGACACCAATTAGTATAATAAATGGGACACAATAATGAATTAGATATATAAAAAAAGTGATTCTATATATCCAGTTTATGCAATACTTAATACAACATTTGATATTGTTGGAGAGATGGATGCTTGACACTGTTGTGTTAATATTTTATAGTTGTAAGACTGTGTTGTGACAAAACACAAAACCGATTCTAAATAGAAATCAGGACTATTTGACCATTACTAGCGAGAACAGAGGGGGAGTAAGGGGAGGACCTGAAGGTGGGGTGAGGTGCGAACTGGAAAACCAGTGTGCAAGAGGGGCAAGAAGAAGAGAAGGTGAAGAGGGCGGGAGAGATATGGAGAGACGGGGAGAGCAAGGTAAAGGTGAATGGTGAGGGTCAGCGGTGAGAGAAGTGGCCTTTTCCCTCACAAAAGCCCTACTGTCTGTCAGGGACAGTGCAGGACAATCCGTTCACACCCCCTTATCAGTGGGCTGTTCCCGACCACATCCCACCCGGACTCCGTTAGATTAGCTATCAGAGGTCAGATCAGATTACCCCATGCCACACACTCTATATGGACACTTTCCCCTGGTTAAGATGTGTAAAGATACAAATACAGCCAACATAACGGATACAACCCACGTCTTTACAAATGTTTTGCTAAAGGCAGATTTGAAAAATGCAGGGCAGACTTTTTCCCTTAATTGGCCTCTACCCTCTAGGGAGTGTGCATAAAAACTTTTACGCAGATCGGTGCAGTTATGGGAAAAGATGCGACTGGCCTCTTATAGAGCGATATCTACATCCTGGGCCCATTTTAAACAGATTACTATCTAGAATATCTGTGCGGTGGCAAGCTGGTCTTCACCCTTGGCCTATAGCTTCACCAGATTTTATAGACTGGATGTGACTCTGACTCCCCTGGCACATGCAGTTCTCAGTGTTCGCAGTTCTCACAAGCAAGATATCTCACCGAAACACCCTCCTTGCATGATAAGCGAGGAAGGAAAATGCTTATCTTGAATAACGCACCGGGCCACGGAAGTGCCTTATGTAGCACAAACATAAAGGGGTGGTACCCTGCTGACGCCTGGTGCAACCTTGATCCAGCCAAAGAATTGTCTGGATCGCGCCAGGGGGCGCTCTCCCATAATAAATCCAAATAACCGGTCGATATCGTGTCTGAAGGGAAGCAGGGAGGCGGTGGTGTTTACCAATATGCGATATGAGTCAAATGAGGTTTAATCACAAATGGATTCATTAAAAACAAAAACAAAAAACATTACACCGCTCCAGGGTCACTGAAAAATGCAGCCGATTTATTGCCTGAGTAAGTAAGCATATTAATTCTATAACTGCCAGCCTCCAAAGCTTTGTTTATGGCAGCAGACCCTCAGCCAGACAAAGGCAGGTCTCTTCTTGACCAGCCGAGACACACAGGAACATCTTTTGGCCCTGAGGGGCCTCGGGTAGATATTACAAACAGCTGACAGTCAACAAGGCTAATGCTCCACGACTATGAGGGCCTTGTCTGGTAGGTATTACTTAATAAAGTGCTATGAAACCAAAGGAGAGACGAGAACGGGATAAGAAGGGGCAAGAAGAGAGAAAGTGGACTTCGGGGCCTGCTTCACTGATCACGGAGCTCACTGATCCAAAGCAGAATCCAATACCCTATGCACACACGCTTAGATTACAGACGCGCGCGCACGCACGCACGCACAACCACCCACACGCACGCACACACACACACACACACGCTTAGATCGCACGCACGCGCACACACGCACACACACACACACACACACACACACACACACACACACACACACACACACACACACACACACACACACACACACACACACACACACACACACACACACACACACACACACACACACACACACACACACACACACGAACGACAGGGCTGGTCTGTGGTATATTTTGTTGACCCACCTTCACAGTATCTGAGTGTATGTGTGTGTGTGTGTGTGTGCGTGCGTGCGTGCGAGTGTATTGCTGAAAGCAGGAAAACAAGTAGAAGTAAATATACAATAGACAATGCAAAAACCTGGACACTGCAACCATCAAATTAGGTGTATTTTGAGTTTTAACCCTTTTGTCTCTGAATCTAGGCTGCATCCACGGTGGTTGAACAGAACGTGGATGTTCTGGGCTCATTTCAGAGTTTATGCAGCATTGCGGTTACAATATTAACACTTCTGAAGACAAATAATGTTTATTACACAGACTTAGAGTAATATTTTGCTTCCTGATTGAAACGGAAACGGCAAAAGCTGCGGTGAAGACGCAGAGGTGAGGTGAGTGACGTATAATGGGCGACAGCACAGGCATTTACAGAACTTCCGCATACTCTGCATACGTCATGGTCTTTGGCTTTTCGTATCGGACCTGAGCTGGTGTCCACAAAAATGTGCGCTCAACTGACTCACATGTATGTTACAATACAGCAAGCCATCGTTCATATTTGTGATCTAATCTCTGTTCTGGCGGCAGGACTGGTAAACTGGAAGGTGAGTCATTCTTTCAAAAATGAAAGTGTTGTGTTTCGAGGTGATAAAGACAAATGCGTATATCTTGCCAATGCCAACTGAAAGGACTTTCCTGCTCGACTTCACTTCTCTGTCAGGTCAATTACCTACTGTAGACAGCTCCTAAAGCAGAGCAAATAAGAGCACAAGCTTGAGGAAATGGGGAACAGGCCTCGACAGAGTCCGTTTTGCCTTGCGGAGGGGTGAGAGAAAACGCACACAAAAAAGCCACGCAAGGTTATTTAGTCCTTTACAGAGTCCCTGCGTAAGTTACGTCGCTAATGTAGGCTTGCGTCGGTCTATAATGTGCAATCAACTATTCATCCACTAGATGGCAGCTATGACAGATTGTACAAACTGTACTGAAACAAGTGCCAATTTGTTATGAGTTGAGAAACTTGAGATGTAGTTGAAACTGTACTCGTTTTACTAAACTACTAAACTAGAATAAACTTGTTTATTCTAATTGAATTGACCCAGTTTTGCGTATTTTGCTAGTGATGTAATCAATTAATCATTTGGCACCAGCTGTGTAAAATTCCATAGGATTTTTCTTTTAAATCCTTTCATGTACTCTTTAGGCTGCATATGTTGCGTTCACACGGGGCAGATGAAATGATGCAGTCTACCATTCATTGTCAAAGGAAGCCATGCGACATGAAGTTCATTACTAGTGGATGATCATCTGCAACGGAAAACGTTGGTCACGTCTGTCACCAAATGGAAGCATAGGAGATATAGGAGGATGGAAGCATAGGAGACGATAAATGATACACAACTATCAGAGCTTGTACACACTCTGTTCTCCACTGTAATTCCACAGAGTTCTCGTCTGAACACTGCGGCCGCAGATTCCATTCGGGACTGATAATCACCAAGGCTGGACTGGGTCAAAACCTCATCCCTGACATTTGGCCCAAAAAAATATTAAAGCAAGGGGGGCGGCCCATTCATTGGGCGGCCCACTGGACATTACGTCAAGTGGCCAGTCCAGGCCTGATAATCACCGACGAGTTTGCAAAGCTGTGCCTCGAACGATGATGTCCTGTTTAACTTTCAATGTGATCTATCCATGCCGATCGTGTTTACGTTTACAACTCAAGGTGCCGGCGTAAGTGTCATCCTCTTTCAGAAAGAGGGGGTCGAGCAGAGGAGGAAAAGCCTTCTTGCTCTCTGCTGCCAAAGCTCGCCAGGGGTACTTTCCTCTGCTTGCGTCGAGGACCGCTGCTTGCGTTGCGTTGGGGGTCGTTCCCAGACTGACGGATGACGCAAGGGAGGGGACGCAAGGGGAGGAATTTCTCTCACCCTCCGTTGCTTAGTGCTTTCTGCGTCGATTACGTTCGACTCTGTAAAGCACTTTACCTGCACATCACCATTTGCAGCATATGAGTATGTGCACACAGTATGTGATTGCATGTTGCATGTTTCGACAATGAGTCAGTCAGTCAGTCAGTCAGTCAGTCAGTCAGTCAGTCAGTCAGTCAGTCAGTCAGTCAGCCAGTCACAGCTGCACAACAAGGCAGGTGCTCCGTTCTGTCTCTGAAGGCTTGTCTATGGCCTGGGGCGCCCGCTGGCCAAGTGGTCCAGGCGCATGCCACATATAGGCTTTATAAAACATCTATGAAGAAGTGGGGCCTGGCAGACAGTGCAGCTAGCCTGAGCAGACTGTAGAACACATAATCACCACCTGTCCCCTGTACAGACCACCTTCAGAGGCCATCCTCTGATAAGTGGGACCCGAGACAAGGGCGTGGCTACACGACACTGAGTTTCTGAGATTCACGAAAGAATTAAGAACACACTTTTCATTTACACAATGGGCTATACAAATGCATGGTTTTCCCACCTTATTATGTGTGGAATGCGTGGAATGGCAATACGCATGTTAAATGAAAAGTAAGTGATGCATGTTTTGAGAATGAGAAAGTTGGGCAAGGTTAGGAGGTGGGGCCGGGGGCCAGAGTTGGAAATGTAAAGAATGGAGGAATTCCCACCAGTGTGAATACTAAAAGTAAGAGCAGAGGTGGGAGAAGGAGACAGATATAAACACAATACATTTACTCCCTCACCTGCATTGCTACCTGTATGACTGTCACAGCTGTTGTCTTCCAGGCTAAATTTCAAAGGGCTGTATTCCCCACTGTTATCAATCTTTGGCAGAGCAACCTGCCAAGTGTGATGAGAAGAACAATTTTAACTTCTCAAGTATTAACAGGTACACACACGCACGCTCACACACAAACCCGTTGTGTCAGGTTAATCAACTGATCAGACATATACAGACAGACAGACCGAACGAACAGAACAGAACAGAACAGAACAGAACAGAACAGAACAGAACAGAACAGAACAGAACAGAACAGAACAGAACAGAACAGAACAGAACAGAACAGAACAGAACAGAACACATGAATGACTGGCTGGCTATACAGTAGTATATCATACCCGGACTAGTGGTTTCCAGATCAGGTCCAGGTGTCTGAATGTCTCGGGGACACCGTGGGGATTCTCCAGGATCTTCTCGTCAACCCTCTGCTTCCTGTCTGTCACTGGGGTGACCCTCTGGGAAGCCCGGATGTCCCAGAACATCACACAACTTCAGGAGGAGAGACATGGAGACAAAGAATGGAGGGAGGAAAAAGAGAGACAGGGTGGCAAAGAAACAACAACAACACAGAGAGAGCATGAGAGAATACTGTACAGAGGACATCAAATAGAAACACAAGAAATATGAGAGACTGGCCAAACATGAAGACAGATGATAATATTTCAATCAGTATAATGAACAGGCATACTTGTACATCATAATTCAAATCAACCACACATCACTTGCATTAGTTGTGAGCAGACAGTTCTTCATAATGATCAATGTCTCCTTACCAGTCGGGGGCGCAGGTGACAAGTTGAACACATACATTATTGTTGTTCTCGACCGGTACCCCCATCCTTGTCACCTAGTATATGGAGAGGGTTAAGGAATCAGCAAAATCGTAGAACCTACTGATGTTAGGCATCAATAACAAGGCTGTTGCGTAGATTTATGTATGTATGTAAGTACAGTATGTACTGTATGTGTATGTTCCCTGGAGGCACTTTGATGATTGCCTTGTTTTACTTAAACAGATGACTGTCTGTGTGTTTTATGACTCTTTGATGTATGACAGTAGGCCGCACGGTGACAGAATACAAGCTTTTTACGAAACTCCTCAAAATCCCAACCAGCCAAACATCTCAGATCAGTGGTGCTTTCATTGGGGGCGGCGGTGGCTCAGGGGTAGAGTGGCCGGATGGTAACTGCAAGGTTGCCAGTTCGAACCCGGGCTCCCCCAGAGTTAGTGTCTTAGTGTCCTTGAGCAAGACTCTGAACCCCTGATGTGCTGGTTGGCTGGCCTTGCATGGTTTCCGCCCCATGGTTGCTGCATGCACCTCACTGAGCCCCATGGTTGCTGCATGCACCTCACTGAGCCCCATGGTTGCTGCATGCACCTCACTGAGCCCCCATGGTTGCTGCATGCACCTCACTGAGCCCCCATGGTTGCTGCATGCACCTCACTGAGCCCCATGGTTGCTGCATGCACCTCACTGAGCCCCATGGTTGCTGCATGCACCTCACTGAGCCCCCATGGTTGCTGCATGCACCTCACTGAGCCCCCATGGTTGCTGCATGCACCTCACTGAGCCCCCATGGTTGCTGCATGCACCTCACTGAGCCCACCATGGTTGCTGCATGCACCTCACTGAGCCCCATGGTTGGTGCATGCACCTCACTGAGCCATGGTTGCTGCATGCACCTCACTGAGCCATGGTTGCTGCATGCACCTCACTGAGCCATGGTTGCTGCATGCACCTCACTGAGCCCCCATGGTTGCTGCATGCACCTCACTGAGCCCACCATGGTTGCTGCATGCACCTCACTGAGCCATGGTTGCTGCATGCACCTCACTGAGCCCATGGTTGCTGCATGCACCTCACTGAGCCCACCATGGTTGCTGCATGCACCTCACTGAGCCCCATGGTTGCTGCATGCACCTCACTGAGCCATGGTTGCTGCATGCACCTCACTGAGCCCCATGGTTGGTGCATGCACCTCACTGAGCCCATGGTTGCTGCATGCACCTCACTGAGCCCAACATGGTTGCTGCATGCACCTCACTGAGCCCACCATGGTTGCTGCATGCACCTCACTGAGCCCACCATGGTTGCTGCATGCACCTCACTGAGCCCACCATGGTTGCTGCATGCACCTCACTGAGCCCAACATGGTTGCTGCATGCACCTCACTGAGCCCACCATGGTTGCTGCATGCACCTCACTGAGCCCCATGGTTGCTGCATGCACCTCACTGAGCCCCATGGTTGCTGCATGCACCTCACTGAGCCCACCATGGTTGCTGCATGCACCTCACTGAGCCCAACATGGTTGCTGCATGCACCTCACTGAGCCCCCATGGTTGCTGCATGCACCTCACTGAGCCCACCATGGTTGCTGCATGCACCTCACTGAGCCCAACATGGTTGCTGCATGCACCTCACTGAGCCCATGGTTGCTGCATGCACCTCACTGAGCCCACCATGGTTGCTG
The DNA here is from genome assembly GCF_951216825.1 of Electrona antarctica. Taxonomy (NCBI): domain Eukaryota; kingdom Metazoa; phylum Chordata; class Actinopteri; order Myctophiformes; family Myctophidae; genus Electrona; species Electrona antarctica. The sequence goes on from NC_136812.1 coordinate 21,179,531, forward strand.
CATGCACCTCACTGAGCCCAACATGGTTGCTGCATGCACCTCACTGAGCCCACCATGGTTGCTGCATGCACCTCACTGAGCCCAACATGGTTGCTGCATGCACCTCACTGAGCCCCATGGTTGCTGCATGCACCTCACTGAGCCCAACATGGTTGCTGCATGCACCTCACTGAGCCCCATGGTTGCTGCATGCACCTCACTGAGCCCACCATGGTTGCTGCATGCACCTCACTGAGCCCCCATGGTTGCTGCATGCACCTCACTGAACCCACCATGGTTGCTGCATGCACCTCACTGAGCCCCATGGTTGCTGCATGCACCTCACTGAGCCCAACATGGTTGCTGCATGCACCTCACTGAGCCCCATGGTTGCTGCATGCACCTCACTGAGCCCACCATGGTTGCTGCATGCACCTCACTGAGCCCAACATGGTTGCTGCATGCACCTCACTGAGCCCCATGGTTGCTGCATGCACCTCACTGAGCCCAACATGGTTGCTGCATGCACCTCACTGAGCCCCATGGTTGCTGCATGCACCTCACTGAGCCCACCATGGTTGCTGCATGCACCTCACTGAGCCCCATGGTTGCTGCATGCACCTCACTGAGCCCCATGGTTGCTGCATGCACCTCACTGAGCCCCATGGTTGGTGCATGCACCTCACTGAGCCCCATGGTTGCTGCATGCACCTCACTGAGCCCCATGGTTGGTGCATGCACCTCACTGAGCCCCATGGTTGCTGCATGCACCTCACTGAGCCCACCATGGTTGCTGCATGCACCTCACTGAGCCCACCATGGTTGCTGCATGCACCTCACTGAGCCCCATGGTTGCTGCATGCACCTCACTGAGCCCCATGGTTGCTGCATGCACCTCACTGAGCCCCATGGTTGGTGCATGCACCTCACTGAGCCCACCATGGTTGCTGCATGCACCTCACTGAGCCCCATGGTTGCTGCATGCACCTCACTGAGCCATGGTTGCTGCATGCACCTCACTGAGCCATGGTTGCTGCATGCACCTCACTGAGCCCACCATGGTTGCTGCATGCACCTCACTGAGCCCACCATGGTTGCTGCATGCACCTCACTGAGCCCACCATGGTTGCTGCATGCACCTCACTGAGCCCAACATGGTTGCTGCATGCACCTCACTGAGCCCACCATGGTTGCTGCATGCACCTCACTGAGCCCCATGGTTGCTGCATGCACCTCACTGAGCCATGGTTGCTGCATGCACCTCACTGAGCCATGGTTGCTGCATGCACCTCACTGAGCCATGGTTGCTGCATGCACCTCACTGAGCCATGGTTGCTGCATGCACCTCACTGAGCCCACCATGGTTGCTGCATGCACCTCACTGAGCCCACCATGGTTGCTGCATGCACCTCACTGAGCCCACCATGGTTGCTGCATGCACCTCACTGAGCCCAACATGGTTGGTGCATGCACCTCACTGAGCCCCATGGTTGCTGCATGCACCTCACTGAGCCCACCATGGTTGCTGCATGCACCTCACTGAGCCCAACATGGTTGCTGCATGCACCTCACTGAGCCCACCATGGTTGCTGCATGCACCTCACTGAGCCCATGGTTGGTGCATGCACCTCACTGAGCCATGGTTGCTGCATGCACCTCACTGAGCCCATGGTTGCTGCATGCACCTCACTGAGCCATGGTTGCTGCATGCACCTCACTGAGCCATGGTTGCTGCATGCACCTCACTGAGCCCCCATGGTTGCTGCATGCACCTCACTGAGCCCACCATGGTTGCTGCATGCACCTCACTGAGCCCCATGGTTGGTGCATGCACCTCACTGAGCCATGGTTGCTGCATGCACCTCACTGAGCCCACCATGGTTGCTGCATGCACCTCACTGAGCCCCCATGGTTGCTGCATGCACCTCACTGAGCCCCATGGTTGCTGCATGCACCTCACTGAGCCCCATGGTTGCTGCATGCACCTCACTGAGCCCCATGGTTGCTGCATGCACCTCACTGAGCCCACCATGGTTGCTGCATGCACCTCACTGAGCCCATGGTTGCTGCATGCACCTCACTGAGCCATGGTTGCTGCATGCACCTCACTGAGCCATGGTTGCTGCATGCACCTCACTGAGCCCCCATGGTTGCTGCATGCACCTCACTGAGCCCATCATGGTTGCTGCATGCACCTCACTGAGCCCCCATGGTTGCTGCATGCACCTCACTGAGCCCACCATGGTTGCTGCATGCACCTCACTGAGCCCCCATGGTTGCTGCATGCACCTCACTGAGCCCACCATGGTTGCTGCATGCACCTCACTGAGCCCACCATGGTTGCTGCATGCACCTCACTGAGCCCAACATGGTTGCTGCATGCACCTCACTGAGCCCAACATGGTTGCTGCATGCACCTCACTGAGCCCCATGGTTGCTGCATGCACCTCACTGAGCCCAACATGGTTGCTGCATGCACCTCACTGAGCCCCATGGTTGCTGCATGCACCTCACTGAGCCCCATGGTTGCTGCATGCACCTCACTGAGCCCAACATGGTTGCTGCATGCACCTCACTGAGCCCCATGGTTGCTGCATGCACCTCACTGAGCCCCATGGTTGCTGCATGCACCTCACTGAGCCCAACATGGTTGCTGCATGCACCTCACTGAGCCCAACATGGTTGCTGCATGCACCTCACTGAGCCCCATGGTTGCTGCATGCACCTCACTGAGCCCCATGGTTGCTGCATGCACCTCACTGAGCCCCATGGTTGCTGCATGCACCTCACTGAGCCCAACATGGTTGCTGCATGCACCTCACTGAGCCCAACATGGTTGCTGCATGCACCTCACTGAGCCCACCATGGTTGCTGCATGCACCTCACTGAGCCCACCATGGTTGCTGCATGCACCTCACTGAGCCCCATGGTTGCTGCATGCACCTCACTGAGCCCACCATGGTTGCTGCATGCACCTCACTGAGCCCATGGTTGCTGCATGCACCTCACTGAGCCCCATGGTTGCTGCATGCACCTCACTGAGCCCACCATGGTTGCTGCATGCACCTCACTGAGCCCACCATGGTTGCTGCATGCACCTCACTGAGCCATGGTTGCTGCATGCACCTCACTGAGCCCACCATGGTTGCTGCATGCACCTCACTGAGCCCAACAATAAGATTTGCTGAAAAAGCCTGGTGATAATGACATGTCATATTATGGGTTTCATGTGGTTTCCTCCAATACCATCTGTCAGTGTCTGTCAGAGGATTAATGTCACAACTCAGAACTGAGTCAACTGACCCCATGTGGTATTTTGACAAGGAGCAATATTTATAAATGTCAGCAGTGCCACTGATGCCTATTAAGGCAATTGGAGTCAGCCTGTACATCAGAGCATGACACAACACAGCCATCTACCCAGCATCTTTTGATGAAATGACCAGCGTTTAATTTGCTGTGGGTCTATGGGGGGGAGCATGCCTCTGCCCCCTCTCTTGATTTGTTTCACTGGTGGGGATATGACTGAATAAAATACAGTGTACATGCAATTCATTTTGGGAAAATATGTTTATATTTATGTTTGAATTAAAAAAATAATTAATACAAAAATATGTTAACCACATTAACCATGACATTCCTAATGTTTTCAAGATAAAGAAATAGTAGCATAGTCAGTGTAGTATAGGGCCTAAGTGGGTTAAGAAAATGCAAATCGAACCGTGATTATGACCCATCATATTTTTCAATTCCAGTTATGTTCCATAAAGCACACTTTAGTGATTCACACATTTCCCAAACCACATTCCTTTTCAGTGTTGTTGTATAGCCTATCGCCACTGGCTTCTCACCTTTACCACCTCCTTTCATGTGGCCGCTGCCCGCTGGCACCCCACCTTCTGTCAAGATCTTTACTGTTTATGGTTAAGGAGCTTTTAAGCCTGGTTGGATTACAACCACTGAAGTCATTATCCCAAAATTAGATGGAGAAATCATTAGGGGCGATAAGGGACCTGACCCTTTTAAGTCAAAAGTGTTTTACTATCAGCGAATGAATTAGGTGTGAAGGCTGAAAAGCATCTGTTACTGTATGTGTTGAGTTGCACTTGGTGATTAGGAGACGTTGTAAAAGTGTTTACTAGAGATATGATAAGACAAAGCCAAGTGGGCCTGAGATCAAGAAATCACTGAACAATGTATCCAATGTTCACCAGGATGTAGAAGCAGTACTAAGTAGTCCTACAAATAATACACCTTATCACTAGTATATATGTATTTATACTCGACAGTAAAAAAAATAAAAATAAAAATCTACAAAGATATTTATATATATATGGCTAATTCTACTTCATATCACATCTTCCCCTGACAGAAGAACATATTGAAAGTGATCTAATAATCTACTGTAACATTCCATTAATGACTCACGCACCAAGTAATCAGAGTTCCTTCCATCTACAGTAATATTGCTCTCTTGACTCTCCAGGCCCCTTCAGCCCTTCTCCCCTCCACTCCCAATACGACCCCTGTACCTCAAAGGTCTCCGGCAGCCATTGGACATCAGTAATTGGTGCTTTGTGACTGTTCTCAATGGCAGAGACGGCACTGTAGCGCACCACAGGGGTCTCGCTTTCTCTTTTCTCTTCAAAGTCCTTCTGGGAGGGCAGACACAAAGAAAGGATGCAGTATTGAATGTTACAGCATGGATGGAGAGTTGGAGACCTCTGACAATTCAGTCCTAAAATGGAGAGGCTTCCAAAAGTGGTACCATAAAGTACCTACCCCACCTTCCTCATCATGTTTCCATATTTAACCACTTTCAACCTGGCATTTGGGCATGTAGGTGAAAAAAAATCTATACAAAAAATTATATTAAATATTTGTTTTAAATACAAGACCACAACACATCGCAATGTGAGTTGCTTTTTTGTGCTATTCATCATAGGATAAAGTAATGTATATATTTATAGGGATTAAGTTAGAAAAACACTAAAATAAATATTTGTTTATAACCGATCCTTCAAGTGTTTAACCTGTGTAAAATATTCAAAATACCAAATAGTTTCGTCTAACTGGGTATACCATAAAATTGTGCTGTGACCATAGTTTCTTTCCAACAAGACTCAAGACAGGTACAGTATAGCGCAAGCAAGCACTTGCTGTGGCATTGCTTGCAGCTTGGAGTGAAAAGTGGAATTTCTACAATGGCCATATTTATGGCACTGCCACTGCCATATGGAATAAACAGTCAAAGAGCAAGCCAGTGATGGAGTAGATTTCTAGGCACAACTATTACACATTGTCAAATTCACTAAGTGGAAATACCAGCTCAGTCTTTTCTAAACAGCGTTCTCTTGTTGAAAGTCTAAATCTCTGCATGTGATTCCAGTTTGTACTTTGGCTTTTCTGCTGCATGTCACTGTGTCTGCTTCTCATTAAAAGGGATCACTGGCTAAAATCCACCCTAGTGCACTGGAATTGGTGCTGGGTAACTGTGTGTGTGTGTGTGTGTGTGTGTGTGTGTGTGTGTGTGTGTGTGTGTGTGTGTGTGTGTGTGTGTGTGTGTGTGTGTGTGTGTGTGTGTGTGTGTGTGTGTGTGTGTGTGTGTGTGTGTGTGTGTGATCTGTGTATATATTGACTACTAGCTGGGCCATGCTGTTGCTGTTGAGCACCTGTTGTTTGATATATCATGTATGTACAATAAGTGGGAACAAAACAGAAATGTACCCTAGCTGGCTTTCTTCATCTGATAAGTTAGCAACAGGTGCTATTGGAGAGCACCGTTCTGCTGCTCTAGGCGCCTAAATAATGGCTTTTAGAAGATAACACTGCCACTGTTTGCACTGCAAACACACAGGGTGGGAGTGTTGGTCTGATTTGCCCATGTTATCTGCCGTGGGATAGCATATATGGGGGGGAGACAATTGCCTTGTGTAACAGCTGGACAATTTGAGCAGATGATGTTGACTCCGGAGAATGAAGAGTAAATAGGGGCAGAGAGAATGGAAGTGGCTTCTGTGTGTGTGTGGTGGGGGTGAGCGAGGTGAACCGTGAACGAGGAGGATGGGATGCAGACGAGAGACAGCGAGACAGCAGGGAAGTGTGCCAGAGAGAGGATGAGGGAGGAGAAAGATGGAGGGACGGTGGGAGGTTGATAAAGAAAGCGAGAGAAGGAGGGAGAGACAGCTGTTCCAAAGCAGAGGCAATAAAAAACACACAAAGCAAACGAGGGCTGGATGATGGTGGCATATGTGTCTATTTAAGCACAGCAGCCCGGTGGAAGATGTCAGCGGAGGTTAGGCTTTGAGGGACAGTACTAGTTTACTGAGGGCCGTCTTGGGTGGTGCAGTGGGCACATGTCATGCACTTGTGATTGAAAGTCACTTTCATGTAATCGCAATGCTGTGGGTTCGACTGTGGTAAATATGACCGCTTGACACATTTCATCTCCTGACTTTCTCCCACCTTTCCGGTCTTACACCACCCGGGAAAATGAAAAGTAAAAATACAAATACTGATTCATAAGGGGTTTACCGACGGTGACTATTATTACATGCAATCTGTCAAGCAGCTGAACTGTTTGGGTTGTTGGCATTTAGATAATCATACATGCAATAAATACACGACCACTTGTGTTGTTGATTTACTTGAGGTTTTGAGCAGAACCCAGATCAGTGAGGTCCTTCTAGTCTGAGTGAGCAGTTTATGCATGGACCGCTAAAAACAAAGCAAATCAGTGTTATTATTAATACTATTAGGCTGCCTGTAAACTGTGCCGATAGGAGTGATTACAATCCTTCAACTACAAAGTAGCAGAGACGAGGCACATGGCCATTAGTAGTTTAGTTGGAACTAGTTGTGACAGCTGTGGCTGGCTTGAAAAGGACTGTCGGGCACTGCATTCCCATCTAATGAAAGGCTGGGGATGAGGAGAGAGACCAGCGTATCATCAACGCTCCCTGTCATACAGCACCTTTGGAAAGCACAGCCTGTCCTTACGGTAAATATACCAAAATTCAAGTCTTTAATAAAGCCATGATCCATATTGGTATATAAACCAAAGCAACATCACCAGCAGTCGAGGAAGTAGAGTAACAGATGGCAACAGCACGCATGCCGGATGCTGTTACGGGTTACGGCATCACTGTGCACCCCGGGGCCATTCAAAACCAACTCATAGGAGGATGTTGGGTACTTACGAAAGCGTGGGCATTGACAGAGGTGTTCTTTCCACTGCCAGCTTGCATCCCCAGCAGCCGTTCGCTGTGAGCGGAAATGTCCCATAAGACAACCTGAGACGACAAACAATGCAAAGTCAATTACTGGGGATCAATTACCTGCAGGGAAACTGTAGCCAAGCACACATCCTGCCATAAAGCACATCACCCATAGTCCCATACTGTATCCATCCATCATAACTACACCTTGTTTCCGTATGGAAACAATAGAGAGCAGATTATGAATAGCATATTGATAGGGCCTATTCTCTAAATGTAATTCATATTTTTGAGGGGCGCCTCCCATATACAGGTTTAATGTTTGTTTTTAGTTCAAGGTTTGTTTTAAAAACGTCATTGACAATAGAGAGAATTTTTGTCTGTTTGAATGTTTGTTTTGTCTCAATGTTTGTTTTACATCATCATGTTGTAAGATGATAATAGAGCCCCTCACTTCACACAGGTGTGATTTTTTGTTATCTGTTACCTTGAAATGAGAAAATCACACTTGTGTGAAGTGAGGGGCGCTCTTATCATCATACATCACATTCCGTGCTCAGCCAATCAAATCATCACAAATGTCATTCCGGCCAATCACTTTTGGCGTCTTTCTGCCCTCACTTTTATCCTCAATATGTACTTTGCTCAGCCAATTAAAACATCGCTATGGGGTGATCAGCCAATCAAATCATCGTGTTTATGTTCAGACAAACAGACAAAGCTGGGCATAGGAGGACTAGCGTAAATAATCTATTATTATAGGTATGACAGTGATTACTGTATATAGTGTAGGAGGATCGGACAGAGAGACATAATCTGTGTCCTGTTCAGTTTAACCACTTAAACTGGTGTCCCCCATGGGGTCTGTACTCTGTACATGGTCCCCTAGTACAGGGGTTCTCAACGTTTTTGGCCGGGGACCCCCGGAAATGCTTTGGCAATGTCTCGGGACCCCCGCCCCGCCCCCTCCCGACCCCCAATATAAATTGACTGCTACAATAACCTTAAACCATTTTGGGCGGGAACCCCTTTTGGTGTTTTAAGCATTGTTATAATTTAGCTATTGAAAAATAGCAGATCTACAAGCTCATAGCGCGCCACCGAGTGGCGCGCTACGAGCTTGTAGGTCTGCTATTTTTGAAAAATCGTGAAAATAAAATTAAAAAAAAAAACCCGTGGGTCGCGACCCACGGGTTGAGAACCCCTGCCCTAGTAGGCCCTTTTCTTTTTTTTTTTACCTCTAAAGCAGTGTTGTTTTTGGCAGCACATTTTGATTTTAGTTTTAGTCATAGTCTCTTGAATAGTTTTCATTTAGTTTTAGTCACATTTTAGTCACCTGGAATGTTTTAGTGTTTGTCTAGTTTTAGTCTAAATCTACAGTTGATTTAGTCGACTAAAATGTATTTTGATGTCATCGTAACGACTGTTGTTTACACTTGCTGAAAATAGCCGATCTACAAGCTCACAACGCATCGCGCTGCGACGCGTTGTGAGCTTGTAGATCGGCTATTTTCAGCATGCAACCAAGTGTAAAATTACTTATACTGGATCTCTTGTCCACTAGTCCCTTCCTAACATTTTAGTCTAGTTTTTATTTGTTGACGAAATTGTCAGTATATTTAGTCTTAGTTTTATTCATCGTAGCTTAGTTTTAAAAGGTAGTCGACGAACATTCTTCGTCGTTTTAGTTGACGAAATCAACACTGCTCTAAAGTAAATCTCTTTACTGAAAATAGCCGATCTATAAGACAAGATCTCCACAACGTGTTGTGAGCTTCTATATCAGCTATTCTTGGCAAATGTTCACCTTATTTTGCCTATTATAGGGTCTATATCTATGTGGTTAAGAGATGGAAAGGGAGACAGCGAGGGAAGGAGCAACTGAGAGATAGATAGACAGACAGGTAGCTAGACAGGCAAGCAGGCAGAGAGTGTAGGTCAGCACCTGGCCATTCATGCAGCCGCCAACGATAATATTTGGATCCGAGGGGCAGAACTCAAAGGCAAAGACGTCGTCTGGGCACTCCAGCAGCAACTGTGAGCGACACAAATGAGAAACCCGCACACACATTGCAGAGATATTACATTTCAAAGTGGAGACTTTCATGTGTTGGGTCTCTGCCATCTCAAGTATTTATTTATTCTAGTCCATACAAAGTTCAGCTTTTAATCCTGCAAGCCAAGCATATACGCCATGATCCTATTTCACCAGACGTGAAAAAAGACCTTGCAGGATTGTTTTACAAAAGCATTCATTTTTCAGTGCTATGCTTTCATTCTTTTGGAGATATTTAAGTCAGCTGCAAAAATGAACTCCAGTAGTTTAATCCTTTAACGAAATCTTGAACTAAATAAATGTCCCCCCCGCCCCCTATATAATGTCTCTCGTTTCTCTATCCAGGATCTATTGCTATTCTCATAGTCATTACAGACAGTGAAACCTAACCGTGATGCATGCAGCAGTGCAGAGCGTGCATGCACAACTCACATTACTCAGTGAGTAGTTTCGCAGTTCATTTTTATTGATTGAGCACCTCAGTTACTTTTGCCAAACCAAACAATGGTGATGAATGACAGCAGAAAGCAAATCTTTCAAGCCATTTCTTATGAAAGGTCATCTGAAAGCAGATCTGACATGAGAGAGAAAGAAACTGGTTGTAAGCTGTCAGTGAGGATTTAGCAAGAGAGAGAGAGAGAGAGAGAGAGAGAGAGAGAGAGAGAGAGAGAGAGAGAGAGCGGGAGAGAGGGAGAGAGAGTAACTGCATGAGCAGACAAATCTACGTTTTAACCCTGTGGAGTGCATTTGATCTTCTCATCACTGTCTAACAAGGGTAAATAGGATCTTGAGTGTGTTTTGTGTTTTGGTCCCATAGACACCCAGATCAGATCTGAGCCAAGAGAGAGAGAAAAAAAAGACGAAAGAATTAAATCCTTTGTGGCTGTGTAAATATAGACAGTGAAATGAGAGAGGAGTGATTCTCATACCTGCGGGTTGATGGGGTCTGAGAAACTCCAGAAGAGAATGAGGGAGGGGTTGAGGAGCAGCTTGGTAGAGTGGTCGATCCGCTCCTCAAAGGACACTCTCTCTGTCATGGCCACTGCTATCACACCTATAGCACAGCCGAGAGCCGACCACACATCATCGTCAATTCACTGGACAGAACACCCCACTACTATACTCCCACCGCAGTCTTCCTCTCTTAATCTTTCTTGGGAAAGTGGAAAGCGTTCTTGTTCATTTCACTCATTGGAATTACTCACGACCTCTGGTCTCCTAAAGGAACGGCAGGGAACCCACATCACACATACAGGAAGTTATGGCTGTCTTGGTTTTGTCAGGAATTATGGTGTGAAATTTTGAAATCCATCTCATGTGAAAACGTCATGGTAATTTTCCAGCATGTACTTAACTGTATGCCTACTGGCGGAATCACATTTTCTATGTAAATAAAACGCTAGAAATCAATGTACAGTACCAGGACATCGTGATGATAACGTTGACAACGTTGACGGATCCAAGTCAAGTAGCCAACCAGCATGGAGAGTCAATAAGTTCTTTCTTGACCCATGACAAACCATTCCCAGGATAGTAGTGTGCTATAGTTTTTTATAAAGGCGCCATATAGATTGTATCTAGTAGTTTTTTAAATGTACTGTATGGACTGGTAATGGACATGGCTGAAAACATCACAGCTCTTCCTTTTATTACAGTATGATTAGTTTTCTCTGACAGCTATTGCTATTCCCATCCCATGGGAGAAAGAATTAGTGCCATTCCCATGAAAAAGTATTGCACCAAGAACCCCATGACCACCGTGCCTTCAAAAGCATTTCCTTGCTATGATGAGGCATACACAATTGTGTCTTTAAATGCCCAAAAATACATTTCCAGAACAGCTTCTTTCCAAGCGCTACATGTGCATCCATCTCGAATAACAAATCTATAATGATACAGTATATTGAACCTTTTCCAAAAACGGGCACATGGCAGTGCGCATTGCACCACAGCACTTTATCGACAAGCTGTCTCCTACTGAGCATATATTCTGGAAGTACTACCTTTTTATTTGAGCTAGTAGTACGAAAAGAAAGCTTTTGTGACCTGCATGTGTACCTCACCGTTGATGGTGGGGTGCCATTTGATGTCGCTGATGGTCTTCTCCTTGCTGTAGTTGAGGTCTGTGAAGGACTGATACTCCTTTAGGTGAGTGTCAGTCTTTCCTCCGAAGCCACTGTCCTCCTCACTCAGGGCCTTCAGGTCATCGAAGAATACATCCATAATCTCATTCTGCTGAATAGCTATATCAAACCTGCAATAAAAGATTGACAGTCTCATTTGAATGGTGAGCAGACTATTTTCTTCCATTTAAATGTCTTGAGTGTGAAATGAGTAAAGATTTTCTATGTGGATCATGATCTTTTATTTCAACAATCTGTACACACAGTTATGTACATAACACAAAGGGGATAGGGTGTGGTGAGGCCAGATGTCAGTGATTATTATTATGGAACACTCTCTGAGTTACAGACCCATTAGGGTCCATTTGGTTCCCAACTATTCCCTGGCTGGACCCCATGTTGAGAACCACTGTTTACAAAGCTTACGGTAGGCCTACACGGCATTGAAACCACAATGTTTCACCTTTGCAGGCATCATTCTATAGGTCTGGCAAGAATAGACAAGCACATCAATACAAAATGTTTTGTGGCTGGCAAGGTAAAATGGTCTGAGTATATCCTATACCTGTGAATATCTTGACACGGCTCCGATTTTAATAATGGATGTTCATTGGTCCCCTTGAGGCACGTGCAGTAAAGTATACCTTTTTGAATTGGCTTTCACTCAACCCATACATTAAAATATTGCCCCTAAGAAGCTGAAGGACACCATCAATCACTGAATTGCTCCTTTTTACCTAGAGGCCACAGAGTTGATGAAATTCTTCAGATTCTCAGATTGAAGTAGCCTTTCTTTTTCTTCCTCGCTAAACTCTCGTGGCTCATACTGGGTGCACATATTCTTTGGATATTTCCTGTAAAAAGGTACATTTGTTTAGTAAGAATAGTAGAGTAGGAATACAATTAAACAATATAGATAGACAGATGATCGTATTATTAATGCTATCGGGTGAACATAGAGATTATAGGACTATGACATTCAGTTTGAGGGTACAAAAGCAGGAATAAATGCACTGTATATGCATTGCAAATGTCTTAAAGCTGCATTACATAAAAATCATGTCCTATGGCCTGGGCCGTGGCTCAGCGGTCCAGGCACCTTGGCCGGTAGTCCAAGCCTGGCAGTGTGCCGCGGGTTCGACTCCGGATCCCGACGGCCTTTACTGCATGTCACTCCCCCATCTCTCTCTCCCCCATTTCCTGTCAGCCCACTGTCTGTCCCTCTATAAAAAATATAAAATAAAGGCGAAAGCCGCAAAAAACCCCATTTAAAATCATGTCCTATACCCGGGATCTGAACTCCGGTCTTTCAAGTGGGAGACCAACCTTTAAATACTTGATCGTCCAGGGGAGACATAGATGTTAACAGGGCTACACCATGAACCAGGGTCTAAAATGGAATAGTAGGGAGGCCTCTTCCAACCACTGCAGATGTGCTAACTAGTCATATTTAAGCAATAAAACCAGTATTCGATGAAATATGCAGATGATGTTTAAAGCATGAGCATGCGTCATTATTTCCAAGCACACTGACGGTACCACTGTGTCTGCGTGCTGGAGCTTTGGACGGTGGAGATGGCCTGGACCCCACAGTGCCTCTCCATCTGCTTGATGCTGAAGTTGGGGTCTTGGTAAGGAGTACACTCTATGAAGCCATCTTTAGCATCTGCCACATTCCGGTCAGAAAAATGAACAGGCGCACCAAACTCCCTCCTTATCCTGGAGAACCTGTAGCTCAGCTGATTGGAGGCGAAGAGATCGGAGGCGTAAAATGGTACGGAGACAAATGGGAAAATAATCAACTCATTGATTAATGAATCAAAGAATTAATCCATTCAAATAATGATCATGAATATAGTCTTTTGCACTAAACGCTGCATTGTGATTTGTGTGGCTTCATTCACACAAAGTAAGATAGCTACAGACAGGAGGACATGCCGTTAAACTCTACGGCTGTGCTGCAAAAAAGTGTTAATGTGGCCCGGACCGCTACGGCACCTAAGCTACATTCAATGTAGCCTGACAGCGTTGCGGGTTCGAGTCCTGATCCCGACGGCCTTTGCTGTGTGTCGCTCCCCACCACTTTCTCCACATTTCCATGTCAGCCTACTGTCCTATCAACAATAATGTCATAAAGAGCCCCAAAAGTTAAACAGGTGAACTCTCTGACACTCCCTCCCTTGTCAATAATAGAGAAAGAGCTTATCAGAAACCCCTTTAATAAGGGCATCATTTCTGACTTATACTCTATGTTAGTAGAATTCTCTCCCGAATCCTCTGAATCCAAATATAATGCATGGAAGGCTGATCTGCAAGAGGAATTGACACTGGAAGAGTGGAGCACGGCCTGTACGGAGGCTCAATCCCAGACGGGTAACACTCGGTTAAAACTATTGCAATATAATTGGCTGATGAGGGTGTATATCACTCCAGAGAAATTAAATAAATTTAGTGCAGATATTCCAGATACTTGTATCAGATGTGGTAAAGACAAAGGTACACTTTTCCATTGTCTGTGGGCATGCCCAAGAGTGAAAGAATTCTGGGGAGAAGTAAGGAGGGAGATTCAGAAGATATTGTTGATAAATATTGAGCTTGACCCGAAACTGTTTCTATTAGGTCTTTATCCACCTGGCCATAAGATTCAGAGTAGCGAACAAAGATTTCTAGATTTATGTTTACTACAAGCCAAAAGGGCTATAGCTTTATCGTGGAAAAAGGTAGGCAAACCCAGTATTGCTCAGTGGTTTAGGGAGCTGTCATTGTGTCTTCCTCTGGAAAGAATCACTTATACGCTGAAAAATAAACAAGAGATGTTTGATAGGATATGGGGACGGTTTATCCAGTATATTACGGTTAATGATTTGTCTTATTTAATGGTTGAAACTGAAAGTGTTTAATTGTACTCTATGCAGCTATTTGGTCTTGTTGTTGTTACCAGTCTAAGTGCCCTTATTTTGTTTTAATATACTGTATTTATATGTATGTACTGTATGTTTGTTTTGTTTGTTTTTTTTGTTTTTTAAGTAATTGTACTGTCTGTATTATGTATTGTGTATTGTTCTGTTGTATTGTCTGTTTGTTTAAAAAAAGAAAAATGCAATAAATATATTGTTAAAAGCCCCAAAATAGGCCCAAGCGGTTGCCTATCAAATAGTGACACAAAGTGTTAATGTAACTCTTCTTACTGTCCAGTACCTTTGATCTTGACTCTGTGACAGATTCGCCCTCTATCTCCAGCTCACTGCCCAGTGATATCCATGGCTGGGGCTCTGGGCTCTTCTGGACAAACACTTCAGACACCTCATCCTCAACAGCCTCCTCATCTCCAGCCTCTAGAGCAGGGCTGGGCAACTATTGGGGATGAAAAATGAGATATTCAGATTGCTGTTGAGAGCATTACATAATATGCTATTAGCTAATAGAAAACCTCATGTGCTGTAACTAATGTTTAGCATTATTAGCATCATCAGCATCACGCTTGCATGGCTTACACCGAGAATTCTCTCCTTGGCCTCTGGCGTGAGGACCAGGTAGAAGCTTTGTCCATATGTGAAGTCCGAGTCAAACACCAGGAGGATCTCATCTTCTGGGTAATCCTATACAATACCAACAATACATAGATGATACATTCAGCATACGTTATATTATAAAACATATTATATATATACACGCACGCACGCACGCACGCACACACGCACACACACACGCACGCACACACACACACACACACACACACACACACATACACACACACACACACACACACAAATTTATATTTAACATTAATGACCCACACCAGATTTATGTGTTGCAGACCGTGTCTCGCCCCGAAAATAGACAGCTATATTCATTATTTCATTAATAAGCTTTTCTCCGGCCATTAGTTCAAACATTTTTTATTTTATTTTTAAGTTTGATGGACTTGTAAAATATAATGTCAACATAATTGATACATTTTATTTTTTTCCTTTTTTGCCAAAGAACACCTGTAATTGTGCTCTGGACAACTAGTGGTCCGTGGACCACTGGTTGAGAAACGGTGACCTAGATTGTCCGAGTGAGTGGGATGCTAAACTCGTTCCCATGGTCCTCCAACATTAGGGTCTGTGCATCTTCAACATGGCTTAGGGGTTTTGTCTGAGTGGTACTGTGTGACAATGGATGAGTCTTACCAGCACAATCTGCTTCACAGGGCTGAAATCAGACACCGCCGCCCTCGTCTTCATGTCCTGTACTATGTCGTCTTTTCTCAGCAGCTTGTAGGGGTTGTCCCCTGTGACGTCCTCGTCGGCACGACAGCCAAACAGCTCCTGGGTGGCTGAGGTCAGGACCATGGGGAGGATGTCATCGGGGTGACCTTGGTGGTACAGGAAGCACTCAAGCTATTATTAAAGGTATATTCAGTGATTTGACTTAATTCAAATATCACTTATTTTTTCTTTTTTTCTGGATAATCCTCCCTACTATAGAGTGTGCTGACCATATAAGGAGTTCCTCCCTGTCCCCAGGGGTCAAAAAAACCCTAGTTTCAGTTTTGGTGGCAGGTGGCAAAGCCTTCATCCAATCAGGATGAGAGGGGCCTTCCTCCAATCATGATCGAGTGGGGGCAGGCCTTGGTGCACATGCTGTTGGCCTGTTGCACTTCCCCCCACTGTAGAGCGTGCATGTGCACATTTTGTTACCGGGGCGGACTGGGTGGTTTTCCAAATCACCCAAATCACTGAATGCTCCTTTAACGTTTTCTATCTTTCCTTTTCTTCAATAGGAAAATGTATTACATAATCTACTTGTTAGATAGGCTACCGCACAGGTACCCTAGACAGGTGGGCTCATGGAATGGCTGTGATATACTCAAAGGTTATCGGGATTTTAACCTACAATACATGGTTTATGCATCCCAGCATGCTAAAACACCTGGATGTCACAATTGTTGCTTCTTTTTTCCCCCCTTTTTTTTATAATTTTTATCCCACGATTTTGCAACCCATTTTTTCACTCAGTGTCAATTATCTAATCTGTAATCCTGGGCGCTACACTTCCTCTGCTAACCTGGGGGGGCAGCGGACTGACCTCATGCTTCCTTCTATGCATGAGGAGTCCAAGCTTCTTTTCACCTGACAGGGGAGAGTTTCCCCGGCCGGACGTAGCGCGTGGAAGGAACGCGTTATTCCGACCAGTTCCTTTCCCCTCCATCAGGCGCCCTGGCTGGCCAGGGGGAAGTAGTTTAGAGACCAGGATTACTGCATGTTTTTTGTGAGGGTACCTACTCTAGGGGACACAGGGAGAACCTGCAAACTCCCCACAGAAAGGCCCTTTCGCCTCGGGTATGGGCACTGATGACGCGGAGGAGAGAACACGCACCCAGAGCCCACAGCGTCCCCAGCGGGAATCAAACCCAGGACCCTCTAGCTGTGAGGCGACAGCACTACCGACTGTGCCACCGTGCCCCCTTTCAATTGTTGCTTCTGTCTGTTCCTTTGTTTTGTTTTAATCATAGCACGGCATTTCAGCTTCTACAGTAGTTTTATCTTTATTTAAACAAGAGGTAAAAAGAGGTGGTTACAGAATCAGAGCATCTCAACACATATAACGTATGCTGAATGAAGGTAAGAGATTGGAAATCACACTAGAGAAAACAGAATGAGTTATGCCTGATTTATAATCGGTTTCATGCCATGTCGCACACACGAACATAGATGATCTATAGGAGGGCTTATGAGCTTGTAGATCTGCTATTTTCAGTGCGCAACTCTGCTGCGCAACTAATAAATCAGGCTTAACAGACATTTTACAGCACAGAAAACAGTTAACATATGGCAGACTGAAGAAGTGACTACAGATATAAAACACATAATGTACAATAACAATAACACAAAAAGAGAGTTAAATATGTATATACAAAACTACTGCACACCACCGACAGCAACCTTATACGTACAAAGGGGGTGCCGCATAATGCTTAGCCTTGAGAGTCACCCAACCTACGCAAAGTGGCAGAGTCTCACGCCTGCTTTCCTGATCAAACATACAACCTCTGTGAACCTCATCTTGCCCCTCCCTGAGGGATGGACCACCTTGCAATATATACATTACCTGCAATATCATATAGACTGGATCCAATGACTAAAACTAACAATTTTGTGCTGCATTATATTTTTACGTGGGTCAAGATATGGATCTATAATACATAAACTCAATACACATAATCGGCCCAGTTAGGACATTCGACCAGTATGTTGCACTAACGTAAAGGTCCATGAGAGAACTGCAGCCACCGTTTCAATAAACAATGTATGGAGATTCCCTTGGATATATAAGCATCGGCTGGGTCCAGTGCACGCTACAGTAAACAAGGCTTTGCATAATGATAGTTTTCATCCCGCTTGTGGTCTCTTCAAAGTCTTTCCATAAGGTTGCTCAGGGGACGCTGGGAATGCTGAAGTACAGCTTAAGTAACCACTTCCCAACTGGGTGTGTCAGCCTTTTCTACGCAGACCACTAAGGGCCCATGCCAAATCATTGTAGTGGAAACTCACACCCTTCATTTCACACAGTAATGTGTCAAGTTTGGCACTTCTATTCATGGGAAATATTTGCTCGAGAGAATAAAGACAGGATGAGGTGCAATGTGCCACAGCCTTGTATAACACCCTTCAAAAGTTATCTCACACACACGCACAGGGGATCTATATTAGTCTTAGGGCCTGGTTTGTGCTGCGCAGACCATATTTTACTAAAAACATACAGTCTGAGACAATTAATGTTGTTTATAGCCCTGGTAGTGGTGGGCTCTAAGGATGGCTGGATGGCAGTCTTTGGTCCCAAACGATATAATCTCGAACATTACTGCTGGGACTGCCATGGAGATTTCTGGGCACCTTCATGTTTCCCGGGAGATTAATCATAGGCCAGACTTTCCATTTGCACACAAGTTATCTCTAAATCTAAAGGGCAGATTGCCATGAAACTTGATGCACACATTCACGTTCCCTGGAAGATGACCTCTATGTATTTGAGTGACCTCCTGATATTTCCTTTAGCACCATCATGTGTGTGTGTGTGTGTGTGTGTGTGTGTGTGTGTGTGTGTGTGTGTGTGTGTGTGTGTGTGTGTGTGTGTGTGTGTGTGTGTGTGTGTGTGTGTGTGTGTGTGTGTGTGTGTTTGTGCGTGCGTGCGTGTGTGTTTACAGTATGTGTGCGTGAGAGTGAGAGTGTGTCTTCCCATCTTAGCTGCCACCACCACCACCACAAAGTGACTTTAAGAACTCTTCTATTACCATTTTTACAACCAACCCACGTAAAAGCTATATGACCTAATCTGCGGTAAAAAGATACACTGTTCGTTTGACCCGTATTTGACCAAAAGCATATTTTCAGGGCCGGCCCGTTGAATATAAAAGAAACCCCAACAATGAGGAACCGCAAGTGAGTAGAGATATAGTTTACCTGTAGACATGTGCATGTCCAAAGGCTATGCAACCGTATACATGGGCTCACAGCAGAAGAATGCATATATGTTTCCTATAGCTCTCATAGATAGCTCTGATGATTGGGCCGTGTCATGCTCATTACATCACCACTTCATAGTAAAACAGGCTTGTGCCTTAGGCCAGTGGGATCTCAAACATTGTCATATGGGGACAACCAAATTAATATGAATTTGGCCACAGGCCTCCATTTTAAATGATTTTGTTCCAGGTACCCCCATAAAAAAAAATGGGTCAAGATTTCTCTAGGTTTTGAAGAAACATTTTTTTGCAGATCTATAAGCTCACAATGTGGCACAGTCTCTAGAGTTTATCTTCAGTGGGTGACATGACAATGACAAAGAACTACTCACAATGTTTTTTTGTTTTATCATATAGTCTTGACTTGTGGATAATTAAGTTTATACAAGTATAATTCAATATTTGTTTGAAAGGGTTTAACTGCATTTTAGGTCAATATTATTTTTAATTTATTATGGTATGTGGTATAATAATCATCAGACAAAGCAGGTAACTAAACGTCAAAACATCTCAATTTACTATTTTCATCTTGTTCTAGTAGTTCACCTTATAGTGAAAACTGACTGGAGATCAACTGTATTGTTTTCCCATGACTCTTTGTGTTAAAACACTCTGCCGGCCTATTCAGAGAGCAGAGTTCAGGTTGCTAATGGTTTATTGAATTTCATGGGAATCAGTAGAGAAATGGTATCACTGGACAAGAACACTGCAGCTGTATGAACCAATTTAGATTAGAGA
The DNA here is from genome assembly GCF_951216825.1 of Electrona antarctica. Taxonomy (NCBI): domain Eukaryota; kingdom Metazoa; phylum Chordata; class Actinopteri; order Myctophiformes; family Myctophidae; genus Electrona; species Electrona antarctica. Next base: position 21,199,154 of record NC_136812.1, read on the forward strand.
GTTTATAGCAGACAGCTTGTTACTGATCCACTCGACATCATAGCAGGCCAGCTGGGCGCAAACCTTTTATTTGCATTATTGTGATTTCAACTTCACTGGACCTTTGGCATCTCATTTCCTTTTTCATTCCCCTCATCTTCCCACTCTTCATTATTATAGTGAGTCATGTTGTTGATGACTTCCTTTAAGTCATCACGTTGACATGACATACTACACAGTAAAACACGTGTTAAAGGAGTAGTTCACACACACAATTACTTATTTTCTTTCAAAAGACAGGCCTCATGAAGACTTGAATTCATGATTGTTTTGTTTGTGTCGCATTCCTGAGCCAATAATGATTGGCCTAGGAATGTGACAAAAGACAAACAAAATCTCAAGGCTTCATGGGGTGTGTAATTGATAGGAAATAAATCATTTTTTTGGGTGAACTACTTCTTTAAGTAGTGTATTATTTTATTATTACTAAATGTTTACGGTATGTTAAAAAGTGAAATACATTTTGAAAATACATTTTCAGGTTGGGATACCAATTTCATCCAATCAGGAGGAGATATAACTCCACAAAGATTATTATCAACTGCATGTTTATAGTGTTCTAGGTCCAAATTGGTTTTATTGAATCACTGCAACGTCACTTACTTATCCTGTATGATATGTTTTTTGTATTATTATCCAGACCTGAAAATGTATTTTCTGATAACTGAAGAGACTGTTATTTAACACTCTATATTGATGATTACTACTGGAATATAGAGCCATTTAACACTTATATCAACAACAACAACAACAACAAATATCACTTACACCACCTGTAACTTAACTCTGAGTGTACAAATGTAACCCTTATGGGTCTATTTGGTTAGCCTACATTTGTACACTTTTAGAGTTACAAATGGATAAAATAACGGGGGACTTTACTGTTACACGATTGTATTGTTCTGCTTTTATTGGATATAGCACAGTGGAAGCAGCATTATTGTCAACCAGAAATACATCTACAGTCAGACATGTGTAACCAGTAAATATACTGGCTGGTTTCACATGTAAGCTACATGGGAAACATAGTCCTAAATCAGATTCAGGAATAAAGGAGAATAACAAAGTATCATAAAAGAGGTTTCCTTACCATACTCTGCAAGACTCCCCATGCCAGAAGGTGGTGTAAGTAGTACATCTTCCTTTTTGTCTAAAGTGGAAAATAAAAGGAAACCACCTTGGTATTAAAGATATTTAGTAGTATATAACAGTCCATTTGAACACTGAGTTACCTAGACCTTTTATGGTCATCGAGGGCTAGCTCTTTAGGCCTGATATGTTTCTGGTAATATTATTGTCCACTCATTTTGTATATCCGTGGCAAACATGCATTTTGACAATGATGACCTGCATTTGGTTGACAGTGCGTTTTTATTTTTGATAGGCCTACAAGCACACACAACCACTTGACAGTCAGATACAATTGTACTTAATGATACTTAATTAAATGTAATGCTTAAGATAACTATATGAAGTATTTTGTTCTACTGAGAGGCTCACCTCACACCTAAATGTATGCTATTGCTACAGGCCCTAGACCTACTAAATCTCAAAAGAAAATACAAATAAATCTATAATCATACCAGGGGAGACATGTAAGCAGTATGATATTGGATGGTTCGTGTGCTCTTTTCGTAACCAGGAAAAAGGGAGAAATTAGCTACCACCAATAAACTAGGCCTACTGTTTTTCTATATGTTAATGTTACAGTAGAGAACATCAAGGCTTCCATTCCTTACCACTTACCAGACTCTGCAACACTCTCCATGTCAGAATAAAAATCTTCCTTTTTGTCTGAGAGTGAAATGAAAGCAAGACACCTTTGTATTAACAATATCGCTTTTAATTGGTAATTGTTAAACGTAATTAAATGTGTATAAATGTTAATGTTATAGTCAACTTGCTCACTTTTGCTTTTCCTTGCACTGACAGCACTCTTTCGTATCTTGGAGGGCATGTTTGTTCCTGTAGGAGGCTTGACTACTGTAAGGGGCAGTAATGACATAATGTTTATCTAGAATAGTCATTCTAATAATGAATGATCCTATCATATATTTTTTATACCCTCTTCTTATGAAAATGAATACGTTTTTACACCCAGCAGACTACCCCACTTTTGTAGTTTTGATACATCAATTCCCAATGCAAGAGCGACATCTTGTGGTATATAATAGAATTTCATGGCCAGTTTACACAAACAGTAGGCTACTTCGACTTCTAATTAAGCTTATATTGCCTTGTTTGTTTGTTTGTTTCTTTAATAACGTCACAAAGTTACACGTTGCTAACAAACAACTGACCTGTCCACATGTTGATACAAACAATAATGTTAGCAATAACAACAGAATAGTAACTAAAAACGCCAATTTCACGAGTTGAGGGGTCTGAGTAGCCCCCTAAACAGTAGGCCTAAACAGCACTGTTTACAGTTAATAAGACCTTAATAAGACCTCAATAAGACCTTTTTCAGAAATACACCCACACTCACAACAGAGAACATAGGCTATAGGCTACGTGGTGCACTAATAAGAATTATGTTACCCCTTCAGATCCTTGCAGTTGCAGATGCAGCACCGTCGTGCCGAGATCCTTGGAGTTGTTTAGTGTGGTTGCTATAGTTACATCGGTAAATTATACTGACAGCTTCAACAGCCAATCACGTCCACCATTAAACTAAGGCACGGCTTGATCTACTTAATTTTTCATGACCCTTTCACTTGCCTGTCTGTGTCTGGTGAGCTTTTGTGGGAAGAGACAATACAGCTTTCAGAACAGGTGCAGCACAGTTGAATATGGATCAATACCAACCGATCAGCAAGTGAAACCCATAATTGAAGTTTTGAGAGGAGTCAGAGAGGACTGGACAGAACAGAAGGAAGGCAGGATCCACAACAGGTGCACAGGTGGAGGCGATCAATCAAATTGACTAACCTGCTACGTCACGTTATAAGGTAAGTGTTACCCACACCACACCACTGTTAGTTATCCACTGGACTGGTGCTGTCAGATAGTGTAGAATAATAGATGACTAGGATTAGACGCAATGGTAGATGAGCATCATGATGATAAATTATCTAACCGCGAGATGCTGTTTATTATTCAGCACAGCTCACACGGAAGCTCAGGTAAGACTAGTGTCCGAATCAATGATTGATGATCAAATAAATAAGTCCTGAAACTTAAGACAAACACTAGTGGAGGTAAAGTTAATTATAGCCTACATCTTTACATTTGCAAAACAACAAACAGGCCACGTTCAACACCAGCTTTTCAGGCCAAGGAAGGACCTCAGTTAGTTAAAAGCAGGGACCCTCACGCTGCACGTACAGCTTATTACTTTGAGGAAGCCTCCCATATGCAACTTGATGAGAGGCTTTCTTTCAAAGTTATCATCATATTTAGCTGATCACTGTCTCACCAATGTCTGTTGAGACTGGGAGATATGAGACCATACCTTGGAAGTATTCCACAGGTTGTTTTTAGTGGATCCAAGTGAACCTGCAGGTGTATTTGTTTGTTTAAACACATCTTGGCTAATATATGTTGGATTAATGTTTGTGTATTTTCAGACATTTACATTAAAGAACTGTTGAACACTGCAATTTAAGCAACAGCCATACCTGATACAGCTGGCTGCCCTCTGGCATTTTAATGGCAATCTAAGTCAACAAAAAGATCAGTTTCTGTACAGCTATGTATATAGCCTACTAGTAACTTATTAACCATTTTGAGGGGTATTTACTTGTTTTTGATCCCACCACAGAGCTACATTCTATATTATAGAATGTAGCTCAAATAACTAAATGTAAACACGTAACATTATAGCCTAGATGTTTAAGCCACGTAGTCCCTCATCACATCATGTCTCCCACATTTGCCTATTTCCTCAAATTGTAATGTCTTCCATGCGTCATGTCATTTCAGACATGGAGGAGTCCAGTGACATGTACTCATCAGTGTGTGGGACAAATGGCCTCCCCGCCTCCTGGGAGAACCTGGACCGTGAGAACGTAGAGAACCTCAGGAGGAAGATCAAATACTACTTCATGAACCCCTGCGAGAAGTACCAGGCTCGTGGCCGTAAACCGTGGAAACTCATCCTGCAGGTCATCAAAATCGCCATAATCACAGTTCAGGTAGTGCATTCTAATGTGGTTTGAGCAAATGGGTCTGTGACTGCTGTTTAGAACAGTGGTCCAGGGACCCTCGGGGGGGTACCAAATGGACATTTACGGGTCTGTAACTCTGGCAAACATGGAACCAAAGGAAACGTTTGAGAGACACTGGTTTAGAAGTAGGGATGTACTGATGAGACATTTTGGCTGCTGTTATCGCCGATAACCGATGTCTATGACCTCATTCTGTATTAAAACATTATAATTTTGTCCATTCTGAAAAAACACTGAATTTGAAAAAAGCAATGCCTCTTTATTCCAAAACTAGAGATGCACTGTTATTGAAATCTTGGCCCATATGCCAACATAAATAGCTTGAATGTAATATTTTTATTTAAAAATGTTCAAACTTTTGAAAGCTTCTCCAGAAAACACTGATAGAATTTGCAGCCTTCATCGTAACAGGCTTTAAAAAAAAAAAATCAACCTAATTATTATAAAATATATCTGCTAAAACCGATATAATATTATGGATATTGCATTTTAAGGCCGATAACGGTAGATACCGATTTGATGACTATCAATCCCATCCCTATTTAGAAGCATAAGTTGAAGTTGTACGTGTTACTGACTCAATTGTTCTCATGCCAGTTGGTGTCTTTTGGACTGAGCAACCAGATGGTTGTCACCTTCAAGGAAGAAAATCTGATGACATTCAAAAACCTCTTCCTGAAAGATTATGTCGATGGAGGCATGGCCACATATTCTCTCTACAAACAGACTGATGTCTATGACCATATCTACTTCGTTATTGAACAGGTACTTGGAGGCAATATTGTTTGGTTTCTTGTTATTGGAACTACAAAATGATGTCATGCTTGTTACTTTTTATTATTTTTTTACACCCCTTGGATGTCAAAGTCTGCAAGTAGTTCCTTATTCCTGAATCTTTATGTTTTGGTGGCGTGACAATACGAACCTTTTGTTTTGTATTGTCGTCAATTATTGATGGAATCGTATTACTTCAGGAGCCGAAACCCCTATAAAGTTCTAGGACTTTGACCTGGTCAGTGGTCACTTCTCACTATAGGCCTACGCTAAAATTACGGTTGAAGTGAATTATGCTCAGATAAGATTATCTCAAATAAAACTACTCTTCAGGATAAAACAATTATTCTGTGGATATCATGTAGGTAGGCTGTCTTTATCTCAGGTTAAGTTTGAAAGGGCATGCTGTAAAATCCTGAGTGTACATTTTTTTTAAACAAATTGATCATAACACTGCATATTTTATGGTGTACTCCTGCACAGTGGCCATCGTGTGTTTTATTTACGCAAGTTTGATGACAGTACTGTACATGCCATCTGAGGGGTTTCTATCATTGAAATTTGTAGTATGGACGGCTTCGCAACATCTCTGTAGGAAATCATGAGTATGAGATGAACGGTGGAATGTACACCCCCATGTCTCTGTGTCAAGCATACTACAGCAATGGTACCATCTATCCTGGAAATGAGACCTTTGAAGTAGATGCCACGGTGGAAACTGGTAGGATATGGATATTTATTAGTACAGAGGTGCTCCGATCGATCAGCCACCAATCGGTGATCGGCCCATTTTCACTGCAAATGACTCAATTAACCCGATCTGGAGAAACCGAGATCGGTATCGGCCGATTGTGAGAAAAACAATCGGGGATCGGTCCCAAGAGAGAGAGCGAGTGCATTTTCCGGCACATTAGTCTGACACCCTAACCTCACAGGGAAGCCACGGGTGATTTTTAACCGACAGTGCATGTTGGGAGCCACGGGTGAGTTTTAACCAGAGATGCTGACGCCCTACCCTAAACCCTAACCCCTAACCTCACAGGGAAGCCACAGGTTATTTGTAACCGGCAACGCATGTCGGGAGCCACGGGTGAGTTTTAAACAGCCACGCATGTGTCTTACCGACAACGTGTGTCTTACAGGAGCCACGGTACCGTAAACTGCCACAGTGTTGCGGCAGGTGCCGGGGAAGGTGGGGGTACCCAAAGAACCTGATCGGAGCACCTCTATTTATAATTGATGAAATACTTGTTATGTATGCATATAGCCTAAAATGAAATAATGGGATAAGTGAAATAAATTATTCCCATAATAAAAATCCGGCCTCCTAGACTGCCTGCAGATTTATCCAATGTCCCATCAGTCTGCCAGAGATGCACTACCGGTACCTTTTGAACTACCTTTTAAAAGGTTGGTAAACACTTTATATTATTTGTGTGTATGTGTGTGAGAGAAACTGGAACATCGTTATCGGTTATTGGTGTATTAAATCGAGTGACAATCCCTGTCTGTCCTAACTTGGCCTGCCTGATTTGACTTTCAGATTGCTGTCTGTGACGATCACATTTCTCCTCAAGGCTATAAACCTGCAGACAGTGAGACACAGAGAGCTGCCAGATTGCTATGACTTCAATGTGACGGTATATCACTTGACCCGTCTTTGTGGCTCGAGTTCATTTGTTTCCACGTGACGCAGATTATTCTCTTGCTGCTTTACAAGTAACAATAGTTTTGTGAGGTATTTACTATTTATACATTCGTATACAATGTGGTATGTACGTTTCATTGCATAATCCATTTAAGCTAACTGGAGGACAACTATTTGAGGGCGCTTTCATGTGTAAGTGTGTGGAGCTACAAGGTTTGGCATGTGAATGTTGAGCAATGGGGTTTGCCTGTTTGAATGTAATCCTTTGTAAAATGATCTGCTTCCCTTTGAATACCACTTTGGGTAACAGATCTTTTTCAACAACCAAGCCCACAGTGGCAGAATAAAGGTTGACCTGGACAATGATGTGGAGATCAATGAATGTAGAGACTGGAAAGTAACCGGGGTATGTAAGTATACACTAGTGTAAGAAGGCATCTGCGGTCTGGCAGCATTTCCGTGTTTTTTATGTAATGTTGCAGTCTTGATACTTGCACATATTATAAAGAACAAAAGTAATCAACATTTCTGTGTTCTCAGATGCTAGAAGCATAGTCCAAACAGTCCTGTTTGACTGCTTCATCATCATAATGTGCGTCATATCGCTAACCCTCTGCACTCGATCTGTGCTCAATGGGCTACAGCTACAGTTTGTAAGTTAACTAAACACGCATGAACATAAGATGGTAGTCACTCCATGTTGTGATTTTTACCACCCCTCACAATGTTCTCTACCTTATAGCAAACTACTTGTTACATTGTATTTTTTCCCCTCTATTCTTCATAGGAGTACACAATCTACTACAGGAACCACAAGGGTAAAGATGTCTCCTGGTCAGACAGATTGGAGTTTCTAAATGGCTGGTATTTAATGATCATCTTCAGTGACACACTGACCATCATTGGCTCCGTTCTCAAAATTGAGATTCAGACCAAGGTGATTCAATGTTGTTTTATTATTATTAGGGCTAAGCTAACTTCTAGGTCCAGTCATTTAAAAATGGATGTAGTAACAGCCAGTCACTGATTGCACTGTCTTTCAGGCACTGACAAGCTATGACGTGTGCAGCATCTTTCTTGGCACAGGCACCATGTTCGTCTGGATAGGTGTCATCCGCTATATGGGCTACTTTAAAAAGTACAATGTAAGACTGGGTCTTTTTTTATGTTTGAGACATTTTTGATATGTTTGCTCCTTTGATATTCCTTTTGAGTGTCAAACCCAAAGCACTCAAATCAATAACCGTATCAATTGCCATAATGATTAGACTAAGGATGTTCACACACTAAGCAGAATACATAAAGACAAGACTTGGTGTGTTCACTGTTCAGCATACCTTTTATAATACTAGACCATAATAAAGCTACTTTGATATAAACAATGCATGCGTTTTGTTCTCAGGCGTTAGTTTTAGCTTTTCATGATTGTTCATTCTCATATAGGCCTACCGATATGACATTTTAATGGTACACCTGTAAAAAATCAAAAGAAGCTTAACATGCAGTATACTAGACACTACAGCTCTGTACTGTATGGGGATCTAGTTCTCTATAGTGTTTTGTTTCTGTTCTGTGAATATCTCCCAGACTCTCATCCTGACGCTAAGGGCTGCTTTCCCAAATGTTATACGTTTTATCTGCTGTGCTGGGATAATCTACCTGAGCTACTGTTTCTGTGGATGGATTGTCCTTGGCCCATATCATGAGAAGGCAAGTAGTGTTCACTATTATTAAATGCATAGATTCTAGAATGGGGACGCTAGGGTTCAAGTAGTTAAGCATTCCTATTCCATTGTCACATGCCACATCCAACCCGGTTTATGCATTTATTCCCAGCTCCATCTGTAGGTTCTGGTTTCACCTGGTGGATTTAGTTTTCCCTGGGTGGGTTGTGTTCCAACTTCTTCTGCTCTGAAATGAGTCTTTCCCAAGATTCAAACTCAATCTACTGCTAGGCCCCCCCTCTCCCCGGTCAGGGTAGATTAGGCTTTTGGGCTTCAGGCTGAGTTACTCTGACAGGACCACAATAGAATAGAAGTCCAACAGAGCTGATGCAGTACTCTGAAAATGAAGCAATGATTGATGACCCTGCTGACATTATTTCTCTTTTGTTTGACCTAGTTCCGGACCTTGAACACCGTGTCAGAGTGTCTGTTCTCACTGATCAATGGTGACGACATGTATCCCACCTTTAAGAACATGCAACATAAAAGCAGGCTGATCTGGATTTTCAGCAGGGTGTACCTCTATACCTTTGTGTCTCTCTTCATCTACATGATCCTGAGCCTGTTCATCACTCTCATAACCAACACCTATGACACCATCAAGGTAAAACATAATGAATTCTAGACAACCATTTAAGCCCCATTTCCTCACGTTCCAAGTTTGTATGACAAGAAGTTTTTTATTTATATCTTTAGCAACAACAGGAGAGTGGAGATCCAACATCTGAGCTACAATGGTTCTTGTCGGAGTGTAAAGATCAACCAAAATCGGGGGTATACAGAATAAAGGACAACACTAAGAGTGGCTGCTTCTTTAACTGCTGCAGGCCTAGGTATGGATAAAGGTCATGTGTTACTTGGTCGAAAGATTGCTTTCAAGGGGTTGGAAATGTAGTCGGGCTTTTTTCTTTTGTCAAAGTGTCAAACATTTTTTTTCTTTCCAGATGCAAGGAACATGAAGAGAGGATGACCTCTGAGGCATGACATCAATTCCTCAATGTACTGGGACAGCAGTTTGTGAACAAGGCGGGCGTGACTGACTTTTCATAATTTAGTTGAAGCTTCAAAGTGATGATATAGTCTGATATATTCCTCACAAGCATCAGTATAGTCTCCATGATGCTCCTCAAACACCACCTCTAGATACATGTGTTGTGCAGAAAGATATACACTGCATGGTTTTGTCTTCTCCTTAAGCTTCCATTCATTCAGCATGTCCAATGTTGTGATGTAGTTCTGAAGATCGCGAGTCTCAGCGTTGAGCCTGTCCAGTTTGTCCACATTGTTTCTTCTGAATCTCCAGTTCATACATTTGTCTTTTGTTATCAGCCGTCTCCCTTGTGACTCTCCAATCCACGTTGCTTTGGCTTCAGTGGCATTTAAAATCATCCCGTTCAACTCCAGCAAGTTCCGTTTGTAATTCATGGATAGTCGTCCAGGCTTTTAAGCATCTCGTCTGCTTGAACTTTCCCTTTCAACTTCTGCTGCTCCTCCAGATAAGCTCGGTGAATATTTGAGTACAAGGCTTCTTTCATTTCATGTGCCTGAACCTTGGCTCTCCTTCTGAAGAATTTCTCTGTTTTACATGTTCTATATACTGTATACTCATCTGCACGCACTTTAAAGAAAGGCCCGTCTTCACTGACTAAGCAATATAATACCTGTTTGAATGTGAATACTGAAAGCCTATTGAAGCATAGTAAGTATTCTTTGAACCGTTTCAGATTTTAAGCTCCAATCAAGCTGTGTAATTAAAAAAAAAAGTAAGGTCGAAGTGCAATAAATGGCACATACCCATTGTCACTCATTTATTGTACTTGTATTGCACTATTGATTTTTATATTCTAAATCTGGGCCATTGGTTTGGGTCTACATGTGGATTCCATGCCATTCTGTACAACTAGGCTTTATTGGTTACATGTGACCAGATTTGACTGAGGGCCTGCCATCGTGCAGCCTCCAGCTTTTCACCTTATCCAAAATGAGTTAATAACACAGGCAGACTCTTCACATACTAGAGCATGTCTGAAATAAATGTCAGAGCTGAGATTGACATGTAAATATGAAATAAATGCTAACGTAGGTGTAATGTTAGAAGTGAACAACCAATGTCAATTTGAAGCCATGATTCCATGCTTTCATACGACATGAAAAAACAAATTAATTCAATGGCAGTCCCTCAGTCAAATTTGGTCACAGGACATCTATAATCTAGCTGGGTCTACGTAGTTAGGCTGGCAAAGAATCACATGACACTTTGCTACAGTCGGCAAGCTGGCTTGCTACCCAGCCACTAAGACTGCAGTGTTGCCTTTCGAACAGGAGAAACCTACTGTATTCCATAAATCAAGGTTGAATAAAATGCACAATGGCTAAACATCCGCAGTTTTTCCAGATAAATTGAGTTTTATTTCTTTCAGAAGTTGTGAATATAAAAAGACATTTTCTCCCTCACATTTTTAATTAAGAAAATCCTCAAGGGTTTGAGCTGGTCAAAAAGGCCAAGCCCCTTTGAACAATTAATTGCACATTTGTGTCTGCATAATTGTATATGGTATTTTCTTCAAAAGAAGTCAACCACAAAACAAATCCAAGGAGTGGAAGATGTAACCTGACTCCGCCAGATGGGGCAGCAGAGAGTGGGAACCCAGTGTACTCTCTGCTGCCCCATCTGGCGGAGTCAGGTTATGGAAGATGGGTCTCAAATTGAATTTCCTAGAGAAGTGCAAGGACTGTCTAAAGAGGATGAGACGCGAAGACCGTACGGGCGACGCCATGTTGCTTATGGTGCTCCATGGAAGGAAATAAACATGCGCAATGGGCTATATGCAGCCAACACTTCCGTGTTCAGCTTCCTTGGTCTCTACTGCGCATGTTTCTTTCCTTCCATGGAGCACCATAAGCAACATGGCGTCGCCCGTACGGTCTTCGCGTCTCGTCCTCTTTAGACAGTCCTTGGAGAAGTGATGAACATGTCCTTCCTTTTGCTTTGAAGGATGCACTTGGGTACTTCCTGAAAGGCTGTGGTTTAATCTTCACCCTGGTTGTGATTATAAATCTTTGCCATCACTTCTGATCTCAGGATACAGAATGAAACCCAAAGAGATACAAACTACATCCTCTAGGTTTGGTGGTTGATCCGAGTGGCATAATTTAACTTGCATAGTTAAGAGTAGAGGCCTTAGTGGTGCTGAGAAAACAAAACAAAGGCTACCACATAAATTAAGTGAGAGTTCTTTTGATTATATAGTCTAAATGTCCATTACACCAAAGGCTCCGGACTGTATTCTTCATAGCATCCCTGAAAGGCATCGGTAGTAGAGATGTAAGCTGAGTGATGTAATGACATGTATGTCAGGAAATAAACGATGGTAGAGCTTTTGGAAGAACAGGAACACTGGATGGATGTAAAAGACGTGCCAGGTCAGTCTGGTTTGGACTGAGTGGAGCCAGGCTGCAGTGGCACCCTCTGCTCTTCTATCCTACTGGCCTGTGAGCGCAGGATCAGGTTGAAAAAGTCCTCATCTGGGACTGTGAGACCCCTAGTGGGAGGAGGTGGAGCAGCACATCGCTGGTCATCTAATCTGGAGCTCTGAAAGAGAGGGAAAGAAGTATGAGCGATAAGAAGCAGCCTCAATGAACATGTTAGATGTCTGTACATATTCTATGTTATGATAGAACAAATATTTTTTTTCCGATAAGAGTGATCGTTTTCACCTCAGGAATAAAGAAAATACCGGTACTACAAAAAATGCTCAGTTTTCACATTTTAGTTTTGTATCCAACAACCTCTACAACGTATCATTTTGCCATTTCTTTAATACTTATGCTGCAATATTGTTTTATTTTCATTATGATTACTCCTTGCGCTCTCGTAAATCTACGGGTTGCTCTGCAAGTGACGTTTGACAGTTTAATAAAGGGTGGTTAGAGCAGGTTAGAGCGTTCAGAATGAGACGCATCTTTAGAAATTACATTTTGAAACCACCTCTGAATTGAGGCTCAAGTCGGAATTGTACAAATCGGATTCCATGTGACTTTTCTGTCCACACTTCATATAACAAATCATATTCCAATCTGGAAATGGCATAAATCTGATTACATTTAGGCTGGATTTGGCTACCAGTCAAAACGGGGCCTATACTAAGAGACACTCAGTCTTGATGTAGGACATTACCTGGCACTTGAGAAGCATATCAAAGAAGACATCATCCCCATCTGGGTGCTCAGAGTCGGCCTCGAGACGCTGGCAGAGGGAGGGTATGTGGGGAGGATCTGTGTTGGAGGAAGGGCCTTGGAAGGCCAAAATATGGATGTTAAAAAAAAAAAAGAAAAAAAAAAAAAGGCAAAAAAAGGAGATAACATTAATGGCACAGCGTACAAAACCCCCGGCCTTTAATTACCTTGTGCATTGCCTGGATTTGTGCTGGAGGTGGGCGGTGTGTGAGGCGGTTCGGAGATGCTGAGTCGCAAACCAGGAAAGTGACTGAGGCTGGCCCTCTGGTCGTCTCGACGACGGGCCTGGGAGCTGGCCACCTGTTCCAGGAAATGGCCGGGTTCCTGGGACGGCGTCTCGCTGCCCAAAATACCTACACACCAGAGATATCAATTAAGTTGTTAAATGCCTGAAAACACACATTTAACATGAATCTAATAGGTAGTGGTATGGTCCCTGCTTCATCTCTCTCTCAGCTTGGCCTGAAAAACGTTGAAGACCTTTGCTTTAGGCCGGGGGCACTACTAGAGAGTTACACTTAACCACTTCAACTTGGCATATTTTGTAACTAAACATTTTAGAAAATGATTCACATGGTGCGTTCGTAAATCCACGCTGAAGCTCTGCTGTGGAATCAGAGTGCTCTCATCAGAATTATTATTTTACTTTATTTGTTTATTTTGACGGGACAAGCATATTAATTAACATTACAAATAAATGCAATGTAAATACACCGGAATTAGCAAAGATGCTAAATTTCATCCGTAGTCCCCCGACATTGAACACTAACCAAACTGACAGTTAAGCAATTTAAGAAATGACAATTGCTTAGCCAGAATGCAAAGAGAAACATCATTGCCATGATACTAAATAATGTTTCTACCCTTTTTACAGTTTCTACAAAACAATGAGGAATATGAAAATGTTATTTTGCAATAACAACAAGAACACACAGAATACTGCAACAACAAGAAAGCACTCAGGAGTGAAATTACGAATGAACTTAATGTATAATCTGGAACATTATGCACACATGGAAAGAGATGAGCAGAGGGACACAAAAACTAAGAAGTTTGAAATTAGAACATGAACAATTCAGTAAATAAATACAGTAAGATATACATTAGCAAGTATTAAAAGTATATTGCCGCACAACTGCAGATGATGCATTCATATCATACAGGAGTAACTGTAAAATCATATTTGAGTGGGATTTGACAACTTGCACTTAGTGCTACTTGACCTCAAAGAATGCTCATGTTCTACATGCAATGCTCTTGCAGCCATATTCCACATTTTTCAAAAATGGCAAGTTTCTACAAGCTCAACATGTTGTGAGATTCCTCTAAGGTGCTGTCCAGACAAGGACGTATTTTGCGTTACCCGCACAAGTACTTACCCGATAGCAAATAACAACAACAAAAAATAAATGATAAACGATTGCCATTACCAGGGATGGAGCTAGACTCTGATACAATTATTTGTTAATGCACTGCCCTTTCTGCCACACGGAGACAGCGCCCCCAGAGTGACAAACTTCGGAGACGCTACTTTGTCATCTCTGTGTGTACAGCGAATGCCGCCTATTTGCTGAAACAGTGACGCATTGTCCCCTTGCCCCCTCCAAACTAACCTCACGTCACCAGGCTTTCCACCTCCAAAACAACTGATGGCTGTGTCCATAATCAGCCGGCTTTTTACAGCAACAGGATACGTACGTTTTTAGAGCCTTTCATAACCACAAGCTCACTGGTATTAATTGCTTAATGGTTATTGATTAATGTGTATATTTTATGTGAATGAATGGTGTTGTTTGACCTGTAGTGTAAAGGGAAGCCTTTAATATTGTTTGTGCATTTGTTCATGAAGTGCTAATGGTTTATTTCACCATAACCACTTACATAAGTATCACAGCTATTTTATATTTGCACATGTCTATAAATCTCTTCTCCGAAAATAGCCGATCTGCAGCCCATGAGCTTGTAGATGAGCTATTTTTGGAGAACAGATGTAAAATAAACATGGGCCATGAGATATGTCTGCAGATTTTCACTATGGAAGCCTTACATGTATAATAGCTTCTCTGACCCAACAAAGCCATTGATTCACCTTCAACTATATCGTCGATCTCTGCTGCATGTCAAGACGCCATCTCCACTGTCAAGTCATCTCCATTGTCTTTCATGTCATGTTGTGTGTAAAGGGCCTTGCAAACGGGGAGCGATAAAACGCGCCTAGAGTTAATTTTCAATGAGACCTGCATTTTTGCTCGAAGAAGACAACGCAAGCGTATTTACATTTTTTACGCTTGTGTTGTTGCGCCCCTCTTCAACAGCCCTGGAGGAGACCTGTCGTTGAGCCAGGCTCTAAATGCATATTTTACAATATAGGCTACATCAACATACATGTCTATTCTAATATAGCCTATACTACTACAGCTTTCTCTGGTATCCGGAGCGCTACCGCTCTCGTCTGGACGACATGCATAATTAACATAACCGCAATGTGGACGCTCGAAACGATGCCGGCTGATGCCGGCTACAAACTTGTGCGGGTAACAGCCCGAGCCGTTCTCGTGTGGAAAGGGTCTAAAGTCAGAAGGTTTACATTTACTCCAAAATGAGGGGAAGGCAGAAGACGAGGTCAGGCAGATTCAGAGGAGGCTAAACTCACACTTTCTCTCAGCTACAGGTGGGGTGGACGAGGGGGAGGGGGTGGCAGGGAGGTGGCTCTGGCCATTCAATAGGGAGCACCTTTGGTCTTCCATTCTGTTGCTCTGGAAACGTGACAGGAGGTCAAAGAAGTCATCCTCACCCAGCGTGTCTGCCGGTCTCGTCTGCAAATAGGTAAACAGTTTTAGTAACAGCAAAAAAAACAAACAGAAAAAAAAGCAAAACACCACACAAGCTACCACATATAATATAAGACAAACCTGTCAGCTATCATACGTCTGTGTGAGCCGACAACAGCCATGCAAATATTTTTTAAATAATTATCGGTATTTCTGCTTTAATACAAAATAAAGTGTGAGTGAGAAAGGTGTCAGATTCTAATTCTTACCAGTTGCACCACCAGGGCACAACAACTAAGCAAGATTTTAACATTAAGAGTGCTCTTCAATATTTTTTAAGTATTTTCTGCAGGGTTATAGATGAAGAAACAGTCAGTGCCCCTACACAACTGATAGATACATTCTGCATCAGAGGTTTGCATGTGGTCCCTGACCATGCATTTACTAGTAATGTAGGAACTTGGAAGATTTGTTTTTTATCAACGACTAGTTGAGAAAGTAGTAGTAGTAGTGCACTACTAAATGACCTGGTGATGTATGATGATGACACGTCAATGTTGTCATTTACTGGGAAGTCGGATGTCAAGAACTTCCACAGAAAAAGGAGTTAGAATTGCAAGGGAAAGTGTACCGGATTGACTGGTTTGGTTGAGTCACCCATATGTGATATGATATAACCAGCAATCACATGTGTTTGCTTGCTCGTCATATATAAGTTGCAATGAATCCGTTCAAGTGAGTTAAATATGGAAGGTTAAGAGAACATAATAGGGGCAACCATGGGAAAGGAATGGATCAGTGGTTTTCTTTCTTTCTTTATTTATGTTTGCTCTGGACCACTAGCTTTATGTTAGTTAAATAATGCCTGTTAACTTGATTTAATTCACCTCAAATTAACCAATTCAATTAAGCCCTCAATATTTCATTCCAAGCCCCCCCCCCCCCCCAACAGAACAGTGCTCCCTAGGTTAATTCTTAGTCTGGGTGGTGATCCCTGGTTCATAATCAGTTGAAAACTCCAGTTCTACGTACATGATAAAGAAAGGGGAGAGTGGACTGTTAAAACCTGGTTACAATTTACAACCTGGACTACTCCTGTCCAGGTTACTCAGACCTACATGTGTCTGCTTGCACCGTTTAACCCATTAAGACCTGAGGCCGATTCTACAAATGCCTTCTAAATCAGTGGCTCTCAAACTATTTTGTGTCAAGGACTATTGTTGGTTGTGGCTTGTGTTGTGCATGTTGGTTTGCCGCGATTGCGGGAGGTTTGGCTGCTGCGCTGGTACAACTGTATCTGGGATCGACGTTCAATTGCCTGCTATGTATTCTTGATGAATGTTGGAAATGTCAAAAAATAGGCAAAAAAAAAAGGAGGAAAATAGGCCCCCCCCAAAAAAAGAGTCAAATAACCGCATAAATCTCATACCTTAGCTTTTACTGAATTGATACCACTGGATATACAGGTAATGAGCTTGTAGATCTGCTAATCTGGCTATGACTATAATGAGTCTGACTTGCCCAACATAGGACTCCAGGTTGAAAGTGGTGAAGAAATACAGTACCTTAGGTGAAGCTGATCTGGCCAGCTCAGGAGATGGAGGCGTGTTGCTGTCTTCCTGCTCGTCTTTGGAAGGAGATTTGCTGTTCTTTTGCATCTTGCTTTTCAGGCGGTGGAAGAGGAAGCGTTTGGTTGAAGCCTTGATCGAGTTATGTTTGGGAGATTTGTTGAAATCATCTTCATCTTGTTCCTGTTCATTGGTTATACACGAAACTTGATCATGTTAAAAACAAAGAACATCTGAACACGGTATGTTAATACGATTTTGATTCAAACAAGAGCTACTGTAACTCACTACTCTACTGTAGTGAGTTGTACATATATTATTCTTCCAGTAGAGCCGAACAAAGTTTGCAAATGTTTTACCCTAAATCAGCCTCATATGGCAATAACAGAAATATGAAACAGGCAAAGGGACTCTTTTTAAATATAAAAAAAAGCTAAATAAAAGCTTGTCTTTTAATCCCTGACATGTAATAATAAGTGGGAATAATAGAGTTCATAATTTAGTCATGTCTTCGTGACATGTTCTTGATTGCATTTTGTGCATCATTAATTTCTCAACATGTTTGCTTATAATATTGCATTGTACGTATTATCCCTTGAGTAGAACTGTGCATCGTGTCTACATACAGCAGGAATATGGAATGGATGAATACATACAGCAGGATTTATGTCAGGGCTTGGTCCCAAGTTTTCTGTACTGTCTCCTTCCTCTGACTGGCTTCCGACACCTGAAACAAAGACACCACACCCAGACCGTCAGGGGAACATCACTGCTACAGCAGTATGTAGGACTGCACCCAGACCTCCGTCAGGGGAACATCATCACTGCTACAGCAGTATGTAGGACTGCTGTAGCAGACCTCCGTCAGGGGAACATCACTGCTACAGCAGTATGTAGGACCACACCCAGACCTCCGTCAGGGGAACATCACTGCTCCAGCAGTATGTAGGACTGCTGTAGCAGACCTCCGTCAGGGGAACATCACTGCTCCAGCAGTATGTAGGACTGCACCCAGACCTCCGTCAGGGGAACATCACTGCTACAGCAGTATGTAGGACTGCTGTAGCAGACCTCCGTCAGGGGAACATCACTGCTACAGCAGTATGTAGGACTGCTGTAGCAGACCTCTGTCAGGGGAACATCACTGCTACAGCAGCATGTAGGACTGCTGTAGCAGACCTCCGTCAGGGGAACATCACTGCTACAGCAGTATGTAGGACTGCTGTAGCAGACCTCCGTCAGGGGAACATCACTGCTACAGCAGTATGTAGGACTGCTGTAGCAGACCTCCGTCAGGGGAACATCACTGATACAGCAGTATGTAGGACTGCTGTAGCAGACCTCCGTCAGGGGAACATCACTGCTACAGCAGTATGTAGGACTGCTGTAGCAGACCTCCGTCAGGGGAACATCACTGCTACAGCAGCATGTAGGACTGCTGTAGCAGACCTCCGTCAGGGGAACATCACTGCTACAGCAGTATGTAGGACTGCATTATTCTTCAACATATGCTATTTTTGTTCTATGCACCTGCCCAAAGAATTGTTTTTATTTAAACTATGAAATATAGGACAAAAACTAGAACTACTACTGTAGATTTGATTAATAAACCATGAGCTAAAATATAGGACATTATGTACTGCTATATACATTTATGTAAGAAACCAAAATCATGGGTCCAGGGTTAGTAGCTAAGTAAAAGAGATAACCCATTGTACGCTCTTGGAGTTACAGACCCTTAAGTGTCCATTTGAACCGGTGTTGGTCCCGGGAGCAGACACTGAGAAATGACACATTTACCTGCGAGGGGGTAGTAACCCCGGTGGCTCGACAGAGCAGAGCTGTTAGTGTTGGTGTTGCAGTGACTGTTGAAGTGACTGTTGGTGTTGGACTTGAGGCTTACAACCAGTCGTAGGTCCGACAGATTCATCGTGGCTGTCATCTCGCCACTTTTGTCTCCAATCTAGAGCAATGACATGATGAAATGTTGATGAAGCCTTGAGTAAGACAGCAACTGAAACGTCAATACAGGAAATTAGACACACTGCTGGTGTCAGTGCCACTGCTTACAGTTGATTTAGGCTTTTCTTTCTTTTTTCAGTACAGCAATTTATTTCATTTATATTCTGCAAGATGGTGTCTTTTGCTTAAAATAGCAAATGAACAAGCTATGCTGTTTTTGGCACATATAACTATAAATCAGGCTCACGGTCTTGAGAATGAAAAACTTTTTAGTTATTGCCACATTTTCACAAATGCTCAACTGAACACTACCAATCAAACTAATAATTTCTGTATCAAGATTAAGAATGTGTTATTGTGAAAGTTTCTGTGTGTCATGGAGCTCTCAACCTTTCCCCACTTCTCAATGTCATTAAAAACAAACACAAAAGTGTTCAAATTAAACACAATGGCACAACATAAGCATGATCGTTGTCACCTACATGCAAAAGCATGTAGGTTATTTTGTCTGTTTGCACTTATTTTCGGTTCCCTGTTCTCCAGATGCCCACCAGGTGGGGTTGTGGCACAGCTGATTCTGCTCTCCTACAGAGAATGCAATGAATAAACAGTCAACAATCACCTCTCTGGCAATTTCCAGATGTTTCTCAGCAAAGTGCATGGCCTGCTCGTGATTCCCCAGGGCAGTGTGAGCATTTCCGAGACTCCAGCATGCTCTGCCCTCTCCAACCCTGCAGATAGACAGAAAGGGGAAATGAGTCAAGTAACTCCCAATTTGGGTATGGGTAAAGCAAACAATGAAGGCAGAAAGGGTTACATACATACACTGTACAGTAACTGAATAGTGAAAGGATTCAAATGAAAATAGGGAACCTGTATGATAGCCGTGCAATGTGTTCAACACTAGGGTCCTGAAGTAACCCTGGAGCAAAATTAATCCCATCCACCTGTGGCATGTACCTGTCTTTGAGGTCCTGGGCAATGACCAAGTGTTTGAGGTGGTAATCGATGGCCCTCTCATAGTCCCGGAGTAGTGTGTAGGTGTTGCCCAGGCTGTAACAGGCCTGGGCTTCCACTGCCCTGTCCTTCAATAGCCTGGCTAGCTGCAGAGTCCTCCTAGGGGGCAAAATTAGGGGGAGGGGGAGAGTAGAGGTAGGTCAGAGGAATGTCTTGGGTGGGGGCAGTGCATGATCAGAGATTTTGTCTTTCTTCCTCTCCCTGCTGACTAGTGACTACAGAGGTATTGCCTGTGTATAACTGTATATAGTACAGATAGTAATGAAGGACAGACATTTTGAAATGCTGCAACTAAGAACCACAATAACAAACTATCTTTACACCTGGGAAAAACTGAATCCATTCTCTTTGGATCTAATAGTAATCTCAGCAAGGCAAATGGCTTCTTGGTTAGAGTGGGTGACAATGTTATCACACGTAAAGATGAAATTACCTACCTAGGTTCCATCCTGGAGGATAATCTTTCCGGTGATAAAATGGCCACCAACGTAATCAAAAAAGTCAACCAAAGAACAAGATTCCTTTACAGGATCTCCTCACTGGTCGACAAAAACACCTTGAAGACCTTAACAGGAGCCCTTGTACAAGGATTCTTTGACTATGCATGCACCTCCTGGTACCACAGCACCTCAAAGGCCCTTAAAACTAGGCTCCAGACCTCCCAAAACAAACTGGTCAGGCTCCTACTTGGCCTCACCCCCCGAACCCACCTCACCCCTGCCCACTTTGACAGACTGGCATGGCTTAGGGTCGACGACAGAGTACAGCATCTTGCAATGGGTCTGGTCCACAAGATTCGATACTCCACCAAGATACCCATGTACCTGTGTAGATACTTCCTTAACGTTAACGAAGTCCACACCCACAACACCAGAGGGAGTGCACCCCCCCCCCCCCCCCCCCCCTCACTGTATATGTTTCTTTTCCCTTTTGACCTCCATTATGATGAATTCCTGTACTGTTCTTTGTCTATATAGAAGTGTCTATTTGTACGTCTCTAAATGTTTTGATGAATTGAACATGGTGGACCCTGTTGTAAACAAGTGTAATGCTTAATTGGGTCATCCACACAGTTAACAGCCTTTGTATTGAGTTTGTGCTTGAAATGTACTGTAATTCTGCAAATTGTTAATAAAATTTTCAATCAATCAATCAATGCATTGAAAATAACCTGTCAATCTTTACCACAAGGGGAGAGAAGAAGTCCTGTAAACTCACTTGTAATGACGAGCAGCCTTGTCAAACTGGGCCAAAAAGATGTAGGCATTTCCAAGGTTACAGTGGGCCCTCCTCTCAGCAGATTTATCCCCAAACTCTTTAGCGATCTGCAGGCGCTGCCAACCAGGGAAAACAGTAGGGTGCACATTACAGTCTACCACTATGGTCAATATAAACTAGAAACATTTTGAGGTACGAAAGAAGGAAAGAAATGCCTACATAGCCACTTGTTTTGGGGGGGATAAAATACTAAATGCATCTGGATAATGTTAGTGATGATGATAAAAAGAGCTAAATTAAAGGGAAAAGGTTTATTGTAATGTAACTTTAAGCAAAAAGAACTAGGTTACACAACAATGTAATGGGTGTTGGTTAGGTCAGGTTCCAAGACTTTTCCGTGACAAAGAGCACCGCTCACTTAGGCATACCTTCAGCCTAGTGTGAAGAAATGGCTAAAAAACGCAAAGCTTTGAATATATTTCTTTGAAATATGACGTCCAAAATAGGGACACCAGGTTGAAAGTGGTTCAACTGGCACAATAATCTAAAAACAAAATGTTTGAATACATACATTTTTAAATATGCTATATAATAATTTTCCTCTCCTTTCCAATTACGGTAGCTGACATTGCAGGTGTGCAACAGACAACACATACATGTAGTACCAACCTTTTCGTGGGCAGCCACTGCGTTTTCAAAATCACCAAGCAGGTAGAAGGTGTTACCCAGGTTCCCATATGTCCGACCCTGAGCAGCATGATCACACAGCTCCGTCACCAGGGTCAGGTTTTTTCTTCAGAAGCACCAACACAAAGCACACAACTATTATCACATAATAACTACTATGACATATACGTGTGTTTTACAATAGTTTTGATACGTTCATATTCAGAACGTTTGCATTATAAACTATATAATAAACAACATTCAAAAATGCAAACAGCTCCATCCAGCATTGGGGGTAATAATTTCCCCCATTTGAAATCAGACCGAGTGACTGAATCGCACCCTTCACTTTATATATTCAAAATGTTTAATGTAAAGGACATTGAGTGGATCACACACCAGCCCACCTGCCATTCTGCTCTCAGCCAATCTGGTTTCAAGTCAGTGAATTGAGTATGCTACATATTAATGCAATCCTAGCTCACTGATTAACAAGCAATCAACAAGCTTGCAACAAGTCACAACACAATAAGTTATAAGGTTGTCGATCTGTTATTTTTGAAAACTTTTGAAAATAATAATAAAATAATGATAAAATAATGGCCAATATATTGGTGAAAAATAAAATGGGTCTTAAGTGGTTGATCAGACTAATCGATTTATTCGTGTATAATTAACCCATTCTGGGTGTGAACCCCTTTTGGTGTTTTAACCCTTCTGGGGCGGAAACCCCCTTTGGGGTTCTGTACAGTATGCAGGATTTAGAAGGCGTTTTTAGAATCGGCCTCAGTCCAAAATGGGATTGCTTTTGCATTGATATATCCTCTTTTTTATGTATTAAAAAACAAACCACTAAGAAAATAATTGATAGTTGGAGCCCTAAATCAAATCAAAATCAGATGTTTAGAACTGGCGTAAACACTGTCACCAACTCACTCATAGTACTCTGTGGCTTTCTTCAGAGCGATCCTGGCTTCTTCTGGGAACTCGCCAGGCTCAGCTCCAATCCAGCAGATGCTCTTTCCCTTGGCGTGGTAAACATTCCCGAAATTATACAGCGCTCGAGCCTGTCCAACCTACAGCATGCACACATGAGATTTTCACTGAATAAGAGTAACCAACATTGTAATTATACACTTAAAATACACTGACGCCAGACCCTCCATTTGCAAGTGGGCTGGCAAGCTATTCAAGATGCTGGTACGCAGCTGTTCCACAGTCATGGTGTGTCTGTGTACCAAAACTATTCCATGGCTGGATGCCATGTTGTGGTATGATTTAAAACAACATCACAGGATCAATTTAATTGTAAAAGCATAATCAAAGCAAATTGGGCTTCTAACCACATGTCCATATTTTAAAAAGAGCAAGATTAATGTGCTTCTTTTAGTTTTTCCACCTTTTACCACATTGCTTTCAGCGTGAATGTTAAAATGACTGAATGCCAACACATTCACTCAAAGCACTCAATTACAAACCTAGAAACCACAGAACTGATGTGCTTCTTCTCTGCAGGACATGGAACATGGCTTGATCAAATGGCTGTTATCTGAACATTATCTGAATTTGAACATCTAAAAAATATCTTCCTAATCCTAAACTAATCCTAAACCAATTGCATTAATGACATTAACTAACATGGATTATTTTCTATAATTTCTATTATACTCACCCTATCATACATGGATCTGGTAATTTCCATGTGTCTTTGGCAACAAACTACTGCTTCATCAAACCTGCCAAGAAGCTTAAATGTGTTGCCAAGATTACCACTGGCTTTGGCTTCTCCAACATCATCCCCTATCGTCCTGGGGGAAAGACAAACTATGATTGATATGAAAAAATGACATTGCACTGGTTTCAGATTACAATGATTACTCTCAGTTACACAACACGATTACTCTCAGTTACAAACACGATTACTCTCAGTTACAAACACAATTTCTCAAAATGCACAGTTGTGTTTCTCGAAACACAACTGTGTGAACAACAAACTATTTATCTTGTAATGAAAGTAAATCATGTCAGCGGATACTATTTATTGTATAAGGTCACTCATGACAATGGCAGTGTTTAGCTAACTGCACCAAGGTTGTGAACTTTTTCTGAAATACGCGTTTAATGACAGGAAGCTTGTGGGACTGTTTACAGCAAGTGCAAGGTTACCCAGTGAAAATAAGGTAGTGGAACTGTTTACCTGGTAAGTGTGAGGTCATGTCGGTGGTACTCCAGTGCTTTACCATACTCCTGTAGGTGGAAGTAGGCATTGCCGAGCTGGCTGTAAATGGCACTGAGGATTTGAAGGTCTTCTGTTCCAACTTGGATAGCAGACTCAAAGAAGGAGACGGCAGCACGGTAGTCACCACCCTTACACAGCCTCTCACCTTCTAGAGCTAGTTCCAGACACGATGCTTCCATCCTGCAGAGATGATGATCAGGAGGGAAAGAGTACTCAGTGTAGCTGAAAGCATGTACAAGTCATTTATCCAACAACAAAACAGTTAACGACGGAAGCAACACAAAATGTAATACTGAAGAAAAACCATAAAGAGAAAATAAATCTTCAGTAATACTTCATTTGATCACTGAGCCGGGAAGACAGGTAACATTTCAAATTTGATACATATTTGTGAGAGTTTGTAAATGTAAGTACAGCTCAGATCACACACTGTACTTTTTCTGACTTTGATAGTATTGGAGAAACGGGAACCAAGCAGTGAGTAGTAGGGGAGTCACATGCAGCATATAGTCCGCTCGACTCCGGGAGTCAAGGTCACATTCAGACCTGTACTTCGGTAGACTCTGTGCGACTGGGAGGTGAAGTTGCATCATTCTTGCATTTTTTATTTGCTGGGTTCGCGTGTCAAGTCAACCGCAGCAGGGAACCACAGAAAGGAACTTTATTAATGTGTTCATTTAATTCATAAACTACACAGTGAAATCTATGGTGTTAAAAATATACTTGGTAACATGGTCATCGGGCCTGGACGTTACTGTGAGTGTGTGCGTGCACTGTTCTTTTGGGCACATGGCGGAGGCACAGCGGAGACGGGAGCGCAAAAATGAATCAGACATTTACAATGTACTCTCATTGAGTTCCGGTGTCCTCATTTGACCACGTCTATCCACGGTAACGCGCTTTGTAAAATATGCCTTCTGCGTCTCCAACTGTGTTTACTCCTCATTCATCTGCCACATTGTTTGCTTAATTTACTTTATTTGAAGCAGACTGCATTCCCACCTGCAGTGAATCGAAGTCAGGTGCACTTGGAAGCGAAACGAAACCCCTGTTTGTTTGGGAAACTAGAATGCGATTGTTTGATGCGCGCCAGAATTCAAATGAGCCTTCACACCTGCCAAACGAAGCACACTTTCCGACAGTACGCAGCAGGATTTGTTTTAATCACAGTATAACATCCTGGTGTGAAGGCGACATTAATCATTTAAATTAAGGTCACAGAAATATCAAAGGATATACAATACATTTTGTTTGAAATCTGTCCAAGGAATCAGTAATAATTGTCATCGGACAGAAAAATACTGTACTTATTCTGAGTTTCCTGCAATGAATACTGAGCCAGCCCGACAGCTTTTAAGACATGCAGGAGGGGTGTCAGAGCAGAGTCTGCTGTAAAATCCCCACCGTTAGCTCCTTTACCTCATTGGCAGCATTCATGGATTCGTGCAAGTAGACATTTGGCAGAAGACAGTTTTTAGACAGTTTGTAACAACAAACAAGAAGAGAGGCTAAAAAGGATGTTCCATTTCCTGTGTAAGGGAACTCCAAAGAATCCAAAAATACCTTGGAATGAAAATGTATGCCTAAGGTTTCACCATGAACACAAAGTAGTAGACTCAGACGTGTTTGTGGCGAGGACCAGCATCTTATATCTTACACGCCCTTCCTGTGGAATTTAAGACCGTTTCTTTTTTTCCCCTCCTTCTGCCCATAAAAAAATAAAATACAAAATAAATCAAAAACAGTTATTCTACAACTCAGTCAGAATTTAAAACAATTCCAACAACAGGCTACGATGTGACGCTCACATTGATCCCCTAGACAAATTTGCAAGTGCTACAGAGGCCAAAAGGATTACATAAGAGGTCCTATCACAAACACATCATACTGGTGTACAGTCGTGGTCCCATGGCACTACAAAGGCTCAGGAGTTGATAAGGCGTCTTAAAAAAAAGAAAAAAATCCCATGACATGCTTGTCATTGGCCGTTTTCTTAAGACACCTCTTGTGAATTAAACTGGCAGACAGATCCCCCACAACTCCTGCTCCATCCATGACACGCGTACAGTACAATTCAATACATACAACAACATCTCCATAGGAGAAGTACTGTGACAACTGTAGACTTGTAATTTATAATCTTTCATAGTTCATAGTGAAAATGTAGGATGCACTACTACGGTAGAACACATTGCGATTCCAAGACACAACTAGATAAAGTGCCCCTTGGGGTATAGTCTCTAGCAGGGCAGGTGAGGTTGTGGGCTTGTGGCCTCCTGGTGGCGCTATAAAAGGGTGGGATATATTCCTCAGCCTAGTAGAAAGGTCTGTGAAAGATTTCACGTAAATTGCATGCTGCAATCTGGAGGAGTAATATAAAAAAATGTGTTTTACAAAGGTGCAAAATTTGGCATCGACCGGGTTAACGGTGCCGGAGATTAGCTCTACACAGACGGACGGACACACACAGACAGACTCACACACGGATGGAGTGCAAAACATACTCTCTCCCCATGCCTTCGGCTTGGAGGAGACAATAAGTCCTACCAAAATACGATACAACTTAAAGTTAATTAATATCTCACTACAAAAGTACAAATAGATCAAATTTCTGACCCACATACCTCTTGGCTGGCCCTGAGCCTCTTGGTCTGATACGTTGTAGACAACGTGATATGATAGACATCTCAAGCTTCTGAATCACACTCTCGTGAAGATAAGAAAAATGCAGCCCACAGCTTCTCTCCTTGATGAGCATACGCAACATAAAGGCACACTACCACAGTGACACACTAGCCCATTAAGAGTTTTCCTTTTCTGCTGCCGTCTGCTGCCTTGCCAACCTGCAGCAAAACAAAGGACTTAATCTGCTGTGTACTTCCAACTCACCTCGACTGTCAGTGAGGAGGCATAGTCTTGTTAATTGTGGCTTAACTGTGGTTTATTCCATCGTAGAGGTGGCCAGAGAGAGACGGGGTGGTCAGATGGGTTTAGTGTGGAGAGAGCTATCATTCTTGACACCTACGCCCACAGTCAGTAGCATGTGTCTCTGAGCCACCTGATGGTGTGTCACTTCCAATTAGCTCTGAGGATGAATAGTGATTATAGTGGCTGCGGGGAGTCCTAATGCTCTTGGAAACAACAGCCGGGCGGCAGTGGCTCAGACAGGAGGTACAACAGCCGCTTGGGAAAAGGTTCCCGGTTCGATCCCAACTCCCCCTGTGTTAGTGTCAAAGTGTCCAAGACACGGAACACCCAACTGTTCCCGATGAGCACGTTGGTGCCTTGCATGGTTTCCTCCACCATCAGCGGGTGAATGCGTGAATGTAAATTGCATGTTGTAATGCGCTTTGGATAAAGGTGCGAAATATAGTAAATGCACCATTTACCATTTAATTTGACCATGTTATTAACAGCCTGTGAAATCATCATACAGTCACTCACCGCCTGCCTGCCAGGGTGGGAGGGCGCATTTACTTTGTCCTGGGTTTGTCATCATTATACTCCTGTGTGATCATATACGGTATAAGATCATTCAAAATAATAAAAATCACACCCGTTTTAAGTGAGGGGCACTCTAATCATCGTACATCATCAAGAATGGTGGTCCCTGGCCTGGGCCGTGGCTCAGCGGTCCAGGCACCTTGGCTGGTAATCCAGTCTGGCAGTATGCCGCGGGTTCGACTCCCGATCCCGACGGCCTCTACTGCATGTCACACCCCCAGCTCTCTCTCCATTTCCTGTCAGCCTACTGTCTGTCCCTCCATAAAAAATAAAAATAAAGGCGAAAGCCAAAAAAGAAACAAAATATAAAAAAAAAAGAATGGTGGTCCCTTATTGGCCAAGGGTTCCCACCGACTTGCTCAGACACATTTGACGTAAATTCTCTATTCATTGTCAATGGCATTTAATGTTGTGTTCAGACAACACAAACATGAACTCTATAGCTGTTTATAGGAGGGGCTAGCGCCCCGGGCCTCAATAATCAGGAATCAGCCTAACATCAGCATGTATTGACCAATCTAAACAAGGTGACTCAATAAAATACAGCCCACCAACACTATGGCACTCACTATGGCAAAGGTAATTAGATTCCAGACCAGTACCAGATGGAGGACAGAGAAACAAAGTCACTCACGGCATTATATAACTCCCTTGCCATGGACGTAAGGGTGGCACCCTTATGTCCATGGCAAGGCCAAGTGGATTTCTCTACGTAGAGCACCCGGTGCTCTACGAGTCTACGTAGAGAAATCCACTTGTCCCAATTAACTAGGATGACAAACACAAGGTCCCCTCCAGGAGAGCTAAAAACACTCTAGTCAGTTCCTTATCATCATACTATAATTAACCAAATGTCTGAATGAATGTCTGTCTGTCTGTCTGTCTGAAACACTGCCGTAGCTCCTCACTGCCTGCACCAATCACTCCCACTTTTCACACAGGCATTGATCATAATAATATGGAGGTCTTAACGAAGCCCTTTTTTAAATTTTACAAATTATTGATTAATAATTAATTTATTAGTGCATTAAAATTACCCATCCACTTACATGGGAAAATGCGAAAACTCACATCAAGTATTTTTCAATCAGAAACCGTCAGAGCTACAGTCACAACACTTGGAGGGGAGGTTCATAATAATTATTAAAATGAATGTAATAAATAATTACATCAGTCGGCCTCATGGTGGCGCTATAACAGCCCACTTTACATTTCGCCTTATAACTCTTGAACCGTAAAATCAAATTTTCACTTTCCCTGAATTCCTTGGGTCATGACTCATCTCCCCATATAGGCCATGCCCATTTGCGTCAGGATAGATTTTTCTTCAAAACACACTTTTTGCTCTTCCACGTACAGCTTTTGTGCAAATCTCACACAAATCGGTACACATGATCTCTGGACCTATCCGATGAAAACGCCACAGCCAGAATTGTCATAGTCCGTATCGTTCGGCTGTAATCGGCGTCCAAAGTTAGTGGGAGGGGCCTGTTTTACAAAAAAATGACAAATCACCAACGGAATGTCCAATCCACCCCAAATTTCATTCACATGTCACGGGTGGTTTAATCAACGGAGAGCCCAAAGCAATTACATTTTCAGCCATAGGGGGTGCCGCAAATGCGGAAATTTCAAACGTTTGTTGCAAAAACATGCTTTTGGGGAGATAAAGCGCTAAACGTTTATTGCAAAAACATGCTTTTGGGGAGATAAAGTGCATGCTCCGGCGAAAACAGCTAATCTACAAGCTCACAACATCACAGGTTGCAAAAGCCATGAGTTTTATCAAGCCAGAGCTCAGAATTGTGCACATTTTGGACACAAATGCACCTATGCTATAACTTCATCTGTGCGACTCACAAAATACATTTGGGAGTATCTGTGCGACTGTCCATACTGTAGTTTCTGTGGTGCATGTCAAACTGGGGGGCCTTCATACTTTTCAAATGGGGGTCTGTGGGCTAATAAGTGTAAATGCTGTGGTCCTTGCCATTATTTCCCTACCATGCATTTGTACGAATAGTTTCATGTTATAGTGCTGTTTTTATTCATTCAAAAAACACACTATATATTATACAAGTTAAAATGAACGGCAATTAAAGATATTTATGGGGGGCAATATCTCACAACGGGTAAGGACTAGTAAAACTAATTAAAGTTATTTTATCATGTTACATAACATGACATTAGCTCTTTGGAGTACTTTACCTGTTTTGTATGTTATTTACTCGTTACAACAAGCTGCCTGAAACTCATCGTGACAGTGGGATTAAACAAGCGGTTTGAATTGAATCTCAGATGACATCAACACAGTAACCTCAATTGACATGATGCCAGCTAGTTCACACAGCCCACAGCTAATGTAGCATGGCTACATTGGCTAGTGTAGGAGCCAAAAAGGGTGTGCACTGGATTGAATTATTGATATGTGAGGGGTAGAGGCTGTGGGTCACCTCCAGCGGCTATAAATAATGGCACTCACCTGTCTCACCACCTGCTCACCTGATGGCTGTTTGAATTTGGAGGTAGGGTGAGCTGGGAGAGCTATTTTGCTGACCGCATTTTGCATTTGATTTGTATTTTTGCTCACTGTTTAACTTATTATTTATTGCATATTTATTGGCAAGAATTGTAATATTTGGTGCACTGAAAAGAAGTAAATCATTGAGATTGTTTTGACACGAGTCTTTTTAGTTGCACGTTATTCCGGTTTTTATCTGCCGGCTGATCAATTCACTGGGGATTGCCATCGGCCGCTACAGCTAGTCTGGCTACAATTCCCCTCTGTAGTACAGCCGAGGCAAATTGGGGCTTTTGTGACCTTTATTGTAAAGCCCTTAAGAAGTAATTGTAGGCAGTCTAGGCACCAAAGCTGCTAGTAGCCACTATTCAGACCATCCATGTCAGTATCTATAATGTACAGTACAGAAGACAGGGTGACTGCATCAAAATGGAATTTATAGGGACAGGAATTCATACCAATGTGCTACTGACTTGACTATACATGCATCCAGTAGGATGTGGAGCTGAGTGACTTAATTTAAGAGTGATTTAATTTGCAGTGAACTGGAAAGATAAATACAGTATAAGACTAGGGTTTTACTGTGACAAACAACAAGATGTTCAATATGGCTTCCTGTAAGTAGTAGGGTGTCAAGTCTGTCAACACAAATATTCCCAAAATATTATTGGCCATTCATAAATTCTGCTGAAAGGCTAATCTATGTAAACTAAATTTATAACCAAACGATCACATAAAGAGTCTCATATCTACTCTGTATATTAAATTCTGACATGATAAAATATTGACATGGTCCAGCCCAGCCTATCATGACTGGCCTTGTAAACAGTAAACACCGGTCAATAACTAACTGGTCGGGGCGCCCGCTGGCCGAGTGGTCCAGGCGCATGCCATAGGCTCTGGGCTGACAGCGTGTCGCGTGTTCGAGTCCCGTTCATGATGACCTTTGCTGCATATCTCTCCCCTTCTCTCTCTCCCTCTTTCCTGTCTATCTTCACTTGAAACAATCAATAAAGGCAGAAAAGCCAAAAACAAATCTTAAAAATTGGCCAATGAGGTATCATCTTACTTAAACAAAGAAAGGTAGATATACTTAAGAGAACATACAATCTATAAATGGATAACTATAATGTTATCCATATAATATAATATCTGTATAAAAAAGATTTACATGTAGATTTGTATAATAAAACAATGACCAGCAACAGCAATAATGACATTGTCAAACCTTTTCTTCTTAGAAATTATCTAACTAATAAAACTAATAAAATCATTCACGCTAACAAGGAGACGCCATACTGCAGTGAGTATTAGTATAAACCAGATACTTGAATTGTAATTGAAGCTAAAATGAATATCAAGGAACTGAGAGACAATAGAGGGCTATAAGACTTCCAACACATTGAAAGAAATAAGCAATGGTCAGCTAAAACAAGGCTTAATGTTAATTGTTGGGGTCGGCAGTGGCTCAAGGGTAGAGTGACCGGATGGGAACCGCAAGGTTCCCAATTCAAACCCGGGCTCCCCCAGAATTAGTGTCGAAGCAAGACGCTGGACCCCTAAATTGCTCCTGATGTGCAGGACCAGGTTGGTGCCTTGCATGGTTTCCTCCGGCATCGGTGTGTGAATGGGTGAATGTAATGCACCATCTCTGTAAAGCAACTTGGATAAAGGCGCTATATAAATACACCATTTACCATTTAATAGTCATTGTGTGTACAATGAAAGCATAGCCTAGTCCTGTCGAATCTCACACCTGATTAACTAGTTTTTTTTAAAGTTTTGTACAACACCAGGCAGAGAGATGCATAGTCAAGTGCCACTGCCTACCTGTGGCGCGCATGAAGTTTGTGCTCCCTCGCCTCCCTGTCCAGAAAAGTGCCACTATACATGACAGTATATTGGGCAGTTCAGCAGTCCTAGTGACACCCTGAATAAACACAGCCAGAGGACACACATGAGGCATCCCTGTCAACGGCAATGCACACGACAAAATGAGTGACCAAAGTGACTCTGCTGCTTTCGAAGTAGACCGATCTCAAATTCATTGAAACTAAGCCTTCCGAGTGAAAGTTGAACACCACCTCCAATGGCAGAGTGGGAGGATCTAGACTAGAGTAGACCTTAACAACACACCTGACACCTCAATCCCTCTCTATCCCACCTCACTCTAGAAATTGGAGATGAAATACGAGAAAGGATGTGTTCACCGAATGCCGGTAAATGACAACTCATGGCATTACCCAAGTTACCCAACCAACACAAACAGATGAAGGAGTAATAGACAGACACCACTCTGACACAACTCAGGGCCACTGATGTAACTGCATGTAATATTTCAATTCAATTCAAACTAAATTTTGTCCCAGTGGCCAATTTACATCTGAACTAAAGTCAGTAGACTCTTATAACGTACTAACAGTCCATCAATACATTTACTATTAGCTGGTCACAGCCCTTAACAGGAAATGTTTCTGTTTTGCATTTGGTCATCTTGTTTCATATCGAGTAAACTCACTCAGAAATAGGGAACTTATATAGGCTACTGTACAAAACTGATAGGATGAATGAATTGACAAAATAATATCCTGTTCTAACAAATAGTACTATGGAGGTTCGACTTACAATATGTTTCTCAAATCTCAACCCTATTTTCCTTCAGGGTTGGGGTAGCCCCATATGTGCCCTCTCCCTACGCTCATTCTGTAGATTCGGAGTACAGAAACTCAGAAAGTTCACATGAGGTAACAAAGATTATGTAAAGTGTGGTGGCCTGTGCTGCTCCTGTGTGACAAATGTGAAATATAAATAATTCTCTCCTATAGCTTATAGACTCATCTTGACTATTTTAAAGTGGTATTATGGTGATACTGGACTGGAGTGGAGTGGAAACGTTGAGTGGATAGTTTGCAATTTGCATGTTAACCAAATAACCACCTTATTTGACCGGGGGGCCGCGGGGTCTGTGTCCCCCTGAGGTCAGGTCCAGGGTAGCGCGGTCCCGGCGGCGGCGGGGGTAGCCTACGTGTCCCAGTCTACAGACCTGCTTAAATTATTGCAGAATGTTCGCCCCAAAAGCCAAGGGATGCTCGGGTTCAAGTGGTTAAAAGGAAGTTGGAGTCGTCCCCTAAACCCACAAAAGCTCCATTGAGTTTGACCAAGGTAAATGAAAAACATTTTTACACGAGGTGCTCAAACAAGCAAGGACCTATATTCTAATCTATGCTATGGGATCGTGGTTAATATCCTGTAGGATCAGATAATGCCGCTGACATCAGTGACTGATGACATGTTTGGTATGAACTTTTACATAATTCCTCGCGATTTTCCACACAGTCAGTCAACGGGGACGTTGGAGCCAGAACATGATTCCACACGTTCTTTCACTGGAAAAACTGGTGTGAAGACACTAGTTTATTGGTGTACAAGTTTGTACACACTTCTGTTCTCTAGGTTAGTCCACTTAAAGTGAACTTTTCAATGTTTTTGGCTGCGGCTCCGCATCGCAGTCATGGTTCGAGTTGACAGAAACCTGAGACAGCATTACAACAGATGCCTGACAAATACAGAAACTTAATAGTAAACGTAACGTTTGCAGTCTACAAACAAAACAAAATCTTACCTCACGGAGTGCGCGCGCCCGTCCATATGAATGTATGCCTTCAAGGACAAGCTAGGGACCAGGATGATAATAACTCAGCTACCTAGTTAATACGTTTGGCTTCCATGCAGATGTTTAGCAGTTTCTTTCCAGCCAGTTGCCCACCTTAATAAAGAAACGGGTATCCCAGAGAAGCAGAGCTAGAAAACAAGCCAGAAGCGAAGCCACGCCTTGAAATCAAATCCAGCCACCAGCTAGCCTAGTAGTTCTATTTCTACAACACTGTGATCCGTTCTTCTTATCGATTAGATTTTGGGGCGGCTTTGATTTATATTCTATATTTAATCCTCTTCTAAGAGTTGCCGTCCTAATTCCTTTAGCGAATGAATCATAGCAACAATAAGCCAACAAAAGCATATATTTAGTTCGTGCATCAACTACATATTAATATTCACTTTTAAATAGTTTCTGATCTCCGAGTCTGCACTTTACTGGGGAGAGGAGTGTCCCCAATCAACTAAATCAAGCGGGTCAAGTCTGCCCTCTACAGGCCTGGTTGTATATTACACTCACGGTTGCATTCATGAGGCCCCTTACCTGTTTAATCAATGGCCCCATTCACAGAGCTTTTAGCATTTTTTTCAACTTTCAACTTTTACATAGTGGTATTCCAAATTATATTTCTTTGTCATTATGTATTCTTATTAGGCTATTATTATTGTGCAACAATGATGATTTCTCATCTTATCTTTCTGTTTTTGTCTAAATATAAATTGGGTACCTATAGAGACAGATTGAGTGCTGGCCTGTGCTTAGATTGTCTTTCCAAACTGGAATGCAGCACAAACTTCAGAGCACTCGTTTCCCTGCAGCCGTTGTGGCAGTTTGCCAGTCAAAAGCAGGCCTCATCAGTCACCAGCGTGCCTGCAGCAGATGTGGACATCCGCCTCCCTAGATGAATTCTGGTCTTCACTTGTGTCTAGTGGTCTGATCTTCAAAGGGAATACCTCCCCATACCATTAACTCCATAGGCCTGCCCTACAACACCAACTTGCCTGTGTGCCAATATAGGCCTATCTGTCATTTCTCACAGATAAAGTCCACTAGGATTTGTAGAATGACATTTTGGTACCAGAACCCTCCAGAAATCCTCTAGAGCACATTCTGCAGATGCGCTATGCACATACATCTGACATAACATTTTAAACTAACACGCAAGGATTGAAAGACTTTTAAATATTCATTTGGTCACCTGTCTCTCCTCTGCAGTGCTGGTAATGTAATCCTGTTAATTGGAAGGGGCCAAGCACTGTAGAGGAGGAAGGGTGTTTGTTCATGTTATTTTGCATGTTTATTGTATGTTTGGCACCTGAAACATTTATTGAATTGTATTTATTGAAAATTAGTTTGAAAAGCAGTATGAAATTGTGGATCAGCTCAGGGGCCTTGGTTTGCCTGTTGTTTGAGTTATTGATACCAATTACTGTGATTTGGCTTGGTTTGTCCCACCTGTTTAAGAGCAGGTATGCCGCAAGTGAGAACTGTGGAGATGTTCAGTTTGACTAGCCAGGAAGAACATCTGGGGAGAGCTGCCAGGGCCTCATGGAAGGCATAGCCTGTCAGCAGTCTTCTTAAGTGTAGCTATAAGTGTTCATTTCTGTTTCCTATTTTTGGAACGTCGTTTTGCCAGTGTTTATTTTTGTATTTGTTGCCAGCTTGCACTGTCTAATGAACGTTTGGAGGTATATAAAATACCCCAAAATATACTTTGTGGAGCCTTGTGCCGCCAGCCAGCCTTTCCACAATGTCCATCATAGCTTTGCGAGTTGCAGTGGTGGAAAAAGTACTAACAATTTTCAAGCTTGTAAATCTGCTATTTGTAGAGCAGATGTATTTGTACATTTCTGCCACTTCAAATGTCCGAAATGTATATAGGGCGGTGGTTAATGTATGGTTTGTAATAATAATCAAAATATATAAAGTAACTAAAGTTTTCAAATAACTGTATGGGGAGTAAAAGTATAATAATATAATATAATTATTTGTCTCTGAGATATAGTGGAGTAGTTCTAAGTAAATTACTGAAAATTGGAAATACTCCTGTAAAGTAAAAATACCTACACCACTGGTGAGTTACCTGTGTGAAAACATTTGAAAGGGGCAGCCGGCAGCTCATACAACAATGAGGCACATCATCACATTGTTATCACATAATCACATATCTTCACAGTACATACAGTCACAATCCAGTAATGACATCAAGAGTTTAATTAATTTGTTCACCAATAAACACTTTTATTGAATAGTTAAGAAAACTTATGTAGATGTTTCACTAATAGTGTTTTCTTTTTAACAAGTGGTATAACCCCTCAGGCAGTTTTGATCAAAACATAATTGATATCAAATGTGCTTCAAATATGTGCCAGATATGTAAAGCTCTGCACAAGTACTGAAACAATCCTTTTCAAATATATATTTTGCAATATTAGAATTAGAACCACAGTAATAGCTAGTAATATAATTATAATATTGCTTTAGTAGAAATATCAAGACAACAATTTTACATGAAGGCAAATGGTTAGTTATTCAGTTGCACACATTTTCTGCCTTAGAGGGGAAATGTAAGAAAAGAGCTTTAACTGCCCCCCTTTACCTTTCTTATCTTTAACCAACTTTGCCTGCGTGTAACACCAATTAGACTGTAGTATACCTGGAAGGACCAGGACAGGAACGGAAAGGGGAAGAACCAATGGGGAAAACGGACATGAAGATGGGGGAATGAGGTGGCGCTGCTTCCAGCAAGGCCTGCCTTTTCTTGCGATATGCCTTCTTGTAGCGGAAGTTAAGGGGGGGACGCAGTGCCACGGGGGCCCCTATCTCCTCAGAGGATGAAACAAAAGACAGAGATGGTGGCGGTTGTGGTTGTCGTTCGGTACTTAAGTCTGCGCTTTCATCTGACTCGCTGGACGAGGAGCTTAAAGGGTTAGATGGCTTGGAATGAACTGGCGGTTCAAAGGGCACAGGGTCAAAAGGCACTGGGACAAAGGGTGCTGGGACCTCTGGAAGAACAGCAGGGGGCAGTATGGGATCAGATGGAACAGGCTGGGGATCATTTCCCTGGTCATGAATCAGAGATGGTTGGGTCGGGATCATGAGGTCAGGTTGAAGGTCATGGCCCTGAGGCTGCATTGGTCTGAGGATGTCAATGTTCTAACGAAGAAGGGGAGAGAAGCAAAAGCAAAGCGAGCCAATTATATAACAACGTTATCCCTATTCCAGTGGGATTAAACACAATGACAGGTGCACTATGACATCACACCCCAACAGTATGGAGGACTAGATAAGAAAACATAATAACTTTTTGAGGGTGATTTACTTATTACTTAAAAATGGCAGCTGCTGTGTAACCACAGCTGGTCAATGTTCTCTCTGCTGTGCTTTCACGCCCACTTGCTGTAGTTGAGACCTATGTTTCTCATTGGCTGTACTGACAATCTATCGTCCTGATTGGCTGCCTCGTCTCTAGGCAACCACACACTTTTTGCCACTAGCCGACCTCTCAGCCATAAGGCAGCAGCTGGTAATTAATGTCATCAATTCTTGTTTTTTTATAATTGTTTTTATTTTTCAGAGTTATCAGATTCAGCATTGTACATAATGTAATGTGGTTGATGCTTTACATGGCTACTCTAAATGAATAAGAAACAAGAAAAAATGTATACGAAGCAGCAGATTGTTGTGGAACAAAGACTGACAACCATTGCTTGTACCTGTACTTTGTACATCTCACAGGACACCTGAACATCAGGATGGATGTCCCCACGCATGGAGCCTGCACAGAAACCCGCAGTCTGAAAAGAGAGGATTGAAAACTAAACCACCTATGTCAAGAAATAGCAGGTACAAAATGCTTTTTATTCAGCACACTTGCAGCAGGGGGCAGCAGTGGCTCAGGGGTATAGTTGCTGGACGGGACCCAGTTCGATCCCAGGCTCCCCCAAAGTTAGTGTCGAAGTGTCCTTGAGCAAGACACTGATTGATTGATTGATCATTTTTAAGATGCAAACAGTACAGGGTACAGTAAAGCACATTTGGTCCAAAAGGACAGCACCAAAGAAAGACCTTGTGGTCTTGTTTCCATTCGGGTCCCATGCATACATTCATTCACAATAACAATAATAACAACAACTGAACACCTGTAATTGCTCCAGATGTGCAGGTTGGTGCCTTGCATGGTTTCCTCCACCATCGGTATATGAAAGTTTGTGTGAATGCGTGCACAATCCTACTATAAATGTGCCACGTCTCTGCGTACGTGAATGCGTACGTGTGTGTACGGTTGTAATGCACGTAACTCGACAACCGTTTGCCCCACCGACTTCACATTTGACACACGCAGTCCACACCCCCACAGGGAGTGCAGTGCCAGGTATCGAGTCAGTCGGACCCACGGTTCTCCAGAACCACCACAAAAGGCTCTGGTCAGGCTCTGCCAGTGGGCCTAATGAGGCCAACTCCTTTCACCTGGACCAGGCTCTGCCAGTGGGCCTAATGAGGCCAACTCC
Organism: Electrona antarctica; assembly: GCF_951216825.1. Classification (NCBI taxonomy): domain Eukaryota; kingdom Metazoa; phylum Chordata; class Actinopteri; order Myctophiformes; family Myctophidae; genus Electrona; species Electrona antarctica. The sequence goes on from NC_136812.1 coordinate 21,237,376, forward strand.
TTTCACCTGTGCAATTTCCAGCCTCTGCCTCAGCCAATTGAGGCTCAACCAATCAGGCTCTGTCAGTGGGCCGAATTGATTGCCAAGTACACTTTTCAGTTTGCAGTCTTCACACATAGGCACACAGGCACATACACAGATCTCCATGTGGGACACCGGCTGACAGTTAAAACGGGTGCTATGACAACGTGTCGTATATCATTAGGTTCCCAAGTTGCATCATTCCCAAGTAGGCCGGTGGCCGACTGCGACGGGCACGTACAGGTCCGTACATGTCCAGAAACACCACAAAAGGCTCTGTACTGGTCAGGCTCTGCCAGTGGACCTAATGAACCTATATCCCCTCACCTGTGCAATTTCCAGCCTCTGCCTCAGCCAATTGATTGCCGTGGCAACCCCACATGGCCGTCGGCCACACCTGCCAATTGATTACTTAACCATGCATTTCCCATGCATTTTTTCCATAGACGTTTCAGAAAGTATTTATTTAAAGAGCTCTAAGCCTCGTACAAAGCCAATCATTAGAAAGAAGAAAAACAACAAAAAGTGTTGTACCCTGCCCTTTTCTTCTTCTTTCTAATTATTTGTTCAGCCCAATTTTATTTATTTATTGTCACCATCCGAGTTGGGTTTACAGGTCTTTAAATAAATACTTTCTGAAATGACCAAAATGAATGGGAAATTCTCTTCCGAGCCGCTCGACGGGGGCGGGACTGCGACGCTCTATACTGTATAAACGTTGTATTATGATTCAAATCTTAGTGTTTTGCCCACTATTTGAGGTAATATCGTGATGGCCCATCAGTGGGCCCTGGACCACAGGTTGAGAGCCACCACTCTACTGTATGCTGTAGGCCTACCTCTGTGTCAGATTCCAGTGAGATACGTTGACATGTGCCTGAATTCGTCAGTCCTTCTGGGCACTCCTGGACTGTGTACTCTACAAAGCTGGCCTTCACTGGTATAACCTGAAACACACACACACGCACACACACCACACACACACACACACACACACACACACACACACACACACACACACACACACACACACACACACACACACACACACACACACACACACACACACACACACACACACACACACACACACACACACGACAATGTGCTTTTCTGTTAATGTAGTTTCCGATTTTGAATCCCAAATTCAGAAACAACCAACATTAACTTCAGGTAGGTGTTCACCAATACCTACCTACCTGATTAAATTACTAGTAGTAATAATGTACTATGTCACAGTATATGGGTTTGTAAATCAGCTGCTTTGGTGGCAAACAGTAAAAGTACATTGAATATCACATATAATTATATAATCAGTATAATATCAGTACATGAGTGCAGTACATGGTTTCCAACTGGGGCCTTGGCCTGTGAACATACCTCACCAGATGTTTTGAGGGAGATAGGCGAAGGAAAGAACATGGAAAGAACATTTTGGATAAACAGTACCAGGAGAATATTTGAAATCCATCTTATGACGTTAATGTTTGGAACAGACTCCTAAACAAAGAGTATAAAAGGGCCAGAATTTAAGATGTGCATGTGGCTCACTACAATATTGAGTATAGATACTCCGTCCCTCTTGCTGCTCAAACCTGCTTGCTATAGGTCTCATGCGTATTAATTAAATACTATTTGTAAGTTTGATCAACGGGACTGGTCTGGGTCATTTAATCTGGTATACACCCCTGGGTCTTCCAGCATCTTCCCTCTACAGGTGCAAGACGGTATAAATGAGGTTTAATTGTACCTGTGATGCAGCTCTAGTGATTGTCTTCACCCCCAGTTCTGCCCCTAGTGTAGACTGTCTCTTATAGGAAAGCAGTGTGACTGCCGCAGCATTCACAGCGTCAGGGCTGTCCACAGGCAACAGGAGAGGACAGGTCGGACATGTCTGCTGTAACGTCTCTGGGGGGTCTGCAGGTGGGCACCGGAGTCAGGGAGGTTATTCACAACAAATATAATCACCTGCTGCAAAATATTATCATGTACCGTAATTTTTGATTATCCCAACTCTATTCATGTAATCTGATTATTAGTTATCCAGTCCTCTTTCATCCAATATCCAGGTTGTTTAAAATGACAGGCAATTAATAATATTATCATAATCTATGGCATGGGTGGGCAGCATTTCCATAATAGTGATGATGCTATATTGTTTTGGCATATGGTATGGGGCTTTGCATACAACTATTTGAATCTGTGTTCATGCTGATGTTACTGTACCTGGGACCAGAGTGCAGTCATAGCTGTACAGGTAAGAGTAGCCCTCTGCTGTATGGAGAATGGTTGTGTTACAATTTCCAGAGATTTGCTGCAAACAATAGGACCATTAGTGAAGTGAAGAGGAGACATAAAACAATATACTGTATGAAGCATGTCTGTTTTTGAAACACACAGGAAATGTGGTCTTTTAGGTCAGGACACTGAGTTGTTTAAACAGGCAGTATGGTGTTAAACAACAAACAACAACAATCATCTAATTGTATATCCTACCGTTTCCATGAAAGCTCTGATGTCACAGCGTTTCCATGGTTTAGGGTTGGCGACATGACACTTTGTCTCCAACACGTCTAGGTCCAAGTAATACACGTTTCCAGCTGGACCCTGACGCACGCACGCACACGCGTACACACACACACACACACACACACACACACACACACACACACACACACACACACACACACACACACACACACACACACACACACACACACACACACACACACACACACACACACATTTTAACCATTTATTTATGTCCACACAAAGGATATGCATACAAGGACACAAATATTATAGGTGCAATAGAGTTACATCTGCAAAGTCATGGCATGTGTTTTCGTGATACAACAGGCATGTCACACAGTACTCTCTGGGTATAAGTAACAGACACACACACACACACACACACACACACACACACACACACACACACACACACACACACACACACACACACACACACACAGTATAATGATTCCAATAGAGAGCGAAAGGTACTGTATAGTGATGGCAGGCAAATACCTTGCTAATTTCACTATTAAAAAGTTAAAACGCCAGCTTTCTATTCCGCCTGACAGTACTGTCCAGGCAGCAGGCATTATGTTTAAATAGTGTGTGTCCCTGTCGTGAGAGACACTGAACTGAGGTGACCTGGCCAGTGGCAGCCATCCCAAGACATTTGAAAGAGGATGCAGAGACACATGTTTCTTCAATCGTATTAATAAATGTATCAATTGTATACACATTATTTTAAGTTTGTTGTTAGTTGTATAGACACTTTCTATTGAACAGTAGCTACATTTCTATAAAGATATCTCTTTGGTTTACTCTATCGTAATATGAGGAAAGAAAACAAATTAATCTTTTCTTGAATACGAACAAGTCACTGAATCCAACTTGGAAGATCATCAGCACTTTGTAACATTGCATACGGTACTAACCTGTGCATGCAGATGAACATTAGCAATACGGTTGAGGGCAAACTTGTAGCCGTCTGTCCGATCCTCATTGATGTACGTAACAGCCAGACGAGAGAGTTTCTCCACAGCTTTGTCATTACAAGGAATAGGAGCTAGTTCAATGGGAGCCAGTCCCACACCTTCACCATAAACGCACAGCTGCTGAAGGTATAACAGGGGTAATAATATCCAGGTTGATTTCTCCATGTTGGTTGTGGTTCACAGTAGAAGAAAAGCAGCTGGAGTTTGTTCTGTTCTGTTTGCATTTAGTCCCCGGGGAGTGTACTTTTGGAATCAAAACAGAAAAGGTTTTGAACAGAAGCCAAGGACAAAGTTTACGATGGCATCAGCCAGCTTGTGAATAAATTGTGAATGAATGTTGAAATATATACTTGAGGAAATCATTGGCTTAGACATAGTTTTCAAACAGACGCACATTATGTATAGTGTAACAAAAGGGTCTAATACATGCAGCCCATTTTTGTTATGTTGTGTTATTTCTATTTTGGCTAATCCCATTCTGTCTTTGAAGTCTACTTCAGGGAGTGAATAAAGAAGGCGCTGGAGCAATTTGGATGATTGGAGCCTTTTTATTTTAATAGCAGGGTGCAGAGCACAGTAATCTGACATTGAAATGTTGTCTTTTTCTCCTGTGCTCTGCACCCTGCTATTAAAATAAAAAAGGCTCCAATCACCCAAACTGCTCCAGCACCTTCTTGTCTGGCTTTCGGTTGTGACGTCACATGTCTATGGACTTTTTCACTTCACAGGAGATATACGTGTCTGGCTGTCCGCCCCTGAGACGCATCGGTCTATACTAGCACACCTTTCTCCTAGTCCATACTGAAGTTATGATAGATTGTCAAACTGTTGTATGACTGTTGGTAGGGCATTCCACATTTTGGTGGCATATAGTAGAACGTTTGCTTGAATATTTGAGCCTAATCTGGGTTAAACGTGATTTGTGGCGCTCCCTCTGGGGTTGTGTTTGTGAACGTCTAGAACGTTTTTGAAGTAGTTTGACAGGTAGGCTACGTGTGTCTTTGTGGTGACGGTGTAGTTGTGTATCTTGTAGATCAGGCCCATTGTAAGTTGCTGTACTCTGTCCTCTACCCTGAACCACCCTACCCTAGCAAAATTAGCAGGAGTTAAATGAGTTGTAGGTGTGAGGGCAGTAACCTGATTTTGTTTTGGATGGCTGAAGCCTTGTTTTTAAGGGGAGGCATACTATGGTCCGACGGCATTGATTGATTGATGGAAGTATTTATTAACAGTTTGTAGAATTACAGTACATTTCAAGCACAACTCAATACAAAAACTGTTACCTGAGTGGACGACACCATACAGCATTACACTTGTTTACAATAGGGTCCACCATTTTCAATTCATCAGAACATTTAGAGACGTACAAATATACACTTCTATATAACCAAAAACAGGAAATCATCATAAAGGAGGTAAACTGGGAAAAAACATAAACAGTGATCTCCTTGCTGAGATTTCTATTTGATCCAAAGAGAATGGATTCAGTTTTTCCCAGGTGTAAAGATAGTTTGTTATCAGCGAGCCAGGTGCAGATTCTACCGAGCTCAGAGCTGAGGGCCCTTTCAACCTGTAGTTTGTTACTGTCCGAGATCAGCAGTGCTGAGTCATCTGCGAACAGGAACAAGTTGCAGTCACATGCTGATGTCATGTCGTTTACATATATTATATATATATATATATATTATATATATATATATATATATATATATATATAACAGTAAAGGCCCTAGTATCCTTCATGGTGGAACGCCACGGTTCAATGGGATGGGGGTTGGGTGGGTGGGGGGGAGACAGTGTTCTGTTCACCTCCACCATCTGTTCTCTCCCCTCCAGGTAGGATTGTATCCAGCTTGTTAACCAGTATGGAGTGGTTCACGGTGTCAAAAGCCTTTTGGAGGTCCAGCATGACCATGCCGCAGTATTTGCCATGGTCCACCTTGTGTTTGATATGGTTTGATGTGGCGGTTCTGGTTGTCCAGAACCACCAATCCAACCACTATAGCCTTATATGGTCATATGGGATCAGTGTCCATATAAGGGCATGCCCATATATCCATATTTAGATCCCATGTATTTAGATGTACCGATATCTGTCGTCTTGTGTCCCCTTTATGCCCATATATGGATGTTTGAGACACTGAGGATGTGAATTGAATTCCCCTTGAACTATGTCTTCATCATGACAGCACGTGGACATGTATTGGAAAATAACCACCCGGACAATTGATGTGGTCTATAGATGTGGTCTATAGATATGGTCTACAGAAAACTCTAAGAGCCCGATTAAGCAAGTCGAAAAACCCATGCGGTAATACAGATTTTGGCCTCGCTCTGCGCCTTTTCGTATTATGGAAGCCGTGGTGAACGCTCACTCATATGGAATACCACATTCCTGAATATTTTAGCATTCGGGGAGTGTCCATATGTTCATTATTTTCGCTTTGCGCTATTTGCTATTAAGCCCCTTGACCTAAAAACACTCAGCGCATACCGATTCCACCTGGGTCTGACCACCTCTTAAATGCAAAACGCACAGTTTGATTTTACACTTGAGCGGCTCTGGAGTGTTGCCATGTCTGTTTGCTGTTTATTATAAGCGGCTTCTTTTTCTGTAAAGTTGCTTGTAAATATTGGTAGTTGTGGTTGCTTTTCTTGTTTCTAAAGTGCTTATTTGGGCTTTTCTCCTAATGTTGTTTAAACCAGTGATCCTCACACAGCGACATTCCCATGTCAAGGACCCCCAGATGAATGCATTTGCCCAACTAAGCCAGTGACCCCGATGACAGATTTGTGTTTTTAAATGTTTCAATACATTTTTTCAAAAATATTCCACAATTGTCACTTTTTTCAAAGATTACTTTTGAAAATAGCAGATCTACCAGCTCACAATGCATCACATTCATTCATTAAAACTATGAACTCTGACTGCAGGGGGATATATATTTATAATGATCATTATAACAATGTGCAAGAAAATATGTAAAAAGAAGGAAGAACTTTATATTTGTGGACAATCAAAATATGCTGGAAATTTTAATGTGGTGTCATTAAAATGAATTTTGATATGGCAGACTCACTATCTAGAAAATAAAAACATGGCACTTCATTTAAAATAGGTTGCAGACCCCTGTTATATGCGATTCTTTTGGGAGTATGTTTATAGACCTATTTACTTGTTTCTATGAGACATGGCAACAGCGGAGGCGAGCTTTCTGGCTTTCTGGCTTTCTGTTCAAACGTTGAGATTGTAAAGGGTCATATTATATCGCTCATTTCTCAACCTTTAAAAAAAATTAAAACATCTCCATAATCATTGGGAAGTTTGTTTTCATACGCTGTATCACACCCGACTCAATTCCTCTTCAATAAAATGCTACGAGCGAAGACCATAACATTGGGGCCGCAGCAATACGCATGGCGCACGTATGGCATTTCAACTCATTCCTTCGTCGTGACTCGAATGAAATAAAATAAACGTTATTTTACTGGTGTTTTTCAATAGAAACAAATAAAGAGCGTGTGTGCAACAGTGCATATACGTGCATGCACTATAGGCTATATTCCCTCCTTGTCGGGATGGTGAGCTCTTCACAGCCCGTTTATCTTTCATATTATTCTTATAATATTTGATATTATAAACACTCATGGTTCTCTCATTTCTCAACCGTTTTTTAAAATGTAAAAATCCCCACATTCCTTAGGAATCTTGCTTTCATTCGCTGTATGGTACATGGTTCTATTTTTATCGAATTAAACAATATCAAACAAACTTGTATGTTCTGGGGTTAGACGATTCTGGGAACATTACGCATGGATTGCCAATTTGCCAGCCAATGCTGCGTATCTACTCGCAGTTCCATTCCGATCTGAAAGGTATAGGTAGGTGCCATTTCAAAGGCTTAGTTATTCATTTATGAATCAAATGAACTAGAATAAAGATTTTTACAGCTGTTTTTCAGGCTTAGAACAGAAACAAATGAAGTGATGATGTGCGTATTTCAATTCAACTTTATTAGCAGACTCAGGTCCATAGGGATACATACACGGGGTTAACATACAGAGATACAACAGGCAATAAAAATCATAAAAGCATGTAAAAAAATACAAAACTTACATAACTTAACCCACAGGTAGAACATACAGGCATTTTAGCCAGTGTACCCTTAAACTAGATGTATAACGTGAACAGCTCACTGATGGGCTTGAAATCGCTACAATGATACTGTTTGTTGACACATCCAGCCTTTTCATAAATTTAAACATTAGATTTCTTAGGAGTGCTTTAAAAGTCCTCACTCCAGCAGTGACAAACATCTGGCTAGCACTGCCCCCTCTGGGTTGTTTAAGAAGTATTCTCATGGCATCATTATATGCAACTTGCAACCTGTGCATGCTAGACTTTTTATAACATGACCACAGGTCGGTGTGCAGTATAAAGCGGTGTGCAATATGCCTTGAACAAGGACACTTTCACTTTAGTGGAACAATGACAGAACTTTCTGGCAATAGTGTTTGCTTGAGCATACAGCTTCCAACATTGTCTGTAAATATCATCGTCATCTGTCATTTGATCCGTAATAAAATGGCCAAGATATTTATACTTATTCCAGACCTCAAGACTATTGTCTGATAGTTTAAAGATAGGAAAGTTAAGGCGTTTGTCCTCTTTAGTTCTACATATTAGAACAGCACTTTTGCTAGCATTATATTTTATATCATGTTGCACACCATATTTAGAGCAAACATCAAGGAGCTGTTGTAGACCAGCACTACTGGGACTGAGGACCACCAGGTCATCTGCATACATCAGATGGTTTACTAGTGTTTCTCCGACCATGCATCCTGTGTTACAGGTTCTCAGTTGAGCAGACAAACCATCCATAAATAAATTAAATAAGATAGGAGATAAAATTCCCCCTTGCCTCACGCCATTGCTTACACCAAATGGAGCTGATATACTCCCACCCCATTTTACCTGCATGGTATATCTCCTGCGCCGCTGTAATGCCTTTCCAATTAACACTGCAAGTTACTTAACAAAATAGAGACATAGGCCTACAAGCTATGCACATCATGGCTGTGACAGCTTGTGGATCTGTTCTTTTGAGGCATAAAGGTGACAGCATGCAGTGCAATAGGAATAATTAACCCAAATGTGACAAAGTCATGTCATGTCATGGTGCCAGTCTGCAGACATGTAATACCACTTGCAGAAAAGGGCGCATTCCGTATGAGGACATCAGCTGACTCGTAAAGAGAATAGTAGCCTACGGACATGTTCATTGGGTAAGCCTCAAAACTCCCTTAAACACTCCCATGACTAATTCAAGGCCGTTTTGCTCACACCACGGGGTGTCGAAAGCGCTTCTAACCATGCCCATAATTGTAATATGACATTGCCCACGCCTCCACCTCTTAAAAACTGTAATATGATATGTAATTAGATTTCACCTGCTTAATCGGGCCCTAATAGACTGCAGATATCCTCCAAGTACTGCGCCCTGTCACGCAGTCTCTTGTTCTCGGCCTCCAGTGTGTCGACACGCTTCTCAAGCGACTTCAGATACTCCTTTTTCTTCTCTCTGTGGCGTTTGGCTTGCTCCTTGTTCTTCTGCAGATAGAGCGTCCTCATGGCAGGCTCCTGGTGTCTCCTGTACATGGTGGCCATCTGAGGAAGACTTGAGCCAGGGCTGTGCACGGGGACCATCTGAGGAAGACTTGAACCAGTGCTTTGCACAGTGGCCATCTGATGAAGGCTGTTGTTGACCAAGGTTGCCACCTGAGAAAGGCTCGAGCCAGGGCTTTGCCCGGTGGCCGACATCTGAGGAAGGTGCGTAGTGGCCGCCGTCGTTCCCTGAGGAAGACCTGAGTCGGGGTAATGCAGTTCAAAAAAGGCATTGTCTCCTGTGGCGGCAGCTGACAGCGTCATCTCGCAGGGTTGCGTGTAATACTGCGCGGGTGCTGTATGCCCCGCCTTCATTCCCCCCTCAAGAGTGACGTAGGCAGGATACACAGAGTATTGTTCATGGTTGGGCTGGTAAGCAGGCAAAGGAGTAGATTGTCCTGATGCAAGGGCTGGACATGACAGATAATGTTTCATCTTCACAGCCGTTGTGGGAGAACGAGGGGACCTGCCCCTCAACTGTACTCTGCTGTTTCTGCTGCTTTGCTAGTGAGCTTAAATGAAGCAATAATGCAAAACCATAGTTTTTATCCTGTATTAAAATTGGGTTAAGGGAAGACCGGCCGGCCTCTGACATCATGCTTATGTCACTATGACCCAGCCATAACCATATAAGGTGTTCCCAATGCAGCCAAGCCCAAATAGAATGTGTTGTCTAACCATATATGGGCACAAAAGAGACCGTGCCCAATTGCTCATATACATATACTATATGAGCATATACTGATGACACCATATATGGGCATAAAAGGGACAAGGACTGACAGATACTGAGATCCGGAGCCACAGATCCGACCGCCATGCCCGCATGGTCATGTGAATATATGGGGCAGAGTCCGACAGACCGACTTCAAACTCACCGCTCGCAGTGGCAAGGACTCGAGGGAGTGTGGTGCAGAGCCAGGCGTGGTGCCCACTGCCCTCTGTCGAGTAGTTTGGATGTCCAGTTGTCCAGATCCAGAACCTCCAATCCAACCAATATGCCCATATATGGACATTCCAATATATGGGCATATTGATTACAGGTACATCAGGGATCTCCATATATGGGCATTAAGGGGACAAGGACTGACAGATACAGAAATCTCCATATATGGGCATAAAAGGGACACAGGTAAGACTGTGAAACTGTAGAACTGTGATTCAGATGAGAGGGCAAGAGGCGTCTTTGTCCTGACTCTTTAACTTTTATTTATCAGGCACAGAGGTAAACTAATTACTAAACTATAAGTGCTTTAGTTTGGAACAGCCTGCTACTATCCACCCAGATCTGGATTAATGAGGCAGGCCTTTCCAAGCAGTTCCTCTCAGAGTCAGGATGGAGGTGGAGCAGCAGCAGCAGTGTGTAAAAAGCGAATGTGTAAAAAGCTGAACAAATACGATTCAACAGTGGTTCCATACATCAGTGTGGCCCGGACTGCTTTGTCCTCCAAAGGAAAGCTGCTTGTGCTGTTCAGGTCGGACGATTGATGTCTCATGGTGCCTCGATGCCTCGTGCCTCGATGAGCCATATCCCTCTCACCTTCCTCCATACACCCCCATGCCCTTCCTCCTTCGACCCCCCCCCCCCCCCCCCCCCCCCCTTCCATACATTCGTCTTCCTCTTTAAGTGCTGCAATGCGCTGGCGAGCTCTGAGACTCGTGTTGTTGCTGCTGTACAAACAAACACTCACCTCTCTTTTCTTTTTCTGTCTGTCTGTCTGTCTGTCTGTCTGTCTGTCTCTCTCTCACTAGCGCAGCCATTCCCCATGGGAGATTTATTGACGATCATCACCTTGGTGTTCTTACCACCGTGAGCATGAAGTCACACAGACAAAGTGATGACTAGAGCCCTCACTGTGCCAGGCTTTGTCTGCCTCTTGGACTCCATAGGCCAGGGTTCTCAACCTGGGGGTCGTGACCCCTCAGGGGGTCCCAAATTTATTTTGGGGGGTCCCAAAATATATATAATCTTTGTTTTTGTTCTTTTTTGGCAACTGAATGGCTGGAAAATGGAAATTTAGAGTTTACATAGTACACATAGTACATGCATACATTTCCTTAATGGTTATCTGGTTCCAGTATTTATTGTCTGCACCAGGCCGAAGGCATGGGGAGAGAGTATGTTTTGCACACCGTCCGTCCGTCCGTCCGTGTGTGTGTCCGTCCATCCGTCCGTCCGTGTGTCCGTCTGTGGACAGCTAGGGGCTCCATTTTTGTCACCCCTTATCCCTAAACTTCTTTGCATTTTTTTACTATTTTGAAAAACATTTTTGAATAGTTCAACTAGCCAATCTACATTGACACGTTGTGAGCTTGTAGACTGGCCATTTTAACTATTTCAAAATAGTAAAAAAAGGCAAAGAAGTTTATGTTTATGTTTATGTTTATTACGGATCCCCATTAGTCCTCACTACAGTGAGGACTACTCTTCCTGGGGTCCGAACACTCATACAATCAATTTAAAACGTAATACAATGTATTTTTTTCATTACATAGTTAAAAACAAAACAAAAGAAAAACAATTGAAGCTTTCTGTCTTCATACATTCCAGAAAATACACCACACTACAACAAATCTATACAACAACTTTACAAACATTGTATATCCCATCAACCGAATCAAACACTCACCAATCTAACCAAACACTATTTCTTTCCTAATCACTGCTGCCTTCAATTTCTTTTTAAAGCTTGATTTATTCTCTATATTAATAATATGAGGCGGGAGCTCATTCCAATGGGCTCCTGCTCTATACATTGCTGTTCTCTTAAGTGCATTTGTTCTAGGTATCAAAGGTGGAGTAAAGTGACGACCAACAGCCTGTCTGGTGGCATAGCTATGTCTAGTATTGGTGGGTTGTATCTGTAGAAACAACTGTGTAGGTTTACCAGAATGATATATATTAAACAGAAATGTCACAAGGCTACAAGCCAACCTTTGATCCACTCTCATCCATGACAGGGCAGCATGCATCCACTCAACACTAGTTCTCCCAGAACAGTGCAGAGCGAGGCGTGCTGCCCTGTTCTGAGTGAGCTGAAGTTTTTCCAAATCCTTTTTTGAAGCACTAGACCAAATTGTTGGGCAGTAATCAAGACTGGACAAAACTAGTGATTGTAATACAAGTTTAACAGTTGAACTGGTCAACAGATGTGCTCCTCTTCTTATCATTGAAATGTTTCTACTCATTTTAGATACCATTTTACTAATTTGCATCGACCACGAAAGAGTTTCATCAATAATCACGCCCAACAACTTGGCCTCTTTAACCTGTTCAATAGCAGTACCTTGTAAAACCAGACTCAGTTCAGGATTAGATCTCAGCATATGTCTAGAACCCAGCATAATACTCTTTGTTTTTAAAACATTCAGTTTTAGCCTATTTTCAATGACCCAGTTAGAAACCAGCATTAACTCCTCTTGTAACAGCATATTAACAGAAACAGAATTTTCATTTGATACATACATTGTAGTGTCATCTGCATAGATTTCCATACATGCACTTTTTAGTACATGTGGTAAATCATTAACAAAGATTGAGTAAAGCAATGGACCTAGGCAACTTCCCTGGGGGACGCCACATTGAGGAGTCACAATCTCTGACAATGTACCATTAAACACTACACATTGTTGCCTGTTGACCAAATAACTTTTCATTAATTCAATAGCACTTTCTTTAAAATGATATGCCGATAACTTCCTGAGCAGCAACTCATGGATAAGGGGTTTAGCGGTGACAAAAATTGAGCCCATAATCGATCACAGCCACACTCTGCAAACACACTCCCTGGGTGCCAGAGCTGAACCTCTGCCCCAGGTTTTTCCCATTGGCCTGTTATAGCGCCACCAGGAGACCAATTTTGCTAAACACATTTTTTGACAGTACACCTACAGATTTTGTCCAAACTTCACGCAATATAATAATCTTTCAGATTATTCAGACTCCATCCTGATTGGCTACGATTGGCTTCCAAACTTCGCAGGACTGCTCCGTTTCCAACAAAATGCCGCAAATCACGAACACGTTGTGTGATTTCCGTGAAATTTTGCACGCACATTCCCACTAGGCCGAGGAAGAAATGCCACTTGAACATTTTCAACTCAGCCTCATGGTGGCGCTATAACTGGCCCATTTGTGTTTTACCTATAACTGTGTAAAACCTTGTATGCACACTGCCTAGAGGCCAAGGAAAAACCTTTGCCTGCGATTTTAAATGTTTCTCTTTATAGCGCCACCAGGAGGCCGACATAGGTAAAACACATTTTATTATAGTACTCCTTCAGCTTTTATCCAAATTTCACACCAATCGGTACACATGATCTCTATAGTCATATGATCACAACGGGTTTGTTTCATTTCTCATATTCCATCCTGATTGGCTAAGATTGGCTTCCAAAGTTTTCAGGAGTGATCCGTTTTGTACAAAATTCCGCAAATCATCAACGCAGTGTCCGATTGCGGTGAAACTGCATGCATATTCCCACTAGGCTGAAAAATAAATGCCACTTGACATTTTTCAAATCGGCCTGATGGTGGCACTATGACAGGCCCAGTCGCGTCTTTACATATAACTGCACCGATCTGCGTAAAACGTTGTGTGCACACACACACTCCCTACAGCCCAAGGAAAAACATCTGGCCTGCATTTTTCAATTCTGCCTTTTCGAGTGCCACCAGGAGGCCCATTTATGTGCAACACTTTTTGAGTGGTGTAAACCACTCCTACAACTGTCTTTGTTAGTTTACGTGTCTGTCTGTCTGTTCGTACCAAAAAATGAGCATGGTTGCTATGGTCACCCAGTTCACACGGGTGTGATTTCATTACGTCAGACATTACGTCAGACCACAGCTGATCAGTCTATATAAGACCTTACACCACTCAGTTCACACGGGTGTGATTATTTTTATATATTCGTACTTCAGATTTTATCCAAATATCAATTCTGGTGGAGACCTGTGCTCTGAGGGGCACTTCTTCTAGTTTATGATGTATTTTCTCTATTATTAAGGTTATTGTATATTGTGGTCAATTTGTATTGGTGGTGGGGAGGGGTGTGGGGCAGGGGTCGCGAGACATGGCCAAAGCATTTTCGGGGGTCCCCAACCAAAAACGCTGAGAACCCCTGCCATAGGCTCGCGTTCACTTGCACCTCTCAGGAGACTCTGGGGGTATTGCTCATTTGTACGATCTGTATAACTTGCTTGGTGCCCTCTTGCGAGTGCTGCAACAGGGGTTGCTGGCTCCTGTTACCCCACCAGTCTTTCCTGGAGGTCAGCTGTCTCTCCAGCGTCACCGACCTTCCTCGGTTGCCACTTTCCTGGAAGTCACTGGTTGTCCAGGGAGTTAAGTTTGTAAAAACATCAAAGATGCGATTATAATCCATTTCTAATGGATAAAGCCTTGGCCTGCAAGTTTGAAACATATGTTTCTGATCTATCTTATCTACTTTTGAAATCAAGCACATTCATGGCCATGAACTGTATACACCTTCTATTTTTCTTGTTGTTGGATGGTGATGTAGTAGTGGTCCTCTACACTATTTGCTGTGCCTTGATTGTGCTGCCTCCCAGTGTTTCAAATAGGAATATGGAACCAGAAAATAGCCACCACAGCTATGCCCTATATACGTTTTCTTTTTTTGAGTGGTGTAAACCACTCCTACAACTGGCTTTTGTGTGCAGAAAAAATGAGCATGGTTGCTATGTTCAAAATAATTTCTGACGTAATTAAATCACACCCGGGTGAACTGGATGACCGTAGCAACCATGCTCATTTTTTCTGCACAAAAAAAGCCAGTTGTGAAATCACATCCGGGTGTGATTTCATTACGTCAGATCAGGCTATATAAAACCTTACACCACTCAGTTCACACGGGTGTGATTTTTCATTTACAACCAAAGGCCAAATTTATGCTTCAGTGAAAAAGTGTCATATCATGTGACACTCGACAAAATAAATGTTGTAAGATTGCTGAAGCGTCGATTATTAGGCACTGAGTCAATGTAGATCATTTCAGAGTTTTCCACAAACCCTCATTATGACAGCGACACTTCACCACATAACTTGTTTGTTACCAAAGGTTGGGCAGAACTCACACTTCTGCTGTCTACTTCGTGAAGGACGTCGACCCCTTCAGGCCTGATTCTCATTTCCACCTAGAAGCCTCTGTGATTGAAAATAGAATAAGAGGACCAGCCAGAGTGTCCCAGTTATTCAGTCTAACATCATTTTAGATGACTAAGGCTTATGCTCAATTCATGCTCCAAGTATAAATCAG
The DNA here is from genome assembly GCF_951216825.1 of Electrona antarctica. Taxonomy (NCBI): domain Eukaryota; kingdom Metazoa; phylum Chordata; class Actinopteri; order Myctophiformes; family Myctophidae; genus Electrona; species Electrona antarctica. The sequence goes on from NC_136812.1 coordinate 21,252,853, forward strand.
GCTTTAATTTATAATCCTTTGGCACAACAGTGTCACTTGCCAATGAGATTGAGATGCAGTTAGCTTGGAAATCGGGTCTTGACTTCTTGTCAGAAGGGACACATTTGTGAATTAAGCTATAAACCCTGCTGTTAAGTACGTGAAGGTACATTACAAGAATGGCAATTCCAGTCACACGCTCCGCCCCCAAAGAGGTTAGGTTTAGGACGGGTAAAGTTTTACTGAGGTTAGGTTAGGGTCAGCTATTTAGAATGCTCATTTGTTCATTGTATGGTTACCGTGCTGCTGCTGCATATGTCACCACCAAGTATGAGTCCGGCTGCTCTCTGTATCTCTGCTTGTGTACAGGGTAAAGGATACAACAGAACTCCCAATGTGTGTGTGTGTGTGTGTTGTGGGTTGTGTTGTGTTGTGTTGTGTTGTGTTGTGTTTGGCTGGCTGGCTGGCTGCCTGGCCTTGACTGGTCTAAAAATGCAGTACACTAATGCAATATAGCATAATGTACAGTAACTGCATGCAATGTGATATTCTATACACAGAACCTTCACACAGAACCTTTACTTTCTACCCAATTCCAATTTGGAATTTTACTTTTACTCCACTACATTTATTTGAAAACTTTAGTTACTAGTTGATTTTGATTATTATTACAAAACATACAGTAACCACTTCAGCCCTCCAGCGCTGAAGCACTCGGCCCTAGTGGTTGGAGCGTGAACTGCAGGCGGACCCGTGGATTCCGGACGGTTACACTTCCGCATTTGCCAACCAAATTGCGACGCATTGTGAGGGTGTAGATCTGCTATTTTCAAGAGATTTTTATACATACTTTAAGTACATTTTGGATACGAATACTTTTGTAATTTTACTCAATTACATTTTGAATTCCAGACTTCTACTTGTAATGAAGTAGTTCTACATTGCAGTATTGGTACTTTTACTTAAGTAAAACCACCACTGCTTACTGGCATATGGCATTTATCTATCTATTTATTTATTTATTTATTTATCTATCTATCTATTTATTTATTTATTTATTTGTTGTTTATTTATTTATTTAAAAAAAAGATATTTGACGCTCATTGTCACATCACATGACGATAATGATTCCTCTGCTGTAATGTGAGCGTCTCACCAATAGATGTCGGTGTGTGACTGTGTGTCTGTATTGAGTGTTTTGGGGTAAGTGGATAGTGATGTGTGTTGCTTTACAGATTGTTCCCCAAGGCAGAACTGGGTAAGTTATTCAGAGAAGTCTAATTAACAACTATATGCATCTTCCTGTTCTCATGTAAAACGCTCTATATATAGCTTTTGATTTGGGTATTTTTCATAACTTTTCTAAAGGTTGGCAATACACTGTGACTGTGTATCATTTCATGATTGTGGGCCCGCTCAGCTGCCATAGGGTGACCAGAAGTCCCCCTTAATTGCGTGTTACTTACAGGCCCTAATTTCCAAGACTTTTCAGGTGTCCGTTGTCCCACAAATTGAGACCTTGTCCCATATTGTGACTGTAACTATTAGGGCATTTGAACACTTAAGTCTCAATATTTGGCTTTCTGTTTTAAAGCTCTCTTTTCGAGCAAGATGTTTTTTTAAAAGCCTGTTAAAATAAATATCCCTTGGCTACAGTGGTCAATTAAGTCGACCACACCCCCATGACCAAAATTATAATTTGAAAACAAATTCATGATAAAATGCCACATTATTTTCTACTTGGTCTGTGTCTCATGGGAGGGCTGTGGGCAGTTCAAAAACCTGCGTCCACCAGTGACATCATCGATGGGGAATCCAAGCCAGGGGCGCTGACAGGTGCTCAAAAGTGCGGGACAATTTATTATTAAAGATGGAGTGCCACAATTTTTGTATTTTTCCAGTTTTTCATGTGTCTGAGGTGACCGTACTTCATTAGACACCCTGGAGTCGTTTTTATGTGCAATGGTGTATTCACTTTGTATTTAGGGTTTCTTCCTGGAGGCTGAACCCTTGACAGTCAAACGGGCCAATGAAATAAACAGTAATATAGTGACATCACATTATCAGCCCCTCCCCTAACCCCTCCCCCTTTATCATACAACTACAGCTGTGAGTGCGGCTTCAGTTCAGGTGGATCACCACCCATCACCACCCACCAGGCAAACCAGGCATACTTAATGAAATGGTGGGGGTGCCCACATAAAAACAACATTTTAACAAATACTATACACTTTTTTGAAAAAATGATACCTCCTCCTAACATTAAGACCTGACGATCATGTTTTAGGGTGGGAAAAAAATCACGGCACTCCATCTTTAATATTTTTGGGGATGGAGTCTTCGGGCTCCTCGGAATTTAATTAACTAACTATAAGCACAAGCTGGTTAAAGACTACATTGTAAATATTAAATGATAATGTCCTGACTTTCTATTTAATAAGGGACATTCAAGCTCATAGGCCTACTTGCAAAAGTTCAGAACCTTATAGCCTACATGAAACATTGGATTGCATAAACATGCACTTAGTAATAAGGAATTAAGTCAGAATAATTAATGAACATATTATAGATAATAAATTATATGATGGACAAAATGATGGACCCAAACCCTAATGGACCTCTGAATGACATTATGACAATGACATTCAATCGCATGTTTTCACCTCGATGAATAAAGTAATCCATGATCACTCACACACCATTGAGTCCATGGAGGTTTGATGCGTTTTGTGCTCTCTCGGCTTTCACTTTAACTGACGGGGAAATAGCCTAACTTTCGCTGCAGTATTCAGATCTGATCCCTGGTCAGACAGCCAGTCACATGATGCAGCAGCACTTGATCATTCCGAGCAGCCCGAGCCCCTGCTGTTGTCACACTTACTACAGCCAGCATATACAAAGAACGATGATTGTTGGGTATTAGCTTGTCTGATATCTTCAGAGAGCAACTCCAGAATGGTCGTTGCAGCGAGAGGCAAGCCCTGACGATTGTGCAACAAAATGGGAACAGTGTTAACTAGAAAAAGTGCCCTTCTGGGCACAGGTCTCCACCAGGAGGATAGGAGTGTGAGTGTGATGTTTGGCAAAATGTTTAGGAGCAATATAAACGTGTGTGTGTGCGTGTGCGCGTGCGTACATGCGTGCGTGTGTGTGACGTGGCTTGGCCTGTTGTAGCGCCACCATGAGGCTGATTTGAGTCAAGTGGCATTTCTTTCAAAGCCTAGTGGGAATATGCATGCACAGTTTCACCACAATCGGATGCTGCGTTGAGTAGTTGTGGCGATTTGTACAAAACGGGTACAAAGCGGTCTACTCCTGAAAAGTTTAGAAGCCAATCGTAGCCAATGAGGGTGGATTATGAGAAATCAAACAAACCCGTCTTGATCACATGACTATGGAGAGCATGTGTACCGATTTGCGTGAAATTTGGATAAAATCTGAAGGAGTAATATGTGTAATATGTGTTTTACATATGTCGGCCTCCTGGTGGCGCTATAAAGAGCAGATGTGAAAAATTCCACGCAAAGGTTTTTCCTTGGCCTCTAGGGAGTTGGCATACAAAGTTATCCACAGATCCGTGCAGTTAGAGGTAAAAACACCTTTCTGCCAGTTATAGTTGAAAATGTTCATGTGGCATTTCTTCCTCGGCCTAGTGGGAATGTGCGTGCACAATTTCACGGAAATCACACGATGTGTTCATGATTTGCAGCATTTTGTTTGAAACTGAGCACTCCTGCTTGCTTTGGAAGCCAATCTTAGCCAATCAGGATGGAGTCTGAGAAATCTGAAAGACCCGTTTCGTTGAATGGCTCTAGAGAGACTGTGTACCAATTTGCGTGATGTTTGGACAAAATCTGTAGGTGTACTGTCCAAAAACTTGTTTTGCACAAAGCGGCCTCCTGGTGGCGCTATAACAGGCCGTTCTGGAAATTTTGGGGCAGAGGTTCATCGTTGGCATCCAGGGAGTGTGTGTGCAAAATTTGGCATCGACCGGGTTAACGGTGCCGGAGATTAGCTGATCACAGACGGACGGACACACGGACACACGGACGGACGGACGGAGTGCAAAACATACTCTCTCCCCATGCCTTCGGCCTGGTGGAGACAACCAGCGCCGGGTCGGGAAAATAATTTAACTAGTCATCTCCCAATAGTGCGGGGCCTTCTGACCCCCCCCTCCGGCACCTATGATCCAAGCTAATAGAAACTGCAGGCTTTCTATTCCTGAAAAGTTGCAATGCGATAATGGAAGCCATCATTCTCACGATAATACAAATCTAAATATATATATACATATTTTTAAATCTTGTTTAAAAATCACACCTGTGTGAAGTGAGGGGCGCTAATATATTAAAGTCTATCTCATGTTGATTAGGTGATGTAATGGTGATGTAAAACAAACGGTGCAAACACAAACATTAAACGCCATTAACAATAAAGAGACAATATGACGTAATGAGGCACATTATGACGTAAAATTTCCCTTGTCAATGGCGTTTACAAAACAACATTGAACTAAAGACAAACATTAAACCTGTGTATAGGTAGCCTGGCTAATAAGCCAGACTAATATCACACAACACTGTCGCGGTATATCAGTCTGGGCTGGCTCCACTTGGATTTCATTTCCCGGGGAACATTTTCTCTTTGACGCAATTGGTCAGAGCTACTGTCAGTCAAAGGTCTCAAGCATTGAACGTCACTGTACCAAAGCCCGCCTATATTGCATACCGTGTCCCGATTGGTCCGACCTGTTCTCTGCTGTAGGAAAGAGGCGTGCTACTGAGCCTCGCCAGACCGTAATCCGCTGGTAGGCAACTTTTTTTGCCAACGGCTGATTCGGTCTGGTTTATTAACCAGGCTAGTGTATAGGAGGGGCTGGCGCCCCTCAAAAACAAATCTGCCTAACGATGATGTCACTGGTGGACATGAACAGGTTTCTGAACTGCCCACAGCCCTCCTATTAATGAGACACAGTAGTGGAATAGAGTAGAATGTATTTTATCATGGACATTAGTGAGGACCAGTTATATGAATGATAAGTTGAAAAGTGGTGAAGTGGTCCTTTAAGTTATACGTTTCTAACCCCGTCCCATAAAAGTGAAATTTCTGTCCCTCAAATGAACAGTTTGGATCTGGTCACCCTTAGGTCAGAGTACTAAAGTATTGTTTCCTGCATGACGCACACGCCTGCAAAAAAACGAGAAAACAAAACAAAAAAACGATCTGGCCTCTATTCTTATTCAGTATGTTGTATTATAGCTGCTTTGTTTATCCCTGAAGCCGATTAAGAGTTGGGTGAAACAAAAAAAGAATAACTCAAGCATTTATTTGAAGCCAGATATTTGCCGCCAAATGCAGTAGCATATTTAGTGGGCTTGAGTCTGTCCAAGGTGAGAAACTGAAACGGTGGACTAATGGACCAATGGATGAGCACGCTCACAGGCTACCCAACAGAGACTGAGAAGCTCAGTCAGACTAGTCAGCATAACAAATGCAGCTAATATCAGAGAGGAGAGTGTGTGTGTGTGTGTGACTGTGTGCATGTGTGAATGCCAGACATGGCGTGTGCGTGTGCCTGACAACACTTTGCGCGTATTGGCAAACATGGTTGGTGCTGGTGGTTTTTGTGTGGGTGTGTGCGTGCGCAAGCATAGGCCAAAGTACATTGGAGACAAACGCGTGCATCTACAGTATGTGTGTATGTGGGCAAGCAATGCAGCAGTGCTTGTGTGTTCGTGTGTATTACTGCCAGACAGTTTGTGTTGCAGCAGAAAGCACAAGGTCTGTGGGGGAGAGATAAGAATGCTGGATCTGCTCGGAGGACTCGTTCTGGTAGCTCAACGCCAGACCCAAGTTATATAGACCTCTTTTGATGTGAGGACAGAGTAATCTGCTCTCTGCTTGCTTGCTTGCTTCCAAAAGATGTCATCCTGTAGAGATACTAAGGCGATACAAAGTCACTGTTCGCCACTGCTGCTCCCACAGCACAGCATTCTGAAGCGCTGACACATCTAGAAAAGAATAGTATGAATAATTCTACTAGAAATATGGCTTAAACTTTTCCCACAATTAACCATGGGGGATGATGATATTTTAGGTTTTGTTATATTAATCCAATTACATCTGATTACCATCAGCACAATTAAGACAAATCTGATTATCATCAGATTTTACCACTTAAAGTTTAAGTCTTAAACCCTTTTGGTTGAGCGGAGTCCCTCAGGGCTCTATACTATAACCCCAGAATGAAGGCTGTGGTTTAAGTGGTTAATTGGATAATTTAGCATGACATGGAATACATGTTCTTCCAGAGACCCATTGGGAACCAACCGGTGGAAAAGAGATCTCAGAGTTGTAGCCTATACACTCGGTAGCCTAACTAATTTAAAGTTAAAACAGACTAATTCTCAAAAGGATTGAGCGGCTTTTATGGCAGCTAGACCGACACAATTAAGACAAAAGGAAACCATGTAATTCTAGAAACAGCCGCAAGGGTGAAATGCAACCCCTAATTGCACTACCAAGCAAATGTGTTCTGGTGCCATTTGCACATACAATATTGAAATGGCTATTCACAAATGCCAGTGCACTGCTAATAGCCGCATGCAGTTCGAGTGAAAATTATTAGCATCTTTAGAGAGTTGGGTTGGTGTTAACTGAAGCACACGGATTATGCATCCAACAAATGTAAGTGGCTTACAACCGGGCACACATCAAAAGTCTACTGTGATTGTGAGTGTGCTGCATCCTTCACAACAATAGCCATGAGCACCAGTCTGCATCTTGAGGAACATCCGCCTGCCTCATTTGCGAGCAGATGATGGCACTGGACAGGCATGTCAGACAAAAAGTAATTCACCAGCATTTCCAATAATATGTTGTTTCATTTGGCCTGTTTTGATCTTGTAAAAGTATCGGCAACAATTCCACCTCACAATAATAAACGTCAGTCTTATTTTTGTGGGTAGTATAGTGAAATTTGAAAAGTAATTCACAAAATATGAAAAAGACTGCCTTGGCACGCAGCTAATATCGCAAACTACTAGGCTGATCAGCGTCAGATTTATTTTATATGTTGTCAGCAGGCTAAGGAGGCAAGGATCTCATTAGTGTCAATGAAGAACTCTGCCGCAAACAAATGGGTTATCTTATCCCACTGGGATTTCCCTGCAGTGTTGGGTGAGAGATATGGCTTACCCAGAACATGGAAGTGTCTCTGGTGTGCTTCACTCTTTGTTGGCACACAGACATTCTGTGAACCATTGAAGGCCTCTGTTTTCCACTCTTAGTTTTGGTTCGGTTTGGTTACACACACAGTTAACTCTGTTTCCTCAGCCGCAAATTCTACCAAACCATCCACAGAGTTCCATGTTTTTCAGCGGATAAGTTTGATCCATATGACACGGGGAATGATCCTTATGTAGCAAGGTCACTGACACTCACAGTGGCAGTTCTGCTGACAGGCTGCCATGACATTTTACAGGAAAACATCAAAAGCTAGGCTGCTGTAAAATCTTCATGGGTGAATTCACGAAGAATGGATTATGGCTGCTGAGGTAGCACCATGAATTGCATATCACTTGCAACCGAGTAACTAACTAGGTCTGATTCACAAAATAAACAGCATTGCGCTATGATATCAAAGCGCAGTCGAGTGCAATTTGCTGTGTGTGTGTGTGTGTGTGTGTGTGTGTGTGTGTGTGTGTGTGTGTGTGTGTGTGTGTGTGTGTGTGCGTGTGCGTGTGCATGTGCGCGTGCGCAAAGAGCGAGTGAGAAAGGCCAGAAAAAAAGCTCACGACAACTGAAACTTGTTCACCCCCAAAGCCTATTTATGCACTCATACAGACAGGCCCCTTTGATGTTAGCACTTAAAAGCACCACTAACTCAGCCTTGAGGATGAACTTGGCATAGAGAGGAAGCTTGGGATATGTCAGTGTGTGAATGTGTCTGTAGTGTGCACATGTCTATTCCTAATATCTAGTGTATGTTTGTGTACACACGTGTACATTTGTGGGGAATATGTGTGCAATGCACAAATGTACTGTGCATCTACTGTATATCACATTTGTGGTCGAACATGGTCTGCTCAATTAATTTTATTTAGATTTTTTTTTATTAACTTCTGCAGGTATAAATTCTCTGGTAACACTTGCTATGCATCCCACGTTTATAACGCATCATGAACACACTTACAGATATTATAATCTTCTCATAAACATGTATAATTCATTATATTCATAAGCGCTGATAAATAATCATTATACTTTATAAGCTTAATCATAACACATTATACACTTTATTATAATGACTTATAATATCAAGTATTATAATACTTCATAACTTGCTATGTATTCCATGTTTATAACGCATTATAAAAAATCTTATAAGACAATATCATTTTCTTTCTGTATTCACTCTAATTAACCAATACATCATTATTTTGCTATGATTCCATGCTTTCATAGAAAGAAAAAAAAACACAATGGCAGTCAATCTAATAAAAGTATAGTCACATTTTGCCTTTCAATACTTGAAAGGCAACACAACAGACTACACTAGAGTTACATACGTTAGGATATTTGCTATTGTGATATGGCTTAAGTGTTATATAAAAATATAAAGATCGGATCGGTAAAGATCGGTATCGGTATGTCTCAAAATCAAATGATCGGAATCGGATTGGAAGCAAAAAAACGTGATCGGGACATCCCTAATAGCAAGTGTTACCATATTGGTGTCCCGGCTGTTGGAGCTGTGTATGTATTTGTAACACACATTGTTCATGAACGGTAATGAGGGTGTTAATTTGGGTTTTCTTGGGGTAAACTTTACATATACTATGCTATGCACCTGTAAGTGGCTGAGTATAGGGAGCTTTTATTTTCTGCTAACTGGATTTGAATGCCGCTGTTTAACCGTTTTCTTTGTTCGTTCACACAACAACCTTTTGTGCTAATCATACTGCAAGCAAGTTGAATTTGTCTGGAGTGTGTTTTGAAATGAACAATTAAAACGTGGTCATGGAGTCATTGTGTGTGTGTGTGTATGTTTAAAACCATATGCCAGACAGCCTCCCTTCTAACCTCTCTAATTGTTTTCCAATCTAATCCTCAATATACAGGCTTGCAGCAGTACAGTGAAAGTTGCAACTTGCAATTACAGTAGGCCATTGTCAGTTATGGTTCCAATCATAAGTTTAAGCCAAAGATGAAGTCACTCAAGTAAAAGCCCCTTATGTACTGTAGTAACCTATAGTTAGTCACTGAGGGTGACTGCATTCATTTGGTATAATGTTATGCTTTTCATGTCTGCATCCGAATTATATGCTGGTCAAATAGTCATTCTCTGGTATTGATTTGTTCATAGTCCACTGTAGAAAAGTAAGACTTGTCTTCATTCTCTTTCCCCTTGTATCTGGAATGGGATAAGTCTATAGTTAGATCCGACTTCACACACGACTAGTGCACGATAATGAAGTCAATAAAGAGAGATCTGCACAACACCATGCTGCTCTGTGACATTTATTATGTTTGTGTGTGACAGGTCCCACCATTACTGTCCATTACAGTAATAATCTAACAAGTCAGAGTGTCTATCATGAAAACCAGTTATTTTTGGTGAGTGGCAGTGGTAAATTAGGGCCCCTCAGATCAGTGTTGCTCAATGCCTGACAGAGAAGTGGTGTGAACTAATAGAGACGGAGGGAGACACAATAAATGATTAATTTGAAACAGGAAGTGTGTGTGTGTGTGTGTGTGTGTGTGTGTGTGTGTGTGTGTGTGTGTGTGTGTGTGTGTGTGTGTGTGTGTGTGTGCGCGTGTGTGTGTGTGTGTGTGTGTGTGTGTGTGCGTGCGTGCGTGCGTGCGTGCGTGCGTGCGTGCGTGCGTGCGTGCGTGCGTGCGTGCGTGCGTGCAGAATAGATTGCAGAAAGTGTATGCACGTGCATGGAGTTTCATGGCAAAAAAGATGAAACAAATCTATGCAGTCATTTAAATGCGCACGCACGCACGCACGCACGCACGCGTGTTAGTGAAGACGAATATCCTTCGGGACAATAAAGATTATTTATTATTATTGCTGAAGGTACGCTGCGTCGCTGCCCAAGTGACGTCACTCATGCGACTCCTCCATGTCTCTCGCTGTCACTCAAGTGACTACTGGCCAATCACAGCACGTCTTTTCCAGGACTTATGTTACGCACGCGGAAGCTTCAGCTCATGCTTCACAAGGAATCTCGGTAAAATTGTGCGTTCAATTTTTGCCTCAGAGCCGGAAAGGGATATGTCTATGGCCTCCCCCCTCTCCACAAGGAGGGGAAGTGCACTAAAGCATTATGGGCATTGTAGGAATTCAGCAATCCAGTCAAGCCCTAGTCAAACAGACTAGACTTCATTATTTTTCTGGCCATAGGGTACAAATTTCAAATTGTGCTACAAATACTGAGTGACTGCAGTTTCTTCCAGCGGTGAAATGTCCCTTTAAGTGCTTTAAGTGAGAAAGCCCTTTAGAGCCACATGGAACACGCTCACGTGAGTCATTTCAACACATCATGTATGTTGTTAACCCTGTGAAGCCGCGCAGTAGATGTCAATCCAAGGGCCTACCACTCCACTCTCTTGATATGTTGTTCCCCAACTCTTGGAGAGTATTTAGGCCTTTTACTGGAGGTCCCAGCCCCTAAAATGACCCCAGTAGGAAGTGTTGACCTTTACTGAATTGCTTCAGTTTGAGTTCATTTGAGCACCTAAATTCAGATTTGGGCACCGTAGCATGTGGTTTTTAAGTGGTGGGCCTCGGGTCATCCTAGGGGCTAGAACAGGGGTGCCCACACATTTATGACGTGAGATTTACTTTCAAAATGACCAGCTCAACAAGATCTACCCACTGAAAAAACAAGTGTACCATTGCTGAAAATAGTTTAAATATATAATGTACCTGGGGGGGCTTTGGAATAGGGAGAAAATATGACAGGCAGTTTGCTGTCATATTTCCTCCCCGTATTTAACTTAAACGCCCAATGCATTCTCAATGGCAATAGCACAAACTTTGGCATGCTACTAGTCCTATACATACTTACACCTAGAAACCCCATTCAAACCTATTTAGGTTCATCTTACGGTGGACATGTTTGCCTGAAAAGAAATCTTTGAAATGTTTCATAGTTTTAGAAATATAGTGCTTTCAAATTTGAGAAATGTATAATGGGGCTCAATGGCAGCTCTATGGCACGTCAAAAAAATACTTTCACCTAGAAACGCTATTCACACATTTTATAATTCAGCTTACTGTGGAGACACATGCTGGAACTTTTTACTTTGAAATGATTTGTAGTTTCTGAGTTATTTAACTTAAACGCCCAATGCATTCTCAATGGCAATAGCACAAACTTTGGCATGCTACTAGTCCTACATACTTACACGTATAGAAACCCCATTCAAACCTATTTAGGTTCATCTTACAGTGAACATGTTTGCCTGAAATGGAATCTTTGAAATGTTTCATAGTTTTAGAAATATAGTGCTTTCAAATTTGATAAATTTATAATGGGGCTCAATGGCACGTAAAAAATCACTTTCACCTAGAAACTCCCTTCACACATTTTATAATTCAGCTTACTGTGAAGACAAATGCTGGAACTTTTTACTTTGAAATGATTTGTAGTTTCTGAGTTATTTAACTTAAACGCCCAATGCATTCTCAATGGCAATAGCACAAACTTTGGCATGCTACTAGTCCTACAATGTAGGACTTTCCCTGGACCTTCTAGCCGCTAGAAGGTCCAGGGAAAGGCCTACATACTCTCCAAGAGTTGGGAAAGAACATATCAAGAGAGTGGAGTGGTAGGCCCTTGGATTGACCAGTGGATGCAATGTACCCCACTTTGAGGTGTCACGTTTTAGGCCTAGATTTAGGGTAGGATTGAACCAGTCGCACTGTAGCCATACAAAGGCCTATAAGGGTTCCCAGATTGTAAAATGTTGTTCCTCCATCTTGGGAGAGTATGTAGGCCTTTCACTGGACCTCCTAGCCACTAAGATGACCACAGGCCCACCACTTAAAGACCACATGTTAGGGTGCCCAAATCTGAAGTTAGGTGGTCAAATTACCTGAAACTGAAGCAATTCAGTAAAGGTCAACGCTTCCTCATGGGGACATTTTAGGGCCTAGGACCTCCAGTAAAGGGTAAAATACTCTTCTCCGTTGTGGGAACAACATATCCAATGATGAGGACCCCAGGCCCAAAGGTGTCCCCCTGGCAACTGTTTCAACTTTGGGTCAGCCTACATGTAAAAGTGCCCAAAGTTGAAAGAAGGTTGTCAAATGAACTGAAACTGAAGCAATGGTGTAATTATGCCCAAATCTGAAGTTAGGTGGTCAAATGAACTGAAACTGAAGCAATTCAGTAAAGGTCAACGCTTCCTCATGGGGTCATTTTAGGGCCTAGGACCTCCAGTAAAGGGTAAAATACTCTTCTTGGTTGTGGGAACAATGAGGGCCCCATGCCCAAAGATGTTCCCCTTGCAACTGTTTCAACTTTGGGTCAGCCTACATGTAAAAGTGCCCAAAGTTGAAGTTCAGAGCTTCAACTTCAGCTACCCAGTACCCAAGGTTGAAGCCCTTCAACTTTGGGCAGATCTACAAGCTCGTAGTGCGGCACCAAGTGCCACGCTACGAGCTTGTAGATCTGCTATTTTTCAGTGGGGTACATTTAATCACTGGTCCTGAAATGGCCTATTGACGTGATGAGTTAATGGGTTAGAAACCATAGCATTATGCCGTACAGTTGATGCTGCATATTACCATTCACTACGTGGTCCCAAGAGAAGCAGCTCTGCCATCCTTGAAAGGGAAACTGCAAATGCCTCGTCGTACACAATGAAATCCTCTGTGTTCATTTGACTAATTTGACTTGTGTACAAATGTTCAAAATTAACCTTTAAGGGTCCGTTTGGTCATGGATAAATGAGCATTAGCACTTTTACTGTGTGTACTGTTTGTTTTCTTGAGGTACATGTTTAGTTTTTTGTTGTTGAGCATATATTACATTACTCATATTCATGCCATTTTGCATATTTAAGTTGTGTTAACAACATGTTTACTAGTCATGGTGAAAACTTGTGACTATGCTGTGATATAATCAAAGCATGATGACATCAGATGAATACAGAGGGGGGTTCTTATATTATTTACAGCATCCTAAAAAGCTATAGCAACGTTTCATTGATGATCCTGCATGTACTGTATAATGGCACTGAACTCTGCAGGATACCTCCACGTGCGGATCCCTAGCATAGCTAATCCCTATGCTTTCACATCTGGCTACTGTGGCTAGCACTTTGATGTGACAGGTGTCCTCTCTACATGATACGCACGCACGCACGCACGCACGCACGCACGCACGCACTCACACGCACTCACACGCACACGCACACGCACACAGAGAGAGAGAATACACTTCATAATCATTTAAGTCAGAGTTTCACTGGTATCTTGGTAAATGGTAAATGGTGCATTTATATAGCGCCTTTTATCCAAGGTGCTTTACATAGATTGTGCATTACATTCACCCATTCACACACACATTCACACACCGATTGCGGCGGAAGCCATGCAAGGTACCAACCAGCACATCGGGAGCAATTTGGGGTTCAGTGTCTTGCCCAAGGACACTTCGACATGTAGATAGGAGGAGCCGGGATTCGAACCGCCGACCCATGGATCATTGGACGACCTGCTCTACCTCTTGAGCCACAGTCGCCCCTCTATACCTATCTTATCTCTATACCTACAGTGCCTACACACACAGTAAAGTAATTCTCAACCAAATGGCAGACCACATCTGACCAAAACATTATCTAACAATATAAGACCTGTACTGATTAGAGAAATGAATGTTGAATGAATGTAGTTTAAATGTCAGTATATCGTTTGATTTATAACCAATCGAAAATACAAATGAAATTTGTATTTATCTGTTGACGGCCACGGGTAGCTCTGTGGTTGAATAAAATCTGCCAACCAGGCGCGTAGCGTAACATGCAACTGAAACTGGTTTTGCTGACTTAATTGTTAATGGGGGACCATTTATAACAAAGGCCGAAGGCGGCATGCTGTTGTTGGTGTGATTTTGGACACGTTGGCTACACAATAGAAATGTGCATGCACAGGGTGAGGGCAGGGTGAGGGGCTGCCCATGTCACTCCGAGGTGAGGTACAGTTGGGTGCCACCGATATTGTCCCTTATCATTTGACCCATTTAGGCCTGACCTCAACATTTTAAAAAATCCTTCTAAATCCTCCAGTTTTCTGAAATAAATATTTTCACGATTTTTCAAAAATAGCAGACCTACAAGCTCGTAGCGCGCCACTCGGTGGCGCGCTATGAGCTTGTAGATCTGCTATTTTTCAATAGCTAAATTATAACAATGTTTAAAACACCAAAAGGGGTTCTCGCCCAAAATGGGTTAACTGTCCTTTTGCGCAGATCACGCAAACCTCAGCAAAAAGAAAAGGACAATATCGATGGCCTCCAACTGTAGAAAGTGTTTAACCGTTTTCTTTGTTCGTTCACACAACAACCTTTTGTGCTAATCATACTGCAAGCAAGTTGAATTTGTCTGGAGTGTGTTTTGAAATGAACAATTAAAACGTGGTCATGGAGTCATTGTGTGTGTGTGTGTGTGTTTAAAACCATATGCCAGACAGCCTCCCTTCTAACCTCTCTAATTGTTTTCCAATCTAATCCTCGATATACAGGCTTTCAGCAGTGAAAGTTGCAACTTGCAATTACAGTAGGCCATTGTCAGTTGTGGTTCCAATCATAAGTTTAAGCCAAAGATGAAGTAGGTAGAAAGTCTGGTGATGCAAGGTTACTGCCAATGTAGGCTATCTTTTGTTGTTTTTCTTGTTCTTTCGCCCCAGTATTTCAGAAGCTATAGACTGGGCAAGATTTCAATTGAAACTGTGGGGGAGGGATGGGGCAAGGGAGAAAATGGGGGAAAAAATGGTATGTTCAAACTGTTTTAACTTGTTGAAGCTTTCTACCAATAAACATATATTTAAAAAAAAAAAAAGATCTCAATTGACTGGGGCTGTCACTGTGCCCGAGTGGCCCAATAGTTGACAGCTCCTCCATGGCCCTATTGACGACTAGACAGAGGCAATGAATCATGTTTAGTGACTGTACCTATAATGGAATGGAATACTGTGTATGTTGTGACAGGATACAAACCATACTAGGCTGTATAATAGTGTGTACTGTATCTTGTGACATGATACAGCATACGTAATACGTATACTAGGCTGTGCATGTTTTGTTTTGGCTACGGTTGAAGGTCTGTACATATGGTACATTATACATGCATGTGAGATGATGCGACTCTTTTCATTCTTTCATTTTTTCTGCAGCGAATCTCCACGCAAGCCCTGGTCTTCGCTGCAGCCAAATACCAGCCTGGTGTACAAGCTGACATGCTAAAAAGGTTGATACTGCCATTAGCTATGCTCTACGAGTCTACGGAACTGGTTGCCTGAAACCCACCCCAGTGTTCTATACTTGCCAGTCCTAGAGGGAATTTCCCCAGCCGGCCTCCGACGTGCTAGTTTGCACAGAAACATGACTGGCATATTCTGCATGACAACACTATGACAGACAACGTTGTCTCTAAACAGACTCAAGTCCCGCCACCTATACAACCAGGCGGCACAAAAGATGCTCAGTTCGATCCCTGAGGAGTACCTGTCTACAAAGCTATGGATATCAGCACACGTTGTCACTGCTATATCTGGGACCCAGGAGACGGCATCAAAGGCCTGCCACGCCGGCAATGGACCCTGCTGAACTGACTGCGCACTGGGGTTGTCTGCTTCAAAACATCTATGATAATCACCTGCCCCCTGTATAAATCGGCGGCCAGCCTCTTTGATATTGGACCTGGGACAAGGGCGTTGCTGCATGACAATGAACTGGACATGTGATGATGGTACACGAAAAAAGAAGAAGGTATAAAAAAAAAGCCACAGTGATTATCCCAGACTGCAACAGCGAGGCGTTTGACAGGGAGACACCCTCAATGTTTGACCTTGGAGGTCAAACCCCCCAATATATCAAGCTCCGCTTCTTCTTCCTATACAGCTGTGAATGCTGGATCCTGAAGCCTGCTCTACAGATTCCTGGCCACTTTGCTACACCAGAATGCTATATGCGGTACTAAACCAGGATGAAAAGGTTACCAACAAGCATCAGCTGGAGAATGGGGCGAACGAGAGAGGGCAGCTCTATCTCTCTATCCATGGGTTCCAAAGTTTGACACTGGCCATCACTTACAAAACTGATGAAGTCAAGTAGAAGACGACTCAAGGTAGGAACCTTTTTTGCTTCTGCTGCTGCTGCTGCTGCTTGGGTCGGATGCTGTGTGTGATTCAAGCTGGCCCTACCTGTTCAGTTCCTGTCTCTGGAATTGAATGCGTGAGTTGTAACAGGGATCATTATATGTGTACGTGGCTCTTGGGTCACTTCAATTATCCTGTGTGTGAGTTTGGTATTTCCTTTTAAGATCAAGCTCGAGGTTTTGGGCCTTGATAGCTACTAAAGCCATGAATTCCAAATGTTTATTTGGAATGGAAGAGTGATGTGGATCTACAATATGTCTGCTGTGTTGTGAAGATTGTGATCTGTGACTAGGTGGCTGATATTGGTTCATGACTGGCTTGCTGGCAACACCTCTGCCATTATTCTCTCTCTCTCTCTCTCTCTCTCTCTCTCTCTCTCTCTCTCTCTCTCTCTCTCTCTCTCTCTCTCTCTCTCTCTCTCTCTCTCTCTCTCTCTCTCTCACACACACACACACACACAGGATAGGAACCTTGTTTATAGTTTCTTTGCTGTGTATTGTCCCATGTTTAAGTGAAGCAAATGTGGTAAATGTAGCTTTTTAGACCTGTTGCCATGGAGTTGTCATAGAGCTGTTTCCCATTGGTACCTCTGTGTCGTATACGGACGTCGTGACTCGTTGGGTTGTTTTCTGTGTGTGGTATGTCTTCCGTATTGATGGTGACGTCACAAAGAGATCCATGGCTGTGTGTCTATATGTCGTGTCCAGAACATAACAGTACAAGTACAGTTCAGATAGGTGCATTATAATTTTGGCTATTGCTTAGAAAGCTCACAAGGCTAAAAATGCAGGGAGCATGTGGTTAATAAGCAATTGTTTTTTTTTAGATCTTATAGGATATTTTCTGAACATGCAGTATGTTGTGAATATGTTGTAACACATGATCCATATATATAGGCTAGTTGTATTGTGCATAATTTAAATCTTCAAAATGTGATGTATTTTTACTTTTTTATGATGAAAAAACAATGACTAAAACTAGACTAAAACCTTTTGACTAAAACTAGACTGAAATGATCAAGGATTTAAATGACACAAATATAACTAAAATAGTATAGTATAGTAATAGTATAGTATAAAAAGTATAAAAAGTATTTTTGCAAAAAATGATCTGGGTGGAACTAAGCACTGGACTTGTATAGTGTAACTAAACATGTATGCATGACGCACGCACGCACGCACGCACGCACGCACGCACGCACGCACGCACGCACGCACGCAGCCACGCACGCAGCCACGCACGCACGCACGCACGCACGCACGCACGCACGCACGCACGCACGCACGCACGCACGCACGCACGCACGCACTCTTTTAGAGTTACTCCTTTTTGGTGTCCTAAAAAAAGAAGCAACTTAATTAGATTAGTGTGTGTGTGTGTGTGTGTGTGTGTGTGTGTGTGTGTGTGTGTGTGTGTGTGTGTGTGTGTGTGTGTGTGTGTGTGTGTGTGTGTGTGTGTGTGTGTGTGTGTGTGTGTGTGTGTGTATGTGTGTGTGTGTGTGTAGACTGTGCGCGTGCGTGCGCAGACTGTGCACGTGCGTGTGTGGGATGGGGCTGCAGTGCAGCGACAGCGTAATTAACAGAAAGAAAGTCTTTGATCTTAATGAGGCTCTTCTACAGTCATTAGGAAATAAACAGATTTGGGGGCCTATACGATAAGCCGCGGATGTGGATGTGGTTAAGTGCATGTCTGTGTGCGCAACTGCGCATGTGTGTGCCTCTAGTTGTTTGAGTTTGTGAGATTGTGTCTAATTTGTGTGTATAGAGGAAAAGTCGCCTAAAATAACCTCACTCAAAGGAAAGTTATAGACGCTAATAAACAAAGAGAGAAACTTTTCTCTGCTACTCTGCATCTGCTCTAATAACTTTATTTTTATTTTGTTGTGGGCCTCAGTGCAGTTTTAGAGTTTCACTCTAGAAATCATCATCATGCAATCATGCAATCTAGTTAACCATTGTTTCCCTCAATGTTGTGCCATCAATCATTTTCAGTATGCTTGAAATCTTTTTGATCTTTTTATAGGCCAACCAGGAAGTTAACATGATAATTTCCGATGAAATATTTGTATTAGGTTTGGGATAAATGAAGAAGACTTTCGGTATGATATATTCACACCTTCACCTTCACAGTTCACACTTTTTTTTACTTTTGTTTAGATATTAACTGGTATGAATGTCAACAAAATGTGAAAGTTTCTTGTGTTTGTAGTCGTAGTCGTTAACGTTATCCTATCCTACTGTCTCACCCACCAGTGAGGAGCCCCCACCGGGAGGACGAAGAGCATTTGTCTTACTCCTCTTGCCGAACACTTCCTGCTGACAGATTTACGTGCACAATAACCATATGGTTTGTATGCTGTGTTGCTGCCGTTATTTTGCAGTTATCTATCAGCTCTTCTCTTCCGCATTTGACGTGCCTTATTAAATGTATGCATCATTTCCTATGCAAGCCCTACATTTGCATATCAGGCCGCAGGAATGTAGGGGTTGGACAGTTGAAGGACAACACATTGATGCCACGTGCAATGTAAAACTATGAAAAATATGCCAGTGAAAGGTCCCATATCATCATCCTCTACCATGGCCTGGTCTGACTCTGGCTATATCTTAAAATGTTTTACTCAAACAGGCTGTTTTGATTTTCTGGCCATATACTGTATACCTAACTAGGGGCTAGTTGTAATAATCCCACGCAGCAGGGAGATAAACTTTCCTTTCCTCCTCCCTGTCCTGTCATGTTTACGTGTGCTATGTTAAAACTAGGAAGTACCGTACCTTAATATGTTCTTTTTAGGGTTTTGGACAGCAACGATATAGTGTATACTAGCATTTGTTTAAAATTAAAAGCTAAACTCAAGGTTCTTATGGATTTTTGATTCATTTATTCGATCCCCATAGCTTATTGTGCATCATAGCAGCTACTCTTCCTGGAGAGTTCCTGGAGTCTATTTATGGAGTCTTTTTATGAAAATATCAGGGATACTATACTGCCTGTAACTTTAGCAAGCTGTCAGCTGTCAGCTATACCAAAGAAACTTGGACTAGAAATCTTAGACTTTGTTAAAAGAGGCTGCATAGTGTGGGTTGTGCATATGAGAAGGGTTCAAACTTCAAAGATATACTGTACTAAGATGAAAAATAATCAAGAATCGTTAAGGATGTATTTTGTCACTCACTTATACAGGTACGACTAGCAACATTTGGGAATTGGTATGCCCTCAGAACTGTACAAGAGTAAAAAAAAAAAAAAAAGACAAGACAATATAGAAATATGTCTAGAAAGTGTGACGAGCACTGAAGACCCATATGCTCCTTTTTTCTCACAACTTTGTTGTTCTTTAGTGGCCATTGTTGAGACGATGCTGAATTCTAGATGGACATATCTGTCATGGAGATCAGTGGATTGTGCCGAGCTGGGGCTTCCTCTGACCCTGTTTTCAGCACTGTGGTACGTTTGAAACAAGATGATTAGAGAGAACAGGCCACGATATCAAACGGAATAGAATAAGACTGCATATTCGACAATCCCATATCACATAGAATAAAGTATGACTTTAAAATCAGAGCTGAACAGAAAATAAATGAATAAATTAAGCGTGGCACCACAGAGAGGATGATTGGCATCAAAGTATAGTACTAGAAATGGTTATTTTGGCTAACCCTTATAGAACAGTGGTGTGAAGTACATTTACTTAACTACTGTGGTTGAGTACAATGTTGAGGTATTTCTTTTACTTTACTGTAGAATTTCCAATTTTCAGTACTTTTACCACTACACCTCAAAGGCAAATATTGTACTTTTGCTTCACTATAATGATTCAGCCATGCATTTTTCGGTTTTATACATTTGAAAACTTGTGAAAGAGGACATTCTTCATAATGAGTACTTGAACTACATTTGGTACTTTTAAGTACGTACATTTTGATGCTTTTGTACTTTTACTCAAGTAAGAGTATTTCATATTGATCATTTTACTTAAGTAAAACACTTGAGTACTTTTTCCACCACTGGTCCAACTATATTGTGCCCGTGAGCCACAGACATGCCTTTGCTCCAACAACACTGTATTATGACTCTCTCTCACGGAGTCACCGGGGCACGGTGGTGCATCCGGTAGCACTGTAGCCTCACAGCTAGAAGGTTCCGGGTTTGCTTCCCACCGGGGTCGCTGTGGGCGCCCATACCCGAGGCGGGGTTGGCGAAAGGGCCTTTCTGTGTGCATGTTCTCCCCGTGTCTCCTATAGGGTATAGGTACCCTCACAAAAAACATGCAGTAATCCTGGTCTCTATACTGCCTCCCCCGATATGCCGGGGGCCCTGATGGATGGGAAGGGAACTGGTTGGAACAACATGTTCCTTCCACTCGCTATGTCCTACCGGGGAAACTCCTCCCTGTCAGGTGATAAGAAGCGGCCTGCTCACTCCTCATGCATTGAAGGAAGCATGAGCTCAGTTCGGGGTTCTCCCCAGGTTGGCAGAGGGAGAGTAACGCCCAGGATTACAATTGAATTTAGGCATTGGCAAAAAATGGGTTCCAAAATTGTGGGATAAAAATGTAGTAACTAATGACTCTCTCACAGAAGCTCAAAACCTTTAGTTACTTAGTTTCCAGGATGCACTGCAGCAGGCAATGTGTTTATATTCTAGTTGATCATTAACGTAATAAGGCAATCTGGGGAATAAAAGTTCTCCACGTAAAAAAACATCAACAACTATTATTTATACACTTTCAAACAGTTTATAAACTGTCAGTGCTACAAATGCACAGATGTCGCAGCGGTGCAATACTTCCTGAGAATGTGACCTTTTGCTCTTTTCCAGGACTCTCCGTGTTTCAACTAACTGGAGAATTTGGTCCTGACAGCATCTGACAACCTCAGACAGTTTTCTCATTATTCTGTTGGCATTTAGCATTTAGTTATTCCATCCACTTCTAAAACCTCATCTGCTGACTCAGACACTTAGGCACACAACGCAGTCTATACTCTGTGCCCAGCAGCTGCGTTAACCCAGACTCAAACAGACTGCTCAATGGGACATTAAAATGATCTGAAAATTCTGGAGCGAGAACAACTAAATAGACTTCAGAAAGCTGAAAAGTTAGTGCAGTGCAGTGCGTTCTGTTGTTGTGCTTTACATTTTAGAGAGGCTACATAAGGTAATTTATGTTTTTATGAGAAACACATACCTAACACAAATATACGTGTGCACACGCAACTTTTTCTTTTACTGCAGCTGGCTGTGACGAAATTTCAGCGGGCAAAATGACCTTTTCTATTGCAACCCAATCCCTAACCATGTCTTTAGCTTCAGCCATAATGATCTCATATAGGAGAAGTGGGCCCCTATAGCCTTTTGGTACCCCTAGGCACTGGAGATCTGTAGATGGTGTTGCTCCCTCCCCCACCCCCCAAACGTGTAGATCTGTAGATGGTGTTGGTCCCTCCCCCCACGCCCCAAACGTGGGCGCACCACTTAAGGGCTCTTGGCACATGTGCATGCCATCCTCCTATTTTACGCTGCATAATTCATCACCCGCTTCATTCCTCCAATCTGAACTCCAATACTATCACCTCATCTGATTTTCACACCAAACCACTAACGGGAGACACCCATTGTGGTTGTTGAATAAATTGATATTTTTCATGTCGCTCTCTCTCTCTCTCTCTCTCTCAACCACTCGTCAGCATTCTGAGCCATACAGTGAAACTAACAACATTGCTGTTATACAGTTGGATCTTCATGGTTTTTAGGCTGTACTGTACTGCTCAGATTTCCAGATGGTCTCTGGAGGCTTGAAAATGTGCTGCGAAGCTTTCCCCGAGCCTTATGCTCATGTCCTTGCTGCATGCATTGGGCCTCATGCGCCAATAAGTTCCTAACTTTTCCTCTTACATTTCTTCCTAAGTGAATTCCTAAGAGAAGTCCAGTCAGATTCATGAAACGTTCTTAAGTAGGCAGAATTGTTCGTAAGCATGTTCTTATGATGATGAATCCAAATCCTCGTAACTTGAAGGGGTGTGCCAGTTCATTCAAATTATCATAGGTAGACGCCCCACATATCCTAATTAGCATCCTAATTACCATAGGGAACCGCCCCACCAATCCCATATAAGGCATTGGGAATTCACTTTCCTACCTGTGTTCACCCAGGTGGGTGTAGTTTTGCATGACTCCATGGCCTTGCCTGCAGTCACACCTGTGTGTGATTGCAGCTCACAGGACCTCACACATAGAAATAAAGTTGAGTGAAGTCAAGAATACCTAAACTAAAGTCTAAATATGGTGGAACACCAGACTCCAAACATTAAAAATCAATAATACTGTGGAGGTACTGAAGTGAACAGAAATGTTCACATTTTCAATATTTCAATATTTTAATATTTTCAATATTCATGAATGTATTTTATTATTTATCTCACAATAGTCAACTGGGGGGGGGGGGGGGGTGATGGCGGGGGGGGGAGGGTTATGTGGTGGGTATGGTGTGTTTGTTTGGGTTGGGTTGTGAACTCTAAACCAGTGGTTCTCAAACATTTTCATGTCAAGGACCCCCAAATTGACATGCATTCTGCAGACCCCCATATGAAAATATTTTCTTCTAGGGTAATGTTTTGAAGATTTATCAAAATGTTTTGAAAATAGCCGATCTACAAGCTCAAAATGGGCAGTAATGGGACGCGTTTGTGAGCTTGTATATTGGCTATTTTCAAAGTATAAAATGGGATTAAAGTGGTGAAATATTCCATATTTTGCTGTGGACTGCCTGGAACTTCCTCAAGGACCCCTTGAGGTCCTCAGACCAAACTTTGAGCATCATGCAGATGGCGCTGTTTTTCCTTTATGTTTTCAGATTGCACTTAAGAACGAAAAAGGCACCCTAAGAGTGCTCCACAGTGTGCGTAGATTCTGTTCTTACCTACGAACAAATCACAGCTAAGAAAAGATTGAGGGATCCCAAAACCTTCTTAAAAACTTCCTAAGTGGGTCTAAGAACAAATTTCCTCTTAAGAACTTCTTAAGAACGGTTGGCGCATGAGGCCCATTGTCCTTACTGAGAAGACCTGCCAGTCCCAGATGTGTGACCTCCTCAACATAGTCAAGAGAGTTACCATCCACTGTGACAGTGAAGTGACAATTTAAGGACTTTTAAGACCTCTTAATACCTAAAAAACAAGAATAACTTGTGTCATATAACTGCCAGGTGCAGCAAAGAGACTATAGGTTTTATCTCCCATTGGCTTAGCCTTAGAGGATACGGCTTCGCGTTGCAGCGTTCAGACTATGGGTTTTATCTCCCATTGGCTTAGAGGCGCTAGAGGCAGCCAATCATGAAAAAGTGTCAACTAGGTCATCACTAGTCTCAACATCGACAGTATAGCCAGGTTGCACCTGGCTAAAAAGGAAAGAAAACAAAGTACATTACTGCATCAAAACTAATCTACAAACTATACTATACAAACTGGTCAAACATTTGCCAAATTGTCAAATAATATAAGAAAGAGGCAAAAGTCATGCGTGCGTGCGTGCGTGTGTGCGTGCGTGCGTGCGTGCGTGCGTGCGTGCGTGCGTGCGTGCGTGCGTGTGCATTATAGGGTGGTCTGACTGACTCCCAATAGATGTCATTATCTTCCATTTGCTGGCTCTCATCTCAGCATGAGTGCAGAGGTATTTTTTTGCATTATTCTGTCCTGTAGAATCGGTGTGTGTGTGTGTGTAGATATTATAGTGTGTGTGTGTGTGTGTGTGTGTGTGTGTGCGTGTGTGGTGTATATGCATTACATCCTAAAAGTCTTATATCTTCTCGTGGCCCTTCGTCAGGTTTCTGGCAGCTGAACGGTAAAGAATCTCATCTCCAATTTACATTTTCATCAACAAGTAAGCGGCGGTTCAGCGGGTGTAACGGCACTGAGGACATGCATTCACATACACCCTTTCATCTAGTTCAGGAGCTAGCCTTTGAATTAGTCCCAATCCGTTGCAGCGCTGTCTGTCATTCTGACAGGCACAGCCAGGGCTCATGGGTTCACAGCTAGCAAGAGTCGAGACTATACACAATCCTAGCAATGCTGTAGGATTTTGTGCAGCCAGACCATGATAAAATGG
Source organism: Electrona antarctica (assembly GCF_951216825.1). Lineage (NCBI taxonomy): Eukaryota > Metazoa > Chordata > Actinopteri > Myctophiformes > Myctophidae > Electrona > Electrona antarctica. Next base: position 21,277,334 of record NC_136812.1, read on the forward strand.
CTGTACTAGCACTCTTTACAGCGGCTGCAATGACAATACGATAAAGCCCAACAATACAGTACGTATGTTCTGAGCTACAGTCAGCACCATGGACAGCACCCCGCTCCGCTGTCGACTTTGAATGTGACTTACAGTATGGGGTGTTATTGCTCATCAGGCACAACTCGGCATTAGGGAGACGGTGCTTTCTAATGCACCACATGTCTCAGTATCGTCTCAATGCTTCAAGAAAGAGAAACGTACGGTGTGACACTCGCTATGAATTTGGAAGTGATGAAACTCCAATCCACTTGGTTACAGGTCCATTTGGTTTCATACTCAGAGTAAAATGAACACAGATGATTTTACTGTGTACTACAGTACTGTACTGTATATGCCTATGCCTTTTGACAATGTATTAGGGCCATCCACCATATTGTTCTAACCTGACACAATGTGAGTCACCAGGGAAAGCCATGCTGACATCAGGAGCTCCCCTCTTTCCTCCCTCTCCTTATCAGCAACTCTCTCCCTTCCTGGTGGTGATGAATACACAAGGGGGAATAACCCTGGAGAGAGAGAGAGAGAGAGAGAGAGAGCGAGAGAGATGAGAGAGAGAGAGAGAGAGAGAGAGAGAGAGAGAGAGAGAGAGAGAGAGATGAGAGAGGAGAGATGAGAGAGAGAGAGAGAGAGAGAGAGAGAGAGAGAGAGAGAGAGAGAGAGAGAGAGGAGAGAGAGAGAGATGAGAGAGAGAGAGAGAGAGAGAGGAGAGAGAGAGAGAGAGAGAGAGAGAGAGAGAGAGATGAGAGAGAGAGAGAGAGAGAGAGAGCACATGCACGCGTGTGTGCGCAGCGGGGGGATCAGCAAAATATGAGGGAAAGATAACAGACAGGGAGCACAACAGTGTGTGCAGGAGAGAAAGAGAGTTACTGAGCAGAGGGATATTTCACACGTGGTCTAATATTTCATTCTTAGCATCAGGTTGGAGGGTTGTGAGATTCCAGCCCTGCAAGGCGGACAGATTGACAGACTATTTGTCATCCGCTCTCCCAGCTCCTACATACTGTAAACCTCTGCCTAAATGACGGCCATGAATCCACCATATAAATCCACACTGCACGAAGGTGTGTGTGTGTGTGTGTGTGTGTGTGTGTGTGTGTGTGTGTGTGTGTGTGTGTGTGTGTAAAACATATGATAGTGAGTGATATTGCTTTGGCTGTATGAAAAACAAGGAGTGTGTGTGTGTACATTACTTTGCTATCAAAAGTAGAATGTAGGCTACTCATTATGTACTGTCCCGTTTTATGTTTTCAAATGTATAAACATCTTTTGAAAATAGCAGATCTAAAAGCTCACAATGCGTGGCATTCCAACACACCCGTGAGCTTGTAGATCAGTTATTTTCAAATGGCCGAAATGTGTGTGTGTGTGTGCGTGTGTGCTTGCGTGCGTACGCCGTGCGTTGCTTGTGTGTGTGTGTGTGTGTGTGCACATGCGCATGCACATCGTGCGCGTGTTAAATGTGTTTTAGGCCCAGAGGTTTGATGACACTTCTTCCATGGTAGGTCACAGGAAGTAGGCCATCAAACCATACAGGGGAAAAAATGATGTAAAAAAGGGTTGAAATTGCTCTGGCCAGATGGTGGAGAGACTATTTCCAAATTTGGATATTAATAATTGTCTGGCACGTTGGTCTTCAAAATACATCTTAATGAGAAAAAGGAAAGCTATTAATATTCCAGGTCCCCGGTGGAGCACTGATAGTGATATTCTCCCAAATAATGAGTTCAATGAACCATGGGACTGTGTGTTTAACCTTTGACCTGTGGTGTTCCCAGGAGGTCTGAATCCCCCTTTGTGTTCATTATGCTGCAGTCAGACAGAAAATATAGAGTTGATTCTCTACGAGACTCATATTGTGTACAGTACTGTATAACACACACACACACACACACACACACACACACACACACACACACACACACACACACACACACACACACACACACACACACACACACACACACACACACACACACACACACACACACACACACGCACATGTCTGTATACACATACAGTCTGTATATATATATATGTGTAAATTGTATGACTATACTAGGCTGCACAATATATCGTATCGTTATCTCGGTATGAACATGCGCAATCTCAGTATCGCAAAAGGCAACGTTATGGGCAACATAAATTCCCCCGCTCATTCACTGCTGAAGTGTGAGTGATATTGACTTGTTGTTATGCAGGTTTATGAATAATGCTTAAAGGTATATTCAGTGATTTCACTTAATTCAAATATCACTTATTTTTTCTTATTTTTTGGATAATCCTCCCTACTATAAAGTGTGCTGACCATATAAGGAGTTCCTCCCTGTCCCCAGTTAACCCCTGGGGTCAAAAAACCCTAGTTTCGGTTTGGGCTTTGGGTGGCAAAGCCTTCATCCAATCAGGATGAGAGGGGCCTTCCTCCAATCATGATTGAGTGGGGCGGGCCTTGGTGCACGTGCTGTTGGTCTGTTGTACTTCCCCCACTGTAGAGCGTGTGCATGTGCACATCTTGTTACCGGGTGGACCAGGTTCTTTTTCCAAATCACCCAAATCACTGAATGCTCCTTTAATGTTTGATGTTGCAGCACTTAAAATATAGAATATGAAAACCGAACGTTAATATTCTATATTGTATCGATATCAAAATATTAGGCATAAATACTGAGAATGAGATATAACATTTTGTCCATATCGTGCAGCCCTATACTCCAGAAGTGTTTTAAAGTGAAATTAATTTAATTTCCCAGGCTGTGGACAAGTCAGTGTACTGTATACTGCTGTTGCTTTGGTCCCCTTTGCACTGAAGAAATAACTAATTCTGCTGCCCTTCAGTTTCAGACGCCAGTAATGCATCAAACTTATAGACATTATTTCAGGTACCGTACAAGAGTTAACATTGTTTAACAGCAGACATACTGTATATAGAACCTACTGTGCTAGCTCACTCCGTCCTGCTTTGTATGCTAAACATCAACACACTGTGAACAGTCCTTTCCATGGCCAGATTTCTAATTGTGTGTGTGTGTGTGTGTGTGTGTGTGTGTGTGTGTGTGTGTGTGTGTGTGTGTGTGTGTGTGTGTGTGTGTGTGTGTGTGTGTGTGTGTGTGTGTGTGTGTGTGTGTGTGTGTGTGTGTGTGTGTGTGTGTGTGTGTGTGTGTGTGTGTGTGTGTGTGCGCGCGCGTGCGTGCGTGCGTGCGTGCGTGCGTGCGCGGCCATGCACACACACTTTTTTATTTCTGCTTAAAGTTAACCTTTTATTTCTTTATTTTTAGGTGCGCTATCCCCTCATATCCCCAGCTTTCCGGGTTTATGTGAACACAAACATTGTGATTGGCTTGTGATCACCCCGTATCGATGATTTGATTGGCTGAGCAAAGTACATATTTGAAGCTAAAGGTGAAGGAAGAAAAGTGAAGAAGGAAAAGTGAGGACGCAAATTGTGATTGACTGGAATATGATAATGCATGATGATAAGAGCTTCACACGAGTGTGATTTTTGTTTCTTTCAAATAAGCATTCAGTCATGAGCCATTCAGTCCAGTCACAGCTGGTCTGATTCAGCCAGAGCTTTAGTATGGCCATTGGCCACTGCTCCATTCAGTGGCCGCTATGATTGTTCCACGATCCATGGGCCCATCTTGATTTTTACAATCAATCTCATCACTCTATGGCAGCTACTCTCTTAACGTTAGAATGGTTACAATCTCATCTCGTTCCAGTTCAAGACTGTGTTGCCTCAATAGTACAAGCTGACCAAACTCAGTCCCTCAGTCCCTCTAGCCAAGCGCTACGCTGTGCTGGTTAGTATGGAGATTGGTGGCTGCATGGAGGTTAAATGAGGAGACAGCTTTCCTTTAGGGGAACAACCAGGCCTCTGTACTGGCTGCTCTCCATGTGAAATATTCACAAGGCTGGGGATGGGGACTGTGCACGGGGACCTTGCTGCATTATATCAAGACCGTGAAGGCACGTACAGAGACTTAACGCTGGGAGGAAACTAAATGATTTGAGTTTTCACATGCAGTCACTATACAAAACTCTACAGGATACACAATGCAAAGTTACACGAATGCTATGCTGGGGTGAAGACTCTGCAAAAATAATAGCCTACATCTACAAGATCGGCTATATTTGGTGCTGAGGGGGGAAAAAAGGAGGGATTTAGTATAGAGCCTGGGTTTAAGTTGTTAACAACATTGGCAAAATATCTGAAAGCCTGTCATAAATACGGCTGAAAGGTGTAAGCCAGTGGAGAATGTAGGCAGATAATCAGATCATCTAAAATGTATTATGTTTTGAAAAACCCTGAGAGTCATTCATTCTGAGCTCAGTGGTGTAGCATGATGCAACACTGCTGCAATGGAGACACACCAACACAGATCATACAGAGAATTACATTTATTTTCTAATGAAATCAACTAAATTATTCTCACATATTCTCACATTAGACAGATCTTCAGTGTTCGTTTTATACTTGAGAGTGTACAAATAGTCCCATTTTGGGTCAAATGCTTTGTAGCGCTTTCTGTGTAGCGCTTTCTTTGTTCCAGACATGATGTTAGCTGTCCGTTAGCTAATTGCTCAAATTAGCAAAGCAGCCCTAGCTTCTACACAAACAATGGGCTCTATGCACACAGAATAACTCTTCCTACTTCCGGGCCACTTCCCTACAGTACTTCCTTCACAGATGTTACCAATTTTGTGTGCAGTGGTTCTCAAACTTTTTAATTTCAAGGACCCCCATAACTCTGAGAGTGTACAAATGGAACCAAATGGACCTGTAAGGGTCCATTTCAGAGTTACACGTACGGGGCCAAATGGAACCCACTCAAGGACACTTCTCTGTTCCACCGGTTGGTCCCCAATCGGAACCGGTTCAGTTCTTTTTGGTTCTTAGTCCATGAGCCAGAGCTCCAAAATTGGAACGTTAATTATGAATTGAGTGGGCAAAACTATACCCATATTTAATTGTTTATAGGATCAATATAAGTAAATTAATATATGATAACCCTTCCACAGTAGTAGCTTTTTCATATTTTCCATTTTTTGCACATTTTCCTATATAATGCCTCATTTGCATATTTAAAATACAAATTTTAAATTTGTAATACAATAAATCATTGTCTTCATGTAAGTAATCAACTGGGGAAGTTTCATGGTGTTAACAATCTAATAGGTATGGTTTTGCCCACTCAATTCATAATTAACATTCCAATTTTGGAGCTCTTGCCAAAAAGAACTGAACCGCGGTTCCCATTGGGAACCAACCGGTGGAAACGGTCTTTGAGAACCACTGGTGTAGCAGAGTGTTTCCAGTGAGCCAACATGCACAATAGCAGCACCCTGACTCTGTTTGACCAGAATGGAACAGAACTTACAGAAGCCTTCATTATTATCATCGGTAACACCTGTGAAGGAAGTAGGGAAGGGGCCCAAGTTCTTTCCAAATGGCGTGTGTGCATGTGTGGGAAGGTTGATCTGTATCGCTGCACTAGCGAGTCGGCGACTCATATGGGCTGTGGCGGCCTGTCAGCAGGCGATGTTGGACAGGAGGAGTAGGACGGAGTCGTCTTCCCGGTGGGGCCCCTCACTGGCAGGTGGTTTTTTAAAATAAACTAAACTAAAATCAAATTGGGGAAATACAATTAGATAGAGGTGTGTGTGCATGTGTGCGTGCGTGTGTGGTTTCGACCTGTTACTGCCAACACCTGCTTGTCACACTGAGTTTCACCGGGAGGGATAACACATGCAGCGAAACACTCTATCCCTCCCAGTTCTTTGCTCTGAACATGTGTCCTGAACCAACCTGTTACTGTCACTGGTGCAGCCACAGAGCTCCCCCTAGCTCCCATGTTGGCTGGCTGGCTTCCCACTGTGTTTGTTGGAACGCACAGCCAAGCTGAAGTCACCTTGGAGGATTGGAACTGCAGTCTCCACGGTGTGTGGTCCACCCATTAAGACCTGAGACAGATTCTACAAATGCCTTCTAAATCAGTAGTTCCCACACTTTCAAGATCTTTCAACAAAAAAAAGTAAAAGGATCTTCTATTTTTTAATACTATGACACAGATGCTTTCCTGGTTTTGACGGGTTTAAGGATAATTCTTGTTGGAGTACAATGATGTTTCTTATTATTCGACAAACAGCATACAGACAGAGACCAGCAGTCACATGCAGGATGAGAGAGAGAGAGAGAGAGAGAGAAAGAGGGGCAGAGTTGGAGGGAGAAAGTGGTGATTTAACAAGAGTACGTGCAGTATAAATTATCCTAGCACAGTGACATTTATTTTCGTCTTGACTTCGTTCCAACAAAGTTCACTTTAATATCCCAATTCATCCCACAAAGCTGAGTTGAGCAAATCTACAGGGAAGTGAGCAGACATATTCTCTGGTATACAGTGCACTGTATACAGACAGGGGGGGCAATGGGGCAGGCTCATTGCTATTCTGAAACACAATGTTATGCAGAGAGAGACAAGGCCGGCATCAAGAGGAAATCTATATTTTTGACAAAGGGGACAGAACAGAAGTAGGGTGTTGATAGTGGTAGTACTGTACAGTATGTAAATATATGTGACATATAGATGCTGTATTATAGGTCAGTGGTTTTCAACCTTTTTCATATCAAGGCCCATTATTTATTTGGCCTTTGAGCCACGGACGGCCATTTGATGAGATTTAGCCTCTCAGACGCAAAACGAAAATAAATAAATAGGTAACCCTTAATTTTACGGTACGGTAATTACCAGGTAACTACCAGGTAATTACCTGGTAATAATAGGTAAGTACCTGGTATTACCTGGTAACAACCAGGTAGTAGTTATAAGTATTTACCCATGAATTACCTGGTAATTACATGGTAACTTCCAGATACATTACTCAGTAATTACTCAGTAATTACCAAGTATTACCCAGTATGTATAACTATTTACTGTATAATCTCCTGGTAATTATATGGAACTTACCATGGTAAATGACACACTGGTTGCCAGGTAATTACCAAGTATGTTCCTGACAATTACCAGGTATTTATACGTTTTTAGTATGTAATTACCAGCTAACTACCCGGTATTTACTCTGCAACCAGGCACGATACCCTGGTTGCAGGTACTATAGGTATGTAGGTACTATAGGTATACCAAGTATTTTCAACAACTACCAGGTATTTACTCTGCTACCAGGCAAGTTACCCAGTAGGTACTAGGTCATTACCAAGTATTTTCCTGACAACTACCAGGTAATAACATGGTAACTGTATTCACTGTGTTTACATGGGTACTACCCATGAAACACGTGGGTAGTAGCCTACCAGGAAATGACCAGTTGTTACTAGGTCATTTCCTGACAACTACCATGTAATTACCTGATAGGTAACCAGTAAGGAAGGAGGAACTGTACTGTAAAAGGAAGCGTGCTCTATTTCCATGATATTACCATGTACCTACCTGGCAATTGTAGATTATAATCCTCCCCATTACCCATCAGGGTGTATTTTGAACTTTGAACTTTGAATTTTGAACTGGCAATAACTGTTAATTACCAGGTATTTACTGTGAAAATTAACAGGTAAAACCAAGCAAGTTACCGTGTAAGAAAGGTGGAATTGTACTGTGAAAGGAAGCGTGGTTTGTTACAGTGAAAGTACAGGGTAATATTATGGAAACAAACCACGCTTCCTTTCACAGTACAGTTCCACCTTTCTTACACGGTAACTTGCAAGGTTTTACCTGTTAATTTACACAGTAAATACCTGGTAATTAACAGTTATTGCCATGGGTAGTACCCATGTAAACGTATTCTTTGTATTTTGAACTTTGAACTTTGAACTTTGAATTTTGAACAGGCAATAACTGTTAATTACCAAGTATTTACTGTGTAAATTAGCAGGTAAAACCAAGCAAGTTAACGTGTAAGAAAGGTGGAACTGTACTGTGAAAGGAAGCGTGGTTTGTTTCCATAATATTACCCTGTACTTTCACTGTAACAAACCACGCTTCCTTTCACAGTACAGTTCCACCTTTCTTACACGGTAACTTGCAAGGTTTTACCTGTTAATTTACACAGTAAATACCTGGTAATTAACAGTTATTGCCATGGGTAGTACCCATGTAAACGTATTTTTTGTATTTTGAACTTTGAACTTTGAACTTTGAATTTTGAACTGGCAATAACTGTTAATTACCAGGTATTTACTGTGTAAATTAACAGGTAAAACCTTGCAAGTTACCGTGTAAGAAAGGTGGAACTGTACTGTGAAAGGAAGCGTGGTTTGTTACAGTGAAAGTACAGGGTAATATTATGGAAACAAACCACGCTTCCTTTCACAGTACAGTTCCACCTTTCTTACACGTTAACTTGCTTGGTTTTACCTGTTAATTTACACAGTAAATACTTGGTAATTAACAGTTATTGCCAGTTCAAAATTCAAAGTTCAAAGTTCAAAGTTCAAAGTTCAAAGTTCAAAATACGTTTACATGGGTACTACCCATGGCAATAACTGTTAATTACCAGGTATTTACTGTGTAAATGAACAGGTAAAACCTTGCAAGTTACCGTGTAAGAAAGGTGGAACTGTACTGTGAAAGGAAGCGTGGTTTGTTTACATAATATTACCCTGTACTTTCACTGTAACAAACCACGCTTCCTTTCACAGTACAATTACACCTTTCTTACACGGTAACTTGCTTGGTTTTACCTGTTAATTTACACAGTAAATACCTGGTAATTAACAGTTATTGCCAGTTCAAAATTCAAAGTTCAAAGTTCAAAATACACCCTGATGGGTAATGGGGAGGATTATAATCTACAATTGCCAGGTAGGTACATGGTAATATCATGGAAATAGAGCACGCTTCCTTTTACAGTACAGTTCCTCCTTCCTTACTGGGTACCTATCAGGTAATTACATGGTAGTTGTCAGGAAATTACCTAGTACAACAGGTAATTTCCTGGTAGGCTACTACCCACGTGTTTCATGGGTAGTACCCATGTAAACACAGTGAATACAGTTACCATGTTATTACCTGGTAGTTACTTGGTAATGACCTAGTACCTACTGGGTAACTTGCCTGGTAGCAGAGTAAATACCTGGTAGTTGTTGAAAATACTTGGTATACCTATAGTACCTACATACCTATAGTACCTGCAACCAGGGTATCGTGCCTGGTTGCAGAGTAAATACCGGGTAGTTAGCTGGTAATTACATACTAAAAACGTATAAATACCTGGTAATTGTCAGGAACATACTTGGTAATTACCTGGCAACCAGTGTGTCATTTACCATGGTAAGTTCCATATAATTACCAGGAGATTATACAGTAAATAGTTATACATACTGGGTAATACTTGGTGATTACATAGTAATTACTGAGTAATGTATCTGGAAGTTACCATGTAATTACCAGGTAATTAATGGGCAAATACTTATAACTACTACCTGGTTGTTACCAGGTAATACCAGGTACTTACCTATTATTACCAGGTAATTACCTGGTAGTTACCTGGTAATTACCGTACCGTAAAATGAAGGGTTACCAAAAAATATTGTTGTCGTTGGATAAGATCTTGGGCAAAACGTTGATCAAAATAACACTTCTTCTACATTCTCTAATTGTGTAGACTTAGACTAGCTGGGGACCACCTGGAACCCCCTCAAGGCCCACTGCAGGTGGTCCCCATGCAGACCACTGGTTGAGAACCACTGCTCTAGATAGATCTTGTGAGATTATAGTTTTGAGTGAAAGAGTGAAAGAAAGTGCTTTATTATTGTTTCACTCTTACTATGACAGAATGATTGGCTACAGCAGGGGTGCAACCTTTTCGAACATGAAGTGCCGTGTCTTTATTTTCTTGATAGTCGGCGTGCCATATCGACATTACGTTTAATTATGACCACATCCAAATGATATATTTCCATCCGATTTTGATTGTTCATATACACATAGCAACCTTTATTTTTTTCTCTTCTTCTTTAGAAACATTTTCTTTCAGCATGTATGATTTTTGGACTTGATTATTATTTTTACCACTGTCTCCACCACTGTCAAGGAATGTTAGTTTAAATTAATGTAGAATTATGTGCAGGATGTAATTTGCATACAGATGTGAGTGGACTTAATTTAACTGTAAACCTTTTTTGTATAAATTCAAATTTACTCTCACACTTGTGCCAAGCAACGTTTCGGTCACTAGGGACCTTCCTCAGGCATCCTGAGGAAGGTCCCTAGTGACCGAAACGTTGCTTCATTAAATAAGACAATACTCTTGTGCCGAGCAGATACACAGTGTGCGGGTGTACCTTATTGCTTTCTTTGATAAAAGTAGAAGAGAAATGAGCCACAAAAGTAAACAAGACTAAGGGCCTATTTGCCGTTATCGGTCAATATCGTTATCGGCAAATAAAACTGACATTAACCGATGGCACTAACCGATATTTATCTCTTGTTGATAAGCATACATTTTGCGTTGGCTATGTTGGTGTGTTGGTTGTCTGCAGCCTACCAAGCTGTAGAATAAAAACAACAAAAACTAAATGAACATATATCGGATCAGTATCGGCTATCAACTAAATTGTTATTTTAACCATCGGTATCGGCCAAGAATTTCCATATCTGTGCATCCCTACCCTACTTATAAACTATGTTGATCTAAGCGGATAGTGCGCCCGATAAGTCAGAGCACGTTTACAAGAAAAGTCAGTGAGTGCATTCTCTCATTCCCTGCCTCTTTCTTTTACCTTCTCTTGTACTTGTGCAACCTCCCTCTTAGAATGTGTAGCCATCATCATCACATACTGGTGCTTCCTGTCTCTTCTGTCTCTGTGTCTCCGGGTCTCTCTCCCTCTCTCTCTCTCTCTCTCTCTCTCTCTCCCCCTCCCCTCTCTGTGGGATTCATATTGCCACAGGGTGCGGTCTTCTCTGTGGCTGTGAGGCCTTGAGCCATCATTTTCAAAGATGATTTCGAAAAAAAGAAGAGATTAAAAGGCAGAAATGCGTTTCTCGACAACCTCGTTGCCATGGCAATACAAAATGTCTCTCTCTCTCTCTCGCTCGTTCTCTTTCATGGAGCCAATTCAGCCAAATCACACATGTACTTTAGGTGTGGTCCCGAACACGGAGGCACTACTACCTGCTGGGAGTGTGTGTGTGTGTGTGTGTGTGTGTGTGTGTGTGTGTGTGTGTGTGTGTGTGTGTGTGTGTGTGTGTGTGTGTGTGTGTGTGTGTGTGTGTGTGTGTGTGTGTGTGTGTGATCTTTCAGTGCGTTGCCTCCCCCTTGCTGCTGCTGTTGTTACTTTTGTTCAGTGACAGTATGTGAATAAATAAGCTGTGCGATATCCTGTCAGGGATCCTGCCCCTATTGGTGAGTGTAAACCGTGTATCTCCTAAAGCTCAGCTTTTCACAAATCCAGGAATACATTTACATAAATTTCAAGAGGCATTTGCCTTTTTTAATGTTGATAAAAGTAGACGAGAAAATAAATTATCCTTGATTTAAAAAAAGGAAGGGAAGCAGAATCCATGGCACAGTGGCATGGGGGACGCAGAACCCATGGTGCAGTGGCATGGGGGACGCAGAACCCATGGCACAGTGGCATGGGGGAAGTAGAACCCATGGTACAGTGGCATGGGGGAAGTAGAACCCATGGTGCAGTGGCATGGGGGAAGCAGGACCCATGGCACAGTGGCATGGGGGAAGTAGAACCCATGGTACAGTGGCATGGGGGAAGTAGAACCCATGGTGCAGTGGCATGGGGGAAGCAGAACCCATGGCACAGTGGCATGGGGGAAGCAGGACCCATGGCACAGTGGCATGGGGGACGCAGAACCCATGGCACAGTGGCATGGGGGACGCAGAACCCATGGCACAGTGGCATGGGGGAAGCAGAACCCATGGTGCAGTGGCATGGGGGAAGCAGAACCCATGGCACAGTGGCATGGGGGAAGCAGAACCCATGGCATGCACAGTGGCATGGGGGAAGCAGAACCCATGGCACAGTGGCATGGGGGAAGTAGAACCCATGACACAGTGGCATGGGGGAAGTAGAACCCATGGTGCAGTGGCATGGGGGAAGCAGAACCCATGGCGCAGTGACATGGGGGAAGCAGAACCCATGGCATGCACAGTGGCATGGGGGAAGCAGAACCCATGGCACAGTGGCATGGGGGAAGCAGAACCCATGGTGCAGTGGCATGGGGGAAGCAGAACCCATGGCACAGTGGCATGGGGGAAGCAGAACCCATGGTGCAGTGGCATGGGGGAAGCAGAACCCATGGTGCAGTGGCATGGGGGAAGCAGAACCCATGGTGCAGTGGCATGGGGGAAGCAGAACCCATGGTGCAGTGGCATGGGGGAAGTAGAACCCATGGTGCAGTGGCATGGGGGAAGTAGAACCCCATGGCACAGTGGCATGGGGGAAGCAGAACCCATGGTGCAGTGGCATGGGGGAAGCAGAACCCATGGCACAGTGGCATGGGGGAAGCAGAACCCATGGTGCACAGTGGCATGGGGGAAGCAGAACCCATGGCACAGTGGCATGGGGGAAGCAGAACCCATGGTGCACAGTGGCATGGGGGAAGCAGAACTCATGGCATGCACAGTGGCATGGGGGAAGCAGAACCCATGGCACAGTGGCATGGGGGAAGCAGAACCCATGGCATGCACAGTGGCATGGGGGAAGTAGAACCCATGGCGCAGTGGCATGGGGGAAGTAGAACCCATGGCACAGTGGCATGGGGGAAGTAGAACCCATGGCACAGTGGCATGGGGGAAGCAGAACCCATGGCGCAGTGGCATGGGGGAAGTAGAACCCATGGCACAGTGGCATGGGGGAAGTAGAACCCATGGTGCAGTGGTATGGGGGAAGCAGAACCCATGGTGCAGTGGCATGGGGGAAGCAGAACCCATGGTGCAGTGGCATGGGGGAAGCAGAACCCATGGCGCAGTGGCATGGGGGAAGCAGAACCCATGGTGCAGTGGCATGGGGGAAGCAGAACCCATAGCACAGTGGCATGGGGGAAGCAGAACCCATGGCACAGTGGCATGGGGGAAGTAGAACCCATGGCACAGTGGCATGGGGGAAGCAGAACCCATGGCGCAGTGGCATGGGGGAAGTAGAACCCATGGCACAGTGGCATGGGGGAAGTAGAACCCATGGCACAGTGGCATGGGGGAAGCAGAACCCATGGCGCAGTGGCATGGGGGAAGTAGAACCCATGGCACAGTGGCATGGGGGAAGTAGAACCCATGGTGCAGTGGCATGGGGGAAGCAGAACCCATGGTGCAGTGGCATGGGGGAAGCAGAACCCATGGTGCAGTGGCATGGGGGAAGCAGAACCCATGGTGCAGTGGCATGGGGGAAGCAGAACCCATAGCACAGTGGCATGGGGGAAGCAGAACCCATGGCACAGTGGCATGGGGGAAGTAGAACCCATGGCACAGTGGCATGGGGGAAGCAGAACCCATGGCGCAGTGGCATGGGGGAAGTAGAACCCATGGCACAGTGGCATGGGGGAAGTCGAACCCATGGCACAGTGGCATGGGGGAAGCAGAACCCATGGCGCAGTGGCATGGGGGAAGTAGAACCCATGGCACAGTGGCATGGGGGAAGTAGAACCCATGGTGCAGTGGCATGGGGGAAGCAGAACCCATGGTGCAGTGGCATGGGGGAAGCAGAACCCATGGTGCAGTGGCATGGGGGAAGCAGAACCCATGGCGCAGTGGCATGGGGGAAGCAGAACCCATGGTGCAGTGGCATGGGGGAAGTAGAACCCATGGCACAGTGGCATGGGGGAAGCAGAACCCATGGCATGCACAGTGGCATGGGGGAAGCAGAACCCATGGTGCAGTGGCATGGGGGAAGCAGAACCCATGGTTTAGTGGCATGGGGGAAGCAGAACCCATGGTGCAGTGGCATGGGGGAAGCATAACCCATGGGATGCACAGTGGCATGGGGGAAGCAGAACCCATGGCACAGTGGCATGGGGGAAGTAGAACCCATGGCACAGTGGCATGGGGGAAGTAGAACCCATGGCACAGTGGCATGGGGGAAGCAGAACCCATGGCATGCACAGTGGCATGGGGGAAGTAGAACCCGTGGCATGGGGGAAGTAGAACCCATGGTGCAGTGGCATGGGGGAAGCAGAACCCATGGGATGCACAGTGGCATGGGGGAAGCAGAACCCATGGCACAGTGGCATGGGGGAAGCAGAACCCATGGCACAGTGGCATGGGGGAAGCAGAACCCATGGTGCAGTGGCATGGGGGAAGCAGAACCCATGGCACAGTGGCATGGGGGAAGCAGAACCCATGGCACAGTGGCATGGGGGAAGCAGAACCCATGGCGCAGTGGCATGGGGGAAGCAGAACCCATGCACAGTGGCATGGGGGAAGCAGAACCCATGGCACAGTGGCATGGGGGAAGCAGAACCCATGACGCAGTGGCATGGGGAAGCAGAACCCATGGTGCAGTGGCATGGGGAAGCAGAACCCATGGTGCAGTGGCATGGGGGAAGCAGAACCCATGGCGCACAGTGGCATGGGGGAAGCAGAACCCATGGCACAGTGGCATGGGGGAAGCAGAACCCATGGTGCAGTGGCATGGGGGAAGCAGAACCCATGGTGCAGTGGCATGGGGGAAGCAGAACCCATGGTGCAGTGGCATGGGGGAAGTAGAACCCATGGCGCAGTGGCATGATTTGATGGATACGACTGAGCATACAATGTCAGTGGGTGTGGTGTTGCAGGTGGATTCAGTCATGACCAATCAAATGCTCTTCGTTAACACAGTGTCATGGAGTTAGAGCCTCTGATATCTCTCCCAAGGTCAAACTGATATCCTTGTAAAGGGGGTGCAGATCGAATCGTCAACAATAAATCTATTAATGTACCACAAATAGATAGAGCACCATGAAGAGCAGATGATGTCATTAACTTGGGAGGAAATGACAAATGCAGTTAATATGTCTGGCGCTGGGCCCATGAAAAGCATTTATCAGACACAGTTCCATTGTGCCCAGCATATGAGCCAAGGCAAACAGAAGCCAGCAGTATGTGTAATCCATCCGTTATGTTAGCCTTTATGAAGGAGAGAGCTACAATATGGAGATGTGCCTTCAATGTTCTTGCTGCATTTAGAATGCAGTAGCCTAAACCAGGGGTCCTCAACTAGAAATGCTGAAGGTCCACTAATATTTTTTGAAAAAGACTAAGGTCCGGTCTGCGCGCCGAAAATCTTGATTAATGAATTAATTAATTTGATCAATGAATTAATGAATTGATTAATTTGATTAATAAATTAAGATTAATTTGTATTATTGCTCTTGTATTGCTATTGGAGACACTGGGGAGGCACTGGGGGGGGACTGTTTTTTTTTTTTTTTTTGCCCAGGGTCCACAGAGAGATGGTCTGCGGTCCGGTCGTGGACCGCAGTCCGCCAGTTGAGGACCCCTGGCCTAAACATTTGTCCAGCTAGTGAAACAGTTTTCATTGATTTACCTTATGCTGTATAGTCAAAATATAAAGATAAATATCTTCATATTTTGACTAAATGGTTGTAAATATCTTAAACATTTACACTCTTACACAGCTTCCATGTGTATAATGCTCATTTGGACCCCCCCCTTACTATACAACTATATAATGTAGCATAATTAAAAAGCTACAAAGAGATTATGAGCTCTATTCCATGGCATGTTGACAGCTAGAATAAAGGACTGGTGGGGTCATTCAGTTGGTTATAGGCCTCATCCTCAGGGAGCATGAATGCACTCAGCAGTTCACCCATGTGTGCAAGGGGGAAATCTGGCCTATGGGTGGCGCTAGAGGAAAGGCCACGAGGTCACTAAAATCAATAGCATTCTTCCTCTAGGGCAGTGGTTCTCAAAGTGGGGTCTGGGGACCCCCAGGTGTCCTTGAACGCGTTCCAGGGGGTCCCACAGCTACAAGATTCATACTTAACCAAATTGACTATTTTAGTACATTACCTGTAAATGTGAGAGTGTACAACTGGTAACAAGAAATGGTTCCATTTGGTTCCATCATGTCCACTCTCAGAGTTATGGGGATCCATGGCCTAATACCAAATCTCTCTTGGAATTAAAACGTTTGAGAATCACTGCTCTAGGGAACATTCCAGCCAGTAGTTTTCAAAATATCTCGTTTGGGATTGAAAATGATTGTTGTTGTTGTTAATTCTGCATCTGATGCTGCGATAAATGAAATGGTCATGTGAACACCTTTATCTGATTTCCTCATTCGGTGTATGGTTATAACAAGCAATTAATCATATATACATTTTAGATCATTGGATTTCTGCTTAATCTTTTAGAGACGTTTTGATACATGTGACCATACTGTATCTTATGGCATGCTGGTTTATTTCAGGGTCAGAAACATGGCCCGGTGCTGTTAGGAAATTAGTGTGCACATCATCGCCAAATTACTTTTACTCATACGCCTTATTCAGTAGAAGCACAATAACGAATATTTTGTTTTTAATCTATTTTGTATGCGAGAAGAGCTTCAGTGACATGTCAGAAGCAAATACAGAGCATAATGGTGTTGATGTGTGTCCCAATCAAACCAAGATTGAATCCACCTGTTGTGTTCCAAAACCGGGCCTTATTCTAATAACGATTATCTGGTTTCAGTATTATTTAGTATATGCATTTTCTTTGTTATTACGGGTATTGTAGCCGTCAATTTGTATGGGAGTCTGTGGGGTGGGGGTGCGTGATATGGCCAAAGTATTTTTGAGGGTCCCTAGCCCAAAAGGTTGAGAACCTGTATTTAGTCCAGGTGCAGGTCACCAAGGCAACAGTCAGATAGTAGGTTAAAACATCTTGATTTAAAGCTTTTTATTAATGGCGCAACATTATGACCGTAAAGGTCTTCATTAATGAATGCCTGATAAAGACCAATCACATTGAAACGTTGCACTGTTAATACGATTGTTTTGGGTGCTTTAAACCAGGGTGCAGATGTTTCAATCTTCTACCAGGTGTTATGTTAAGAACTGAAAGACCTTAATACAGCAGCAAGTTCACAGAGAGGTGAAAGCAACAGCATTAGAGAGTTGTATAAAATGGTGTCGAGCTAAATGGACTAACCAAAGCAAGCTTTATTACCTCCATTGAGAACATTTCCTGCGGTTGGAAAGGGCTGAAGTGGGCATAATACAAAGCACAGAGCCAAAATAACACTAGCAGTGAGACACACACAAAGGCGTATAGATGGCTAGCCTCCTTCAGGGCCATGCAGTAAAAGAAAACCCAACCATAAAATGAGATTGGGCTGAACTGCTTCCAACAAATAATCATGCCACTAATAGCATCTTAGGAATGCAACACATCTTACTCCTCTCGGCCGAGAGTCTGGGCTAAATATAGACTTCAGAAGCCGTTTGGGGGAGAAAAGGACAATGGCGTTCAGGAAACGGAGGGCTGGAGGAAGGTGAGATGGTATAGGGTGGAGGGAAACGGAAAGATGTAAATGAAGGAGGGAAGGTATGGGGGATGAGGGAGGACAGAACCGAGTTAACGACATAATGCAAATACGTATCTTTGTATGAACTGCATGAACGGTGCCCATACAAGTCATGAGCTCATTGATTAATCACTAGAAAAACACGTACGTGTATACGAGACTCCCAATTTCTAATTGGTGCATGGTTTAATGACACTCTAATAACAACATAGCAGCGAGCTGCGCCTGACATAGTCTCAATTTGAGAGTATGTCTCAGAAGAGATGCGAGTGTCGGCATATAATTTGCATTCCACTGACCTACAGTAGCATACAC
Organism: Electrona antarctica; assembly: GCF_951216825.1. Taxonomy (NCBI): domain Eukaryota; kingdom Metazoa; phylum Chordata; class Actinopteri; order Myctophiformes; family Myctophidae; genus Electrona; species Electrona antarctica. The sequence goes on from NC_136812.1 coordinate 21,295,173, forward strand.
CTCATTATCTCACCTTGGATCTTGAGGGACTTTAAGTTCAGCTGTAGGCTACAATAAAGTAGCACATCGAGCTGTATGGACGGGCGGAGAGATGGACCGACAACCTGTAAACATATTATTTCGTGTAATGTCAGAGGTCCAACTGGTCCTATAGGTCGAAGAGGCTGGCTTCCGAGGGTCGTCTGTATAAGGGGCAGGTGGTGATTATATGGTCGGCAGGGTCACCGCACTTGCATGTCGCACTGTCCGCCAGGCCCCCACTTGAAAACCACCTGAAAACATAATGCCTCTGGCTGCTCTGGCGAAGGGATATCATAATAACACAAACATAGATGCTGATCAATTCCATTTGGATCACGCTGAGTGTTTCTGAAAAATAAACATTGGATGAGCGTCTATGGGCTATTTTGCCAAGACCATCTTACTGTAAGTAGAGGACAGGTGTTATTGATAGAGCGAGAAACCCTTACTCTCATACACTCTCTATCCTATCATATACGTATATAAACTCTAAAGTTTATGTAACAGATCTCTGTTAATGTTAATATCAACTGAGTCATTCCATCACATCTGATGGAATGACTCAAAAAAAATCGAACCTGTGTGAAGTGAGGGGTGCTCTTATCATCGTACATCATCATACTTCATCTCATTCCGGTCAATCACAATTTGCGTCCTCACTTTTGTCTTCAATGTTTGTGTTTACATAATGTTTGTGTTTGAGTTGACAAAAAAATGGCCATTCCTTTTCAATGGCATTTAATGTTTGTGTTAGGACAATGTTTGTGTTTACACGCACCCTCAAAGCTGGACATAGCCCCTCAAAAAAAAGAGAAAGAAGACGTTATACTATACTTCGTTCCTTGACTTGGCCGTGCTTCCCAGTGCTCTTTGCTCTTAAATTTAACTTAACTACTAATGCCATAAAAACTGTCTTTTAAAAAAGGTGTTAGCTCCCTGCTGAGCCGAGGTCAGTACGGTGTCAGTCCGAGTCATAATTTACTACTGTTATTGTTTCTAGGAATGTCCTCTGGGCTTCGTAAAGAGCCCTGCTAAAATACACTTTAGCAGCACTCCTCTGCAACCTCCGGTGTGACGCGTACGCAAGATGTAAAACGTATTTGCAGGGTTGTGCACCAAACAAACACGCAGTGAACTGACGCAGGAGACCTGCATGTGAACATTAGAGCTGTGATTGTCACACTTTTGGGCCGCGAGGATTCTGCAAGTGGAGCCCCCAAATTATTGACAAAACACAAAGATTTTTATGATAATATAACATTAATATAAAAAATGATTTTCTTTAAAACCGTATTTTTTTATTTGAGTGAAATTGATAGGAAATAGAAATGTAAAGTACACTATGTTGGTTTCATTTGTTTGTTTGTTTTTAATTTCAAGCCTGAACACAATCAATATTGATTGAAAATAAACATGCTATAAAAATGCATGCGGCCCACCCATCTGACAGCAAGTCAGGTGGGTGGGCCACAAACGCTTTCAACATTTTCAAGTGGGCCCTGATCCAGAATATGTTGAGAACCCACTGCCTTAGAGGAGTTCCTTTTTATATGAGGGTGGAACCACACCACATTGCAAAACCTTAATTTAACCTTTCAATAATACAGTTACAGCTGCAACCCGGGACATTGCTGTAACTAATGAGTCATTATTTTATTTATTTTCAAAGCAGTCTAATATCTCCACTACTGAATTTACTAGGTAACCCCAAACTTGTAATTTATAAATTATAATTTCCTCTAAGGCATAAAAAGCTGTTTTCCTGTGTGGAGAGCCATGGCCTTCAATAGTGGAGATATTAGACTGCTTTGAGTTATTGGTTCCAACAGTCTTGTGTTGACAGTAAGTGCTCGGTACACAACTGAGCGCTGCCAGATCCTCACTAATGTGTCATATTTATTTAAGCAGCCTAGTCGACAGAGACAGCTACTGCCGAATGCTACTTAATAATAGATAACCATTCATTCTTAAAAGAAAAAAATGTGCCATCTCCAGCACACTCTCTCTCTGCGTGTGCGTGTGCGCACTGTGCGTGCATGCAAGAGAGAGAGAGAGAGCGGCAGAGTGCCAGGAATGTGGTCTAGAGAGCAAAATGCAATACCTCACTAAACCACTGTGGTGTAAGAGGCAGTCAATTATTTATCTACAACTTCCGAGAGAGAGAGAGAGAGAGGGGGGGGGGGGGTGGGGGGGGGGGGGGGGGGGGAGAGGGGGAGAGAAAGAGAGGGAGGGAGAGAAAGAAAGATTGAGAGATATGGAGTGAGGGGGAAGAATGAGGTGACAGAGCTGTAATGATGAGGTGACGTGAGGATGATTCATGCACACACACACACACACACACACACACACACACACACACACACACACACACACACACACACACACACACACACACACACACACACACACACACACACACACACACACACTTTTTTACATATGTATAGAATGGGATCTCATAGAGTCTCATTATTTTTCCCCTATTGGGAGATTCATATTCAGTCTTTCTTTCTCTTGGCCTGCATGCCCGCCTAACTGACACTCTTTATTCCAGCCGTAGATGAAGTCATGCCACCACGCCCTGCGCTGTGTGCCCTGCTGTCATGTCTGGCCATGGTTTGGATCTGTTGGCGCTCAGAGAGCTATTAACCCCTGAGAGAAGAATGGGGTCTGCCTGGGCTGGAGGCACGCAATCATCCATAAGATATGATGAACACCACTTTCCTCCTCCATCCAGCTTCTATGATCTGAATACAATGGCAATACCTCCATGAAAGGATGGAGGCCTTCGAGTACATGGACTCGAACAGAGATGTATTCTCTTCAATGTACATTCTCTACGGTCTATGTGCTTATTATTACGTTATGTACTGTTGGAGTTGGAGGGCTGCAGGTGGGAGTTAGTAAACCCATTTAGAATTCAGTTTCAAGTTAAAAGGTAGGCTATGGAATGTTTTTCTTACCTCAGCGTGACAGACTAGTGCTTCATCTCAATCAAACGTCAATTTCTTCAGTTCGCTACTCCTAACGAGTATTCATAGCACCCATTAGCCAATTGAAACAGCTCCAATGCCGTTAATCTACTTCATACAAATGGGAGTTTGCGTTATTAGGAGGAGGATACATTGCCACCCACAGGCTCTCGTTTAATTGGTTTCTCTTTCAGTGAATCAGTCAGTGTTTTTGCTTATGACTTTGTATTTTCAGGTGTTATCATTTCGGCCATTATAAATGCTTGCAGCTTGAGCATGTTGAAAAGCACTATAAAATTCAAATTCATGCAAATTTATTGTAATTCTTTGTAGCATCATCTACCGACAATTACTCAAACAATGTGGTGGGGGGAAAAAACAACACATACATACAGTACACACGTACAATAAAACAAATTCAAATCACTGGAATGAAACTCATATGGAATTTAATATCATCTGTATCGGAAATGCATCGTATTGCATACAGTATGACTCAGTGTACGGTATATTATGTGACATTAGTGCAGACCATTGTCCAAATCACCTAGTGGATTGTTTGGTCATTATGGAAGCCAAGCCGCCAGCAGCTTTCCATTCATTTCCGTTCATTACGAAAATCAATTTGCAGGGACCTGAAACTTGCTTTTGATACTGGTAATTTTGTTACACTAAATATCAGTTGTTTTTCATCAATGTTATGTTACCATTGCACCATTCCACCTTGGGAGAAAAGATTGATTCATAAACTGACTTAACCCATTAAAACCAGGAAAGTACAGCTATACAGCACATTGGTTGGCTAAAATAAATAGCAGATATACAAGCTTGTAGATCTGCTCAACCTGGGGGTCGTGACCCCTCGGGGGGTCCCCAAAATATATTTATATTTTTTGCAACTGAATGGCTGGAAAATGGAAATTTTGTTTACATAGTACACATAGTACATGCATAAACTTTCCTTAATGATTATATCTGGTTTCAGTATATATTTATGATGTATTTCCTCTAGGTTATTGTAGTGGTCAATTTGTATTGGTGGTGGGGAGGGGGGCAGGGCGGGGTCGCGAGACATGGCCAAAGCATTTTCGGGGGTCCCCAGCCAAAAACGTTGAGAACCCCTGCTCTACACCAACATCTCTTAGCCAAAAATTGCGATGTATAAGCTAGATCAGCTATTTTGGCCGACAGTTTGTTTGTATTATAACATGCCCAGAATAGGGATGCTACTGAATGTGGTTAATAATCACATTTTGACTGTCAGTTATCAACAACAACAACAACACTCATCAGTTTTCCTTTTGTTTATTCACAAACAGTGCATCGTAATAGCAAGATTCAGAAAGTAACAGCTATAAACTCTCACAGTTGTCACATTCACAATACGAACATTTTCCATTGTACAGTGAACAGCACGCGCGCGCACACAAACACACACACACACACACACACACACACACACACACACACACACACACACACACACACACACACACACACACACACACACACACACACACACACACACCTTACAGTATGTTACAATATTATACAGTGGGCCTGTGCTCTGACCATGTTAGCAGTAACACCTTTGACAATATTGTAGGTAAACACAGATCAAGGCAGCGCCAGCGGCTAGCTGCTCTACTGAAACACTGACTGACCCCCATGAAAAACATGGTTTCCATCATGTCAGCTACATCTTTTCTTCAATCAAAAACTATACAAACATCCTGTACAGAATGGTGAGCAGGAGTATTTAAGAAAGTCATGTGCAGATAAAACCTGTTCTGTCGGCCAGTGCTGTTTTGAGAAAACAGCGTGAATAAACTGCTGGTCCTCTCTGGGAAGCTGCGATGATATGTAAGACAACTGGAGGTGGGTTTAACTCTGATTAGCATATTGTTGCTGTCAGGCAGAATCATTGTATCTCCAATTAAACATAATATGTTGTTTTTTGTAAATGAATGCCCTACTTTGTCATAAAAGCGTGTCACACGAAAGTACCAAAAAGTAGTCCAGACAGCTGGCGTAGTGGTCTGGGAAGCTAGACTCAATGTAGCCTCACTCACCCATCTCTCTCTCTCCCTGTTGAGTTTTCATAAATATTGAACCAGTAAAAAGTATGAACGAGAGCTTGTGACTGTACAGTTTTGACAAAAAAGTACATGGTTTCCGCCCGACAGTGATGATGTCACCCTTTTGTGTTCAGCATCAGTCGTCTGTTAACACTTTCTTTAAACTTTGTCAGATGATGGTGACACTTGCTGAGAATAAGTGATTATCAACCGGAAAACATTTAGAAATCTGTTCTTTTCAGTTGAGTGACACATCATAGACAGATTAAATTGACTTGCTGGGTGTACCAGAAACCAACTGCAACTTAAAGGGGCATTCCACTCATTTTCAACATTTTACTATGTGATTAATATACCTTAGAGCTGTTGTGTGTAAATAATAAAAAAAAGTCCCCCCATTCTGTGTTTCCTAGAACTGGAGGTCTGAAAAAAATCATTAACATGGTGAATCACATCTTGATGACATCATCAAGATGTGATTCACCATGTTAATGATTTTTTATCATTCTTTTTTATCATTCTTTACCAGAATGGGGGACTTTTTTATTATTTCCACACAACACCTCTAAGGTATATTAATGACATAGTAAAATGTTGAAAATGAGTGGTATTCCCCTTTAACTACTTAAGCCTTAATCATGGTATGTATGACGAATAACGCAAATTGCTGATCTACAAGCTCACAGTGCATTACCAGGGCAACTCAATGTGAGGTTGTAGATCTGCTGCTTTTTTGGTCATTTGGTATCGTTTTCAGCTTGGACACTACATCACTGGGTGAAATGATAGATCAAAACTAACTATCTTGAGACAATTGAGCATTTGAGAGAATTCTTTGTTAGGTTAGAATAGACTGCTTGAAGAGTAGACGCTTTTAACTTTCATAACCACCTAAATGAAAGCAACCCAGACACGCTCCATAACATAGCCCTCAATCATACAGAAAACTCTTATAGGGGATTCACACTGAGACGGACTGAGTCCGATTGATTCAAACTGTTCCCGAATACGGTTGCCTGGTCCCCGCTGGACATGATTCACATTGGCCGAGATTCAACAGCGCACCCGGGTACACTTCATTCAACTTATGTGCCTTATAAGGGATTCACACTTAGTCCGTTTGATTCAAACTGTTCCCGAATACGGTTGCCTGGTCCCCGCTGATTCACATTGGCCTTGATTCTTCCGCACCTGAGTACACTTCATTCAATTGTATTCAATGCTTTCACATTGCATCGATCTGTATCCGAGTACACTTCAATCGGTCCCGATGCGGTCCCGGGAACGGTTGGGTGATCTGCTCCCACGGGAACGGTATGCAGCATTCACACTACCACAACATATGCCAAGTGGTCCCGAGTGCGCATCCGGGACCATAGTGTGAATCCCCCCTATTCAAACTGAGGAATGCCAGACCAATATCTGCTCAGGGGCAGATTCGTCTGGTTTCCAGTCTACCCTTAGATAGCTGGTCCAGGGACGCAAGCACAACCACCAGACAGAAAACTCACTGGATTTAACCAGATTATAAGAAAACAAAAAGAAAGCTACCTGACTGGAAAGAGGCAACCCAAAACCAAAGCAAAGTCGAATGCTATATATCACTAAAAAGAGAATATACATTTGCTGAATCCCCGAGCATGGGCAACCCGAGCAACGACCCAAAATGTAGGAAAGCCTTGACTATAGATACAGACTTAGTGAACACAGCCTTGCAATAGAGAAAGGCCACCACAGACATACCCCACTCCCAAGGGAAGACAGACTATATATGCACCCACTGCACACAAAAAGTGGTGGAAACAGAACTACACTGTCTATCCACCTGCCCACTATACCAAGACATCAGAGACAAAGATTACACACACCCAAAGTGAGTTTGAAACTATGACCAACGACACAAAAACTCCCACACCTATTGGGAGAAATACAACAATGTGCAAACACAGCAGCAAGATTTGTGAACTGTTGCGATAAAAGAAGGTTAGCCAATGGAATACAGCCACCCTAAGGACTACCTGTAGCAAGTAGACTTCTAGACCTACTGCACATGTAAACAGAGCTGCTACCTTTAAAGACATTTTAAATCTGAGGCTTTTTACCAGCTGCTTTAGCTGCTGGTTAAAGAAAGCCATTGTCTCATCATGGGGTTCTACGTGTGGGGGTCTGAGTGGGTCGAAATCATGATATATATATTTATGCTGTGATAATAACATAGCAGAAGTAGCCTACTATACTATATGCCACTGCTGCAGTTACATAGCAGCTGGTGATAATTTCTTGTTTATATACTGTTTAAATACTTTTGAGAAAAAATGCTGTTCCAAAGTCTGCAAAATATTGCTGCTATTTGTTTCCAAAAAAGGTTTATACCCTGTATATACCTATGTGACAAAGCTCTGTTTACACAATGCTGCCAAACACTTGCTTTAGTAATGTAAACGTATGTTTATGCCAATAAAGCTCCATTGAATTGAATTGTATTATTTGTGTAAGACTAAGGAGAAGGTTAAAATGCAGAATATAAAGAGAGCAAGAAATATAAATATATAATACTTTAGGCGGGGCTGAGGAGGAAGTAGATGGAGAGAATCAGACAAAGAGACATCTCTCCACACCCAGTCTCATTCTTATTCAAACATCGATGTCAACAGTTGCTTCGACTGTCTATAGGCTACTGCACTTCTCCTCTCCTCTCCTCTCCTGCTTATCCCTTTGATTTGGTCCCATGATGGTACATTATTTTTACATGACAAACAGTGTGATCTCTCCATGAAAACAAACAGAAATGGCAAACTTGGAGATATGTAATGTCCTGGATGATTGAGACACATTCTTCCATGACCGCCCCTTGACTCATTACAATGCAAAAAAAAGTAATATATATATATATATATATATATATATATATATATATATATATATAAGCATTTCAGACAAATAATGTACCCATGTAGAAAGGTTTGTCATACAGATATGTCTGGTTCCAATTATTTTTCATACCCTGAAGAAGACTTTGTTCAAACATTTGTTTCTGTTTGATAAATCCACATTGCATTGACGCTAGGCTAGGGGTGTGCGACTGCCGACTGCTTCCTCTTTTAAACTGTCTCCAATTATTTATCTATAACGTCTCTAGTTTTAGATGGTTCATGCACAAATGTAGCACTGTTTAATGCATGTTCACAAAATATCCTCTTCATGTAGGAAAATCAACAGTTCTGCACCAACTCTGATCTTTTTCGCTTCCCGAGATAATCATGGTCTGCATGCTGTCTATTTGTACTCAACCCAAGCCATTAGAAACACATACAAGACAAGTTGTAGTTCAGTTGTCTGCCAAAGGCAACAATCGTTCCTTCATAAATTCACACACATGAACACTGTGAAAGTTCATACTGCCCGCTTATACCTTTGTGTCAAACATTACAATAAAATTACCCTGTTATGGGACTGCCTATATCGGTGAGATGACTGAATGGAGTTTTGTGCTTTTCTTCCGCATGCTGTTTTGTAGGTGCCAACCGTGCAATGCAGCAGTATGAGATTCCAGACTAGTACGGTATCTCTCTTTATTAAACCTCCAAGCTAGTGCTGTAGGTCTCTCTAGAGGTATAATATTCAGAAAGATTTATGCCACTGAAGCTTCAACGGAGTCCCAATTGTCAATACTTCCTGACCAATTTTTCAATAAGCCATTGTTGCCAGGCAACAAATACATTTGCTTACACAGTGAGCAAAAACTGGTATTGGCTACAGTTGGCTATAGAAACAACATTTACTTCCAAGGATGTGAAAGTCACTGGAGATTTTAAAATAGTTCAAGGCCTCTCAATATTATAGGGGGTATAGGGGTAGAGGGGTACACAGTAGTATCATTGGTGATAAATATAAACAACATCCTGTGTGTAAAGCACTTTATCGTGCAGCCGTGACACATCCTTACAGCAGAGAAGCCAGCAGTCACTTAATGGCGTATATACAGTATTTTGTTGCGTGCGGTGATGTGCACGGTGTTGCGCATGGTGTCATGCAGCCAACTACGTATTGCAATGCCATCTAAGTTACCCGTAGCTTGATTGCTTGATTCCTTCTTGTCATGTTGCTTTTATACTATGCTGATATTGTTCAGCATCCGCCTCATGTTGGATGCTGATTTGATGTTGATTGTTTTATTCAAAAGTTAATTAAACGGATGCAGCGGATTCAGAGTGTAAAGAGTCTGGGGATATTATTGCTTAATTCCTTTTGAATTGCGCATTAAGATTATGGAAGTAAGTCCCCAATAGGGTTTCTCATTTCATGAGTATAGGAAATGTACAAAACTGAGACTTTGACTGCAAAGTGCAAACCACAAAACATCTAACTTTGCTGAAATGACAAGTCATGCAGAGGGAGATAATGGCAGGGAAATAACAGACCCCACACACACTCCAGTGACGATTAATTGTGCTGTGCTGTTGGCAAAAATGTAAGCAAGGAAGAAAACATCCCATGTCATAATATATACAAACACTTCAATATGAAGACAGCGATTCAGAGTCCATTCTGTCTGTTGGCTAAAAAGTTCCTCGATTGGGCTAACTTCCAATATTCAAAAAGATCAGTGCTTTTTGGCCAACATGCTTTAAACCTATAAGAAGAGCATACCTTCCTACCTTATTCTTACAAGGTTCTGGACATTTACGTCCCAGGAAGCAAGCCAAACAGGCTTTAAGCAGACTAATAATAACATGGCCTATTTTTGGTTTCCCAGTTCCTCCGCCATGTTTTTTTTTTCAATTCTTTATTGTATTGTTATAGCTTGTGTCTCTTTATTTGACTGACTGTTACTCTTCATTGAAGCAGTATCGACGGCTGCTTTCACATTAAAACTAGTAGGCCATGTCATCCAATCCAACATGGTCACGGCGGAAAGAGTGATGACAGACAGAACAGAAGCCCAGCATTCTTCTTGTAAACAATTGGCTCACCATCACTCTTTTGTCCCTCTTTTGTCCCACTTTTGTCCCTCTTTTGTCCTTTGCTAAAGAACTGTTCTGAAGAAAGTTGTCCACTGTTGTGTTGTATTTAGTTAATAATTGCTTCCCTGTAGTGTCTGCTGTGGGACAGTGCATAGGCCACAGCCATTACCAAAACTGATCTGTATATTTAGCCTAAAAGACAGGGTTAGAACTTGAGACTGTAGAGGTGTGCGTGGCGGTAGTGCATGACGACAGTTTGACTGGTATCGCGGGTGCAGGCATTTGTTCCGACATACCAAGAGTCCGACAGTCATTAGTCCGACACCCTACCCAAACACTAACCTAACCCTAACCGTACAAGGATGCCACGGGTGATTCGTAACCGGCCACCGGTGATTTGTAACCAGCAACGCATGTCGGGAGCCACTGGTGATTCGCAATCGGCCACGGGCGATTTGTAACCGGCAACGCATGTCCGGATCGACGGTGTTGTCGGACTAATGCCTGTCGGATTTTTGATATGCCGGATAAACGTCTGCACCCCTGGCAATGCACCCGTCAGGGCACACAGTGTATTTTTGGTTTCGGTCCATCTCATTCAGTTCAGTTCGTTTTAGAGTAATTCATTTGGGTGAATTTGCACCGTTGTCACACACAATAATTGCAGATCTACAAGCTGCGATGCCTGCGCAGTGGCGTGTTTTGAGCTTGTGGATCAGCTCTTTTCAGTGCACGATACGATGAGTATCCGAGTATAAATCAGACATTGGTAAAATAAATCTGCGGTCGGCGGTTTGAGGTAACCTCCTCTTAGGAGGTGAGTATGCCTTTGTAGGAGGAAGGAGGAAGGAGCCTCTGATGTGGTTTAACAGAGACAGGGGACTTTCCTCTGATGTGGTTTAACAGAGACAGGGGACTTTCCTCTGATGTGGTTTAACAGAGACAGGGGACTTGGGCAGACTTTTCACGTCCTCTTCATCACATCATGTGCTGACAGATGCTGCTGTGGTTAGTTACACTGAGTCAGTGGGAGATTGGTCATCAATGTGGTTTTGCATTGCCTGGACGCCGGTCAGGATTTTCTTCTGGTGTCCGGCCAGGGACACTCCGATCCTCTGAAGGTCCCTGGTGAAACATGCAAGAAAATGCAGATGAGACATGCTTTTGGGGTCGATACAATATGGCATTCTTCTGTACTGGGAATACTATGGCTAGTGGCTACCCTACCCATGTGCGAAAGAGAGGCCGCTTTGATCGGATTCAATACCGAATTCAGAAAAATACAAAAGCCACTTAAATAAATTATTAGATTTTAAGTATAGATGCAACCGATACTGATGTTTAAAATAACAATTCAGCCGATAGCCAATGCTGATGTACTGTATGCTTATCAACAACAGATAAATATCGGATACTGCCATTGGTTAATGTCAGTTTTATTTGCCGATACAGATAACGACCGAAGGCGATAACAGCAAATATCGGCCAATACCGATTTGTGGCCGATACATCTCTAAGTTTAAGACATAAGCACAGGGACAAACACAAATACACCAATAGAATACTGTGTTATAGGATGATGCATGCACAGACAGACAGACAGACAGACAGACAGACAGACAGACAGACAGACAGACAGACAGACAGGTGGACCTACTCGGCAGTGAGTTCACTGATGAGGGGCAGAGAGGTGAACCCTAAGCCCAGGAAGGAGTCACGGTACTGGGTCATCTTCAGCGCGTCCAGCCAGTCTTCCACTGAACTCACCCTGCTTAGGTCTGGAGCTACACGGTCCAACAAGGGATGGTTGTTGGTAGGACTGTACAGTGTGTGTGTGTGTGGGGGGGGAAGAAAAGAGTTGTCACTAACAGAGGTGAGCAAGCCACAGACATGTCTGTGAATTGTGCTCATGTATAACTTTGGTGATCGGTGTTGGTGATCTCTCTCTCTCTCTCTCTCTCTCTCTCTGTACTCACCCATCAGACATGTTGTTGAGGCCTGCTTTGAGAGATGCTGGGTTTCGCATCATCTTGTCTAGCATGCTGACGACGTCGGGGAACTTTGGCCTGGTGTTCCTGTCCTTCTGCCAGCAGTCTAGCATGAGCTGGTGTAGCACTAGTGGACAGTCCATTGGAGCTGGAAGCCTGAAGTCCTGTTCTATGGCATTTATTACCTGAGGCAGAGAGAGAGATGGAGCGAGAGAGAGCGAGAGAGAGAGCGAGAGAGAGAGAGAGAGAGAGAGAGAGAGAGAGAGAGAGAGAGAGAGAGAGAGAGAGAGAGAGAGAGAGAGAGAGAGAGAGAGAGAGAGAGAGAGAGAGAGAGAGAGAGAGAGAGAGAGAGAGAGAGAGAGAGAGAGAGAGAGAGAGAGAGAGAGAGAGATGGAGAGGGAGCGGGAGAGAAAGAAAGATTGAGAGAGAGAGAGAGAGAGAGAGAGAGAGAGAGAGAGAGAGAGAGAGAGATTGAGAGAGAGAGAGAGTGAGGGGGAAGAATGAGGTGATGTGAGAGAAAACGTGAGATTTCAACAGAACTGCACAGTAAAATCCTCAGTGTTGACTACACTTGTACACTGACGCTGCCTTAGTTACAAATTAACATTGACAATTTTGCTGTGTATCATTTTGAGTTAAAAGTTAGGGCCACAATTTAAACAGAGAAAAGATGAATAAAGATTTGTAATGGCCGCGCCTACCATCTTGTTTTGAAACACTTTTCCAAACACTTTTTCAAATAGCATAATTGAAATGATTTACCTCAGAATGTCACTTTGCGAAGACACGGTGGGTATAATTGTATTCATCACTGAGCTGCGCTGAGTGTTTCATTTGCATTTGGCTTTGTGCATTCATTAGGTCTACATCAATGCAGCTGAACAACAAATGGAAACAGGAACCTGTATTCCAATGGATCCAATTTAGTTTTTATTTAGTCACAAGCTCTTGTTAATACGTTTCATTGGTTCAATATTAATACGTAATTGAACACGTAACCACTTTCAATTTTACTTTGTTTTAAAAGAATTGGCGTGTTATGAGCTTGCAGATTGGCTATTTTTGCAACTTTAGAGAGAAAATGTAGTATGGTGACCAAGTAGTAGGTAATTCATTCACGGGGGTAGAAATATGGAGAGGTTTGTGCCTGACAGCGACGGTTTACTTTGTGCCATTCACAAGGTAAACAGAGATAACCCTAGAAAGCCTGCAGGTTAATTGACTCATTGCTTGTGCCACAAACGATTGACATTGCAGAATAGAACAGAATCCTAGAACATTATGTATATAAGCCTTTTGCCGTTTCCCATAACTATGGTCTGAAATAGTTTTAAACCCAGTGTCAAGGTTTCTTTGGTGACTAATGACAACAATATTGCATCTCACAGCATTCCCTCTCTATCTCTTACTCTTCATCTCTCTCTCTCTCCCGATCTCTTTCTCTGTGTGTCTCTCTCTGTGTCTCTCTCTCTCTCTCTCTCTCTCTCTCTCTCTCTCTCTCTCTCTCTCCCTCTCATATTCGAACAAAGCAATAACACCATCAAAAATACGCATTCTAAACATTTTCTTCCCAACATCTCAAGTAAAATTGTCATTTTAGTGCACCCGTCAGCATACCTATAAAGCTTTAGCTAACAGTAAGCTGGCAGAGAGTGGCACGTCCACAAAGTGCTGTGCTAGGTGGATTCGTCTCCTCGCCGTGTGAACTCTGGTTGACCCCGCACACACTTTTCTGGCTTTGTGCCGCATAATTTCTCTCTAAGCACCGCTTGTCAATCAAGACATACGTAGCCTCGGCAGCTTGTGTGGTGCGACATCACACGTCTCTTTCATGGTTAATTTATGTCGACCACAGCACCTGTAGTGATTCCTCTGACAATAGATTGGTCTTTGTTCCATGAAAGCATGTGTACGCTTGCATGTACTGTAGCATGTATTCTCTCGTGTGTGCCTGGCATGGCTGTGTGTGTGTGTATACCGTGTGCGTGTGTGCGTCTGTGTGTGTGTACTAGAGTATGTGTGGATGGGTTCATGCATAGTTAATGCTACAGCAGACCCATGCTGCGGAAGGCAGCCTCCACACACTCTTTCTTCCATCATTATATGCACCTTCTGCACCATCTTATGAAACAGGTGCACAAAAGTTTTTTTTCAGCTTGAGACCCAAAAAATACATTTTTTTTTGTCTCGTCTGGGATTCAAACTTATGCAAATGCATTATGAATGAATCACTTACAGTATGCCACATTTCAACAATAACAGCCTCACACAACGCAATGCGTTTTGTTCTGAAAATGTTTGGAAAATAAATGTCATTTGTTTTGTTTTTTGTTTTTTTTATAAAAGCTTGTCCATCCTTATACGAGCTCTTTGTCTCCTGCCACATTTAGAGAGGATCCGAGGTGGGGAGTTGGGGAAGGAGAGAGGTGGGGAGTTGGGGAAGGAGAGAGGTGGGGAGTGGGGAGTTGGGGAAGGAGAGAGGTGGGGAGTTGGGGAAGGAGAGAGGTGGGGAGTTGGGGACGGAGAGAGCTGGGGGCACGCCTTAGTCTGACGTCCCGTAGTCCGACATACGTGGCCAGTTAAGACTCACCCGTGGCTTACTGGCTTCCACGTGCAGTTAGGGTTAGAGCTATGGATAGTAATGTCAGCCTATACGTCAGACTAACACTACACACCCGAAGAGAGGGAGTGTGTGTGTGTGTGTGTGTGCGCGTCTGCTTTGTCTTTCCTTTCACAAATGCCAAATGTATTGGCTAACGGTTAGCCAATGCATTTGGCATTTGGGAACAGATTTCCTGAACATTCTCCCTCCCCCATAGCGTCAAAGCTTTTACAAACAAAGCAATTTCTTTAATCAGTGCATAATTGTAATTTTCTCAGTTAGGAAAGAAAATGTAATCAAAAAGAAAATGATTTAAGGCTTCAATCCAGCTTCAACTGAATTAAATACTAAGCTGAAATAAATAAAAGTGGGGGAGGAATTTTCTTGTTTTTGTTTCACTTGGGGATTTACCAGATGCAGCATCCACACGTAGTCTGATTACTAGGGGATCAGATTGATCTCAAAAGATGTCAAGGCCTGGCTAATTGCAGTTGGTGTTAAGTGATGAAAATAAATGTGGAAAGAGTAACACATGAAAACACCTAACTAAGGGAGTGTGATAAATGAGAAAAGGAGGTTGCGCATCAGCAATGGTTTTCAGTGGAGTGCTAAACCCAAATCCAGTATACATAAAAAAATTGGAATTAAAAACATTCCAAAAAGGTAGCACATCCAAAAATTAAATAAATGGCGGACAAAGAAAGTACTCACATTTCCATTTCTTTATATGGCCCTATTTTAAGGGAGTGTGATGTTGAAACACAATAATCACACTAGAGACACTGATCTCCGCCAGGCCAAGGCAGGCCAAGGCAGGGGGTGCAGCCGTCAGCTGCGGTGCCGTGTCATTAGTCCAATGGCTTATTATTCCATTGGTCCGACTCATGCATTACTAACCCTATCCCTGACCGCACGTGAAGCCATGTAGTCGGAATCATGGGCAGTCCCCGTCAGCTGCGGGGGTAAATACAGTTTGTACGACAAACATACAAACTCAGCGCATCGCGCTGTGAGCTTGTAGATGAGCTATTTAGATTTTTTTTAAGATAGTTCTGGGGCTTTTTGCCTTTATTGATAGGTTGACAGGAAACGGGGCGAGAGATGGGGGAAAGACACGCAGCAACGGTCGTCGGGATAGGGACTTGAACCGCAACACGCTGTCAGGCATGTACTGTAGCATGTATTCTCTCGTGTGTGCCTGGCATGGCTGTGTGTGTGTGTATACCGTGTGCGTGTGTGCGTCTGTGTGTGTGTACTAGAGCAGCCTATAGGTGCCCGGACCGCTAAGCCGGCCCAGGCCTTCAGAGAAGATATTTAAAGTGTAGAGAAAACACAGAAGAAAACACTAGTATTGAGCCCTGAGGGTCTGCAGTCAACCAAGTTTAGGGTTTAAGTGGTTTAAACATCAAGGCTGTTCTGAAACGACATGCTGTGACTGACAATAGAGGAAACACACACACACACACACACACACACACACACACACACACACACACACACACACACACACACACACACACACACACACACACACACACACACACAAAGCGTGCAGTGACGTACATCCTGATTGCTCATGTCCCAGTAAGGCCTCTCTCCGTATGACATCACCTCCCAGGTGACGATGCCATAACTCCACACATCTGAGGCTGAAGTGAACTTCCTGTAGGCTATAGCCTCCGGAGCGGTCCACCTCACTGGGATCTTACCTCCCTGAGAGAGAGAGAGAGAGAGAGAGAGAGAGAGAGAAAAGACAGGTTACACTTACACTCTCTTGTCATATGGTAAATATCATCACTGCAGGTCTATCTCCGTATTTCGTGTTTTTTTTAATGTTTTTTCATAAATTAATTCCCAATTAGCTGGTGTGTGTGTGTGTGTGTGTGTGTGTGTGTGTGTGTGTGTGTGTGTGTGTGTGTGTGTGTGTGTGTGTGTGTGTGTGTGTGTGTGTGTGTGTGTGTGTGTGTGTGTGTGTGTGTGTGTGTGTGTGTGTGTGTGTGTGTGTGTGTGTGTGTGTGTGTGTGTGTGTGTGTGTGTGTGTGTGTGTGTGTGTACCAGTGAGCTGGTGTAGGTGGGGTCAGAATCCTCCTCCAGATAGCGTGATAAGCCAAAGTCAGACACCTTGCACACCAGGTTACTGTTGACCAGGATGTTTCTAGCTGCCAGGTCTCGATGCACATAGCTCATCTCTGCCAGGTACCTGCAAGGAAACCCCAGTGTGAGTGTGTATGAGAGTGTGCGAGACACACACACACACACACACACACACACACACACACACACACACACACACACACACACACACACACACACACACACACACACACACACGTCTGTGCGTGTGCAAGCGTGTATGTGAGAATGAGAGTCCAAACTGCCAAGTTATAGAGTATCAAATAAATCTCTGATAAGATCCTCTCGTGCGCGCGCGCGTGTGTGTGTGCTTTTGCTGCCAAGACAACATGAAGTACAGTAAATCTTCTGTGTGTGCGTGTTGTATCACAGTGTAATGGACACACACAGGAGGTGTGTGTGTGTGTGTGTGTGTGTGTGTGTGTGTGTGTGTGTGTGTGTGTGTGTGTGTGTGTGTGTGTGTGTGTGTGTGTGTGTGTGTGTGTGTGTGTGTGTGTGTGTGTGTGTGTGTGTGTGTGTGTGTGTGTGTGCATGTTGTGTTGCATACCTCATGCCAGATGCAATACCCCTCAGCATCCCAACCAGCTGGATGACAGGGAACTGTCCGTCATTTTGCTGTAAAAAGATATGAGACACGGGATTAGTTTGATTGACATTTTTCATGCTTAATCACTAGAGGAGAAACTTAAAGCATTTTCAATCTTTTGAGACGGGCCGGGGTCCATGGCTAAATACAGTACATATCATTTTGGGGATCCTTGGCATGAAAAAGTTTGTCAAAAATAAATAAAAATAAATACGGCTATTATTATATGGCCGTTTTTAGCCCAAGGAGTGTTTTTCGTGCAAAACGAAGAATGCTTGCAATTGATTAAAAATCATGAAAACATGATCACAGATTTTGAAATGTTTTCCTTATATACAGTAGGTTAATGGTATGGTCACATATAAACCCTTATAAAAATAATTACTCAATGATGACAGCCGGTCAGCAGCTGGATTCATGAATGTATGTACAGTATATAGACATTATTTTAGCCCCATAAAATAAAACGATTTTTCCCACTCCACGCTGCCGGACTACTAATTTTGTGAGTCACCAAAGGCCTGTATTCTCTTTGCCAAAACATTTGCCATTTTACTGTTCTACTGTGAGACTTCTGCACTAGACACGCTCCTATAAATACCCTCAATGTCACTACTGACACAGCCACATTGTATTGTGTGTGTGTGTGTGTGTGTGTGTGTGTGTGTGTGTGTGTGTGTGTGTGTGTGTGTGTGTGTGTGTGTGTGTGTGTGTGTGTGTGTGTGTGTGTGTGTGTGTGTGTGTGTGTGCGTGCGTGTGTGCATTTTTATTCGTGCCTCTTTGTAGAGCTGTGTGTGTGTGCATTTGTTGTTGTGTATGTGCAATTTGCAGATCCAACCATGCCTTTGATGCTTCTATGGACTAATCCTCGGCAGGCAAAGCTCTCTTCTAGGTACCCACAAACAAACAAGTGCGCACGCACGCACGCACGCACGCACGCACGCACGCACAGTCGCACACGCACACGCACACGCACACACACACATTGATCCTCTGGGTCTTGAGCATGCAGGATGGTCACACAAGGAAAGGAACAGCGCTGGGATCGATCCTATAGTGTGTGTGTGTGTGTGTGTGTGTGTGTGTGTGTGTGTGTGTGTGTGTGTGTGTGTGTGTGTGTGTGTGTGTGTGTGTGTGTGTGTGTGTGTGTGTGTGTGTGTGTGTGTGTGTGTGTGTGTGTGTGTGTGTGTGTGTGTGTGTGTGTTGGCAGAGGATCTCTGAGTCAAAAGGGGTCATACTGTGAGACATGAACATCAAAGTGTTGCTTTTTCTGTCTCCCGACAGTTAAAGAGAAAGGAGGGCAGGATCAAAGAAATGGACAGACAGACAGACAGACAGACAGACAGACAGACAGACAGACACTTAAAGAGACAAGAGATCATGCTTATATTTCTCTTTCTATCCATCCATCTATTGTATCAATATAAAATATATGTTTTAACATAATTTGCGTTAATGCGCGTGTGTGTGTGTGTGTGTGTGTGTGTGTGTGTGTGTGTGTGTGTGTGTGTGTGCGTGTGTGTGTGTGTGCGTGTGCGTGTGCGTGTGCGTGTGTGCGAGTCACTCAC
Organism: Electrona antarctica; assembly: GCF_951216825.1. Lineage (NCBI taxonomy): Eukaryota > Metazoa > Chordata > Actinopteri > Myctophiformes > Myctophidae > Electrona > Electrona antarctica. Next base: position 21,314,085 of record NC_136812.1, read on the forward strand.
CCTGAGGAATGAGTCCAGCGCACCGTTCTCCATGAACTCGGTGATGATCATTGTGGGCCGGCTCTTGGTGACCACGCCCTCCAGCCTGATGATGTTGGGCTGGTCAAACTGGCCCATGATGGACGCCTCGGACAAGAAGTCCCGCCTCTGCCTCTCGGAGTAGCCCACCTTCAGGGTCTTGATGGCCACGGGCAGCTCCTTCTTCCCCACCAGCTTCAGACGACCCTTGTACACCTCCCCGAACTCCCCTGAGGAGGCACAATGCATAAACTACTGTATAGGGCATCCCAAATACATTAATGTCTCAGTGGGACCCAGTCGTATTATTACATTCTGAGTCTTGTTCACGAGTGAGGGGAGGACGGAGAAGGAGGTCAGCCGGAGAATCGGAGCGGCAGGGGCGTTATTGCAGTCGCTGTAACGCACTGTTGTGACGAAAAGAGAGTTGAGCCAGAAGGCAAAGCTCTCTGTCTCTTCGTTCCTACTCTCACCTATGGTCATGAAGTGTGTGTCATGACCGAAAGAATAAGGTCATGAATACAAGCGGCCGAAATTAGTTTTCTTCGACGGGTGGCTGGCATCTCCCTTAGAGATAGGGTGAGAAGTTCAGTCACGCGAGAGAGATTCGGAGTAGAGTCGCTGCTTCTTCACCTGGAAAGGAGCCAGCTTAGGTGGTTCGCGCATCTGGTTAGGATGCCTCTCGGGCGTCTCCCTAGGGAGGTCATCGATGCACGTCCCACTGGGAGGAGACCCCGGGGCAGACCAAGGCGCAGTTGGAGGAAACACATCGACTCACAGGCCTTGGAATGTCCCGGGATCCCCCAGGAGGAAGTCACTAATGTTGCCCAGGAGAGGGAAGTCTGGAGCTCTCTGGTGGAGCTGTTGCCCCCGTGACCCGACTACGGATAAGCGGTTGAAGATGGATGGATGGATGGATGAGCCTTATTATATCTACAAGCCCACAACTCGTTGTGAGCTTCTTGATCAGCTATTTTCACTATTTCTTTGGCAGTTTTAATGACATACTTTTTTGTTTTAGATTTTTTCTTCTTTTCTTTATTTTCTTTATATTATCATGTATATTTTTGGAAATCTTTTGAAATGACAATAAAACATTTAGTAGCAAATGAACATTTACTTGCGACCCTGAAATGGGCTTCGACCCATTGCGATAAACAACAACAATTGTGCACCAAAGCTGCATTACACACCCATTACACGGCTCCAAATCAATACGTATTTTTTGCGATGCTGCATGAGGACAGATTGTTATTTACAGCAACAGCTAGAAGAGAGGTTTGCCAGGGCAGGGAGAGTGATACAAATATACACGTTGTCATGTGGGAGCTGGCCAGTTGGACCACAGTCTGGTCAACACTGGACAGACACCTCCCTGGAGGAACAGGGAGTTCAGCGCCTTGTTCAAAGGCACTTTGATAGCAGCTGAAAGGAGAGCACCACTTTATTTATTTCCCCAACTACTTCTCTACATCTTATTGCCCAATTAGTCTCGCCCTAAATCCATCCTTGAACAAGACACCGAGCACAAGCCTGTCTGTCCTAAAGTCCATCCTTGCAGCGAGCACAAGCCTGTCTGTGTCTGTGTTACCCACTCAGTGTACGATGCCCTGATTAGAGTGATGTAGTCAGGGATATGGAGTGATATATCATTGCTGTTGGGCAGAAAACCTATGATCTGATTTTCACTTTTCGTGTTTCTTTCGTAAATTAACGCCCCACTTGATCATACTGCAAAAGCATCAAGCAGATCTGCAAGCTCGAAAACCGCTTTGAGCTTGTCGATGTACCACTTTTGCTATTTTTTTATTTGAATCCTTAAAAGTAACACTTTTGGGTTTCCACCCGAGTGACGAACGATATGGTGAAAAAGAAGATTGTGTCTGCTGGGCCAATTGTTCTCTCTGATCATGTCACTGGGTGGAAATTGACTGCAGCTTGGAAGTGCTGAAGCTTGGAAGTGCTGGCTCAATTCATGTGCCGTGTCCTCTTCCATCTCTCCTTTTGTTATTATTTAAATGACAATTCAGTTCGCCTCAAGTCAGACCAAAGGCCAGATCTCGACCCGTCTCTGTTCTCATGTCATGATCACACAAGTCAAGTTGCGATCAAGATGGATTTCTGTGAGTCCTCACTGCTTTGAGCATATTCAGCCTTGACCTTGAGTTTACGTCCACAGTAGGAGACAGGGATACATTTTGTCAAAATAAAAGCGCCCCATGCTGTGGGTGTGTGTGTGTGTGTGTGTGTGTGTGTGTGCAGTGTGTGTGTGTGTGTGTGTGTGTGTGTGTTGGCTGTCACTTCAAAATAAAAGCCCTAGTTCCAGAGATAAAATGGGGGTATGTGAATAATGTATGAGAGATGGGAGTTGGATGACAGGCTGTGTCATTCGCTCCCACTCTGATCTCTGCTCCACATCTCACAGCTCATTAAAAACAATCTAGTGCCACCAACGCGACGGAGACGGAGGGATGGCTGGATGGAAGGAATGAGCAGGAGAAGGGGTGGATGGGTAAAGAGGCGGTGAGAGCCAGTGTTGCCAGTGATTTTCAAGATAAACAATAAGCAACCAGGTCTACGAAAACAAGCCAAAAGAAGCGACTAGGGCTACGGCTTTTTGAAAATAGGCGATCTACAAGCTCACAACGTGACAACACGTAGATTGGCTATTTTCAAAAAAGTAAAAATACTGTACAGGTCTCAATTGTTCATAAATAATGTTTCTTTTGAGTGGATCCAGCCGGCTCCATTCACTGCCATGTATTCATGGAACTTCCGGTGCGAGATTTGGCTCCCATGAAAGTGTCCATGAAAGTGCCCAGTCACGTGACCATGACCTTTCCTTCTCTAAGCTTCCTTGTGACTAACCAGGCCGTGTATCCCCCATAGAGCGTCGCAGTCCCGCCCCCTGTCATGACGACGCCAGGCCCAGGAAATTAATCCCAATGCATTTTTCCCATAGACATTTCAAAAAGTATTTATTTAAAGACGGTTACGCCGTGGACAAAGCCAACTCCAGTCGTGACAAATCATGACAATAAACACAATATTTTGGACCAAACAAACAATTACACAGAAGAAAAACAACAAAAAAAGTGTTAACCTGCCGTTTTTTTTCTACTTTCTAATTCTTTGTTTGGCCCAAAACATTGTGTTTATTGTCATGATTTGTCACGACAAGAGTTGGCTTTGTCCGCAGCGTAACCGTCTTTAAATAAATACTTTATGAAAAGTCTATGAGGAAAATGAACGGAGAATCATTTCCTGGGCCCTGGTAGGGGGCGGGACTGCGACGCTCTATACAGCTGTTGTTGTTGGGCATGGAGGAGCAGCATCGCCCAGCGGTAGCATCAGCATTAGCTTAGCTTGTTTTCATGTTTTATAAGGTCCTAAACCTCCTAGTTTGTCTCATTTTGAGCAGAAAAAGGACAAATAAGCGTGCACATCGGATCCGTATCTAGGTCTAACATGCAAGTTAAAAATAAATAAAAATGAAAATATTCTTTTTAATTACTGGATTAAATTAAATTAAAGACGAGTTCCCTCTATCTGGCAGAGGCAGGTTGTGAAGAGAAAATTGAGGTCCCGCGATTGTGTTAAACAACATTAGGAATAAAGGCCAAATCAGCAACTACCCTTTAGAAATAAGCCCAAAACAACGCAGTAGTTTAGTAGAAAGTAGAAAGTACTCATTATGCAGAATGTCCCAGTTTTCAAATGTATAAAACTAGAGGTTAATGCACTTTCGGCGCACCCATCATGCGCCTGTAACCCTACCGACTCGACTCGCGTGTCACGTGATCGGCCGTAGCCAATCGGAAGAAGGAAACACAGGCGTCCAGTTCCTGTTTCTGCGCCGTGGAATCTAGGCTGCATCCGTGGTGATTGAACAGAACGCAGACGTTCTGGGATAATTTACTATGTCGAGGACGGTTACTATATTAGCGCTTCTGAAGAGAAATAGACGTTTTAGACAGAGGGAGTGAGTAATGGCGAATTTGAGAAACGGAAGCTGCAAAAGCTGGGTTGAAAACGCAGAGGTAAAGTGAGTGATGTCAGAGCACAGAGAGAAAGAGAGAGAGGGAGAGAGAGAGAGAGAGAGAGAGATGCAAAATAGAGACAATAACAGAAGAGACGGCAGAGAGGGAGAGGTGGTAGGTTGGTTTTTTATAAGCCCCTTGGGGATTTTTATCTCACCTGCACAATCCACAATCACATTTTATCTTCACTTGCATTTGTGAGTTTTTAGCATTTTATATGCACAGACATGCTCTAAGTGGCAGAACCTTGCGGGGGTGATGGAGGTGGGTTTCTTTCAGTGCACAATCAGAGAGAGAGAGAGAGAGGGGGGGGGGGGTGAAATCACACAGAGAGACAATCAGAGAGAGAGAGACAGAGAGAGAGAGAGAGAGAGAGAGAGAGAGAGGTGAAGGTGATTGGCACAGCAACAGAAAAGGATGGAATCGCAGAGACAGAGGGAGATAATAAACAGAGAGAATAGAATAGAGAGAGGTAGACAATTGTAGACGAATCCTCCCTCTCATACTGCAGCAGGTGAGAGCTGCCATGGAGCATTGAGTTGCCGTGTATTGTAGGCCTTCATTTCAAATCTGTCTCCCGTTTTCTAAATATCGTATTTTTTATTTATTTTTGCAAGCCAAGTGTGCAGAGCAGACACTCGGAATGCATCAGTCTTTTACTCGTCTTGATGTTTGGATGAAAACCAACATGTTTTATATTAGTGTTGTCGCAGAGCCGCAGACCAGTAAATCAGGGCACAATTATGACATAAACAGCCATTCTTGGGCACAGGCAACAATGGCATACAGTATCAATTCAACACATTCACACCAGATGTCCAGACAAACATTTTTTTAATAAGCTGCATTTCTTTGACTAAAAACTCTGACTTATGACGCCAGTCTTGTCTTTCGATGTGAGAGGCTGCCAGACTTTAGTCGTTTCAAAGTCTTTGCAAAGTGTTCCAGTGTGTGGTAGATGTGGTACTGTGGTCTTTTAAAAGTCTTTTCACGGTGCCATGGCAGGCATTTATTCCTGCATGCATAAAAGCCTCATTTGTGTTTGTGTCGGGTGTCGGGTATGACCCCCATGCAGTCACCTTTGAATGCCATGTTCACTTTGCTCGAGTAAGGGTTAAGGCAGGATCAAAGTTTGAGGAATGCTAAATTGTAGTTTTAACTTCTGAAACATAGGTTGTCATTACAACACACATGGTAATACCGTATATATCCTGATAACAAGCCAAGGCAAGCCAAGCCAAACATTAAACTTTTAGTCTCACAATAAAGTTCAGCACTGCAGTCCCCCCCTCTCCCTCCTTAAACTTTCTCTTGGCATCAATCTAAAGAGGCAGACGGGTAGAACAAGACAGATGGACTGGTATCTATGCAGGTAGGCAGACAGACAGGCACATAGATGTATCTGTCTAGCTTCAGCCTTCATGTGGATGAATGGGTGGACGGGTGGATGAATGCACAGTCAACCATCCAGTAAACACACTATTTATTACCACACCGACGGGGAGCAGTGGGGCATTGCCAGATAGAATGTGGAGGACACGCACACACACACGCACGCACGCACGCACGCACGCACGCACGCACGCACGCACGCACGCACGCACGCACGCATGCACGCACGCACGCATGCACGCACGCACGCACGCACGCACACAAACACATACACATACACATACACACAGTGTTAATTACTATACCTGCTCCGATGACTTCCTCGATTTTCACCCCGGAGGGATCGATTTCCTTGGCGAACTCGTGGACGGCCTCGTTGGGGTCCTCGTACGTGAAGGGGTCTATGTAGATCTTGACCCCCGGAGAACTGTGACCCTCGGAGAGGGTGGGGAAGGTCACGGTGGGGGCGGTGCCGTTGAACATGTCAGGCCTCAGGGTCACCTCTGGAGGGAGGGCAGAGTGTGAGTCAATGTAAATACTGTGACTCGTATTCCATATTGGAGATGTATTGTATACTGATTCTCAACTTGGGAGACCCCCAGGGCTCCTTGAGGGAGTTCCAGGGGGTCACCCCATCTGCCAGTAGACTTGGGTGAGGTGCTGGAGTCAAAATGAAGCCAGATGAAGCCTCCACACATTCAAAACTGTGCAAAATCATATTTTTATTTTATTTTTGAGGGCCTCCAATACATGGCTTTTGAAGATTACGTCATATGGCCAAGTCTATGGGATTCTTAATGTTTGTTTACAGCAGTTATGACGTAAACCGTTTGCCAGCCAAGTCTATGGTGTTTAATGTTTGTTTAGGCAGTAAATGACATAAGATGTCATATGGCCAATACATCTTGCGGCCCTTTTTAAAGCGAACATTTGTAACTCAAATTTTTGCTTCTGGAGGTCCGGGTCTATATCTGTTAGATGGGGAGTCATATCATGTTGGGTGGTCCTTGACATGAAAAGGTTTAAGAAGCACTGCAGTAGATAGCAGCAGGAGAAAACAGCAGTACCTCCTCCTGGGTTGTACTGCTGCAGTTTGTCTCCATAAACACTCTGCTTCAACTGTCTCCTCCTGTAGACACACGCAAGCACGCACGCACGCACGCACGCACGCACGCACGCACGCACGCACGCACGCACGCACGCACGCACGCACGCACGCACGCACGCACGCACGCACGCACGCACGCACGCACGCACGCACACACACACACACACACACACACACACACACACACACACACACACACACACACACACACACACACACAAAGAACACATTGTTACTTTACGAGTGGGAATTAACCTTATGCAAGTCCAAAACTGTTACGCAAGAAACACTTTCGGGGTTTTTATGTGTGTAATATGTAATATATTTTACTAGTATTTCAAAATGCCTGTGATGTCACAGGCATTGGTCTCAATTCCTTCCTGGACTACATGTTGTCTCAGTAAGACAGCCCTCCCCCTCTCCACAAGGAGGAGCAGTGAACCAAAGCATTTTGGTCATTGTAGGAATTCAGCAATCCAGTCAACCTAGGCAAACACAGGCTACTTTTTTTTTTGTGGTGCAAAATTCAAATTGCGCTACTGTTATTGTTATCTACTACAAATACTATTAACATTGAGTGACTGCAGCTTCTTCGAGTGGTGAAATGTCCCTTTGACACTGTGGAGCAGAGCTGTGTACAAACTTCTCATCTTTTTACAACTCGTCGTAGCATATTGAGAGTCCTAGTTGAAATGTGTCAACAAGGTCCTTGCATGAACACAGAGTCCCACATAGACTGGGAATCACTCATCATATAACTTACTTATCACACATCATATTACTTATCACACGTACTTATCACTTATCACTCATCGCATGGCCACGGGAAGATATTTACAGTAGGAGGTGCTGAACGTTCATTAGGGGGTGATGCGTGAAATAAATTTGTCACGCATTTTCACACAGAAAAGTGGCTTTTACTTTCCCCCTCCACACACATGAGCAAACTGACACAGGCAATTAACCAGTTTATTAGGCCTAGTAACAGAAATCTGTTTTGATCTAAATTATTATTATTATTCCCGTCCTGTCCGAGGGGGGGCTGTGCCTGCACGGGGGGAGGGGTGCTCCAGCCCCTCCAGAACCCCTACTTCCCTCAGCCATGTATCTACTGTAGGACAAATCCCGGATGGGCTAAATCAGGATGATCCCTACTTACTTGAGATTTTACTTGCAGCAAACAAAAAAAGCTATTACAAGAAACTGGTTACAAAAGAATTGTCCCACTGTTGACCTATTTATCGACATTGTGAAACAATTACATCTCTTAGAACAGATGAGCTATTCTTTGAGAGGGAAAACAGAGCTGGGTGAAAGAAGATTTGGGAAATGGACAGATTATGTTTGATAGCGGGGTGGACAGAGTGAATATGGGGCATGTCCTGCCTGTTGTTAATGAATGTAATGATTTCAAAATCCTGTAAAATGTATTGTTGTCACTTGTTGCTGTACATCCCATGACCTCTTCAGTTTATTTTTATTTTATTACTGTTTGTGTTTGTTTGTGTGTGTCTTGCATATTTCAAAAATTCTAAAATAAAGAGTTTAAAAAAAAGAAAACATTAATAATTTCACAATTTAATTAACTCAGTTAACTCAGTTATTTTGACAGCCCTAAGAAGAACATGAAAAAAAAAGAAATACGGAGATACAGCAATGATATTACATCACATGTAGAAGGAGAGATGAATAGAGTTTTGTGGTCACAAACGGACATGCGTATAAAGAGACAGCTGGGTGGACATGTTGAGGTGGACAGATGGTGTTTACACTATATAAAACAAACATTTGTGTGTGTGTGTGTGTGTGTGTGTGTGTGTGTGTGTGTGTGTGTGTGTGTGTGTGTGTGTGTGTGTGTGTGTGTGTGTGTGTGTGTGTGTGTGTGTGTGTGTGTGTGTGCGTGTGTGCGTGTGTGTGTGTGCGTGCGTGTGTGCGTGCGTGCGTGCGTGCGTGCGTGCGCGCGTGCGTGCGTGCGCGTGCGTAGGGTGACACATGCAGTCCTGTTTAATGTAACAATGACGCACAACGTGTGCATGTGTGTGTGTGTGCGTGTGTGTGTTACCTGGTACAGATGATGGCGATAGCCACCAGGGAGACGATGCACACTCCACCGACTAATGAACCTGCTATCAGGGAAAGCTGCTGTCCGAGCTCTGACTTATACTCATCTGGAGACACACACACACACACACACACACACACACACACACACACACACACACACACACACACACACACACACACACACACACACACACACACACACACACACACACACACACACACACACACACACATATATGACTCATCTAGAGAAGCATCTAGAGAAGCACAGATACGCACACGTGTGAGTTAAACTACTGATTCTCATGCTGACAGCCAGTGTTGTACCCGAACGATCGTTCACGAACTCGTTCATACTTTGGGTGAACGTGAACTGAACGTACTGTATTTCTGCTTGATGAACGTTATTGTGAACGTGTTCATTTCTGGCGTGTGTGAACGTCACTTTCTCACGTTCAACTTCGTTCAAGAGTGAGTGTTTCCATAGAGCCTTCCAGGCGAAATCCCCGGCACTAAAACACACCCTAAACATGCCTTAATATCTAGCGAAAACCCCACCAATAAGTGCTTATCCGACACAAATTAACTAATCTTTCTCAGCTGTCACTGGAGCGTGCATCTGCATCTACTGCATGATGATCCACGCAGCACGCAGACAGACAGCAGACACTGTCCCAACTCCCAACACAAACACTGAGGGAACTTGTTGTTGTTTGATTAAACATAATGTGCCACGAAAAATAGCTTCCTATAGCTTAGTTGGTTATTATTGCGTCGAGGAGGTATGTGTCCATAATATCACCACGAACGGCCAACAAAAGACATCTCTCTTCCACAGTGAGTGAAGGGCAGTGATGCCTGATTTATTCTTCGTCGTACAATGTGTTCCGTGCTGAAAATAAATCTACAAGCTCTTGTATATCAGCTATTTTCAGCATGCGGAGATGCAGGCTCTGAGAACATTCAGAAACTTTTGCCTTCATAATAAAAGCATGCATGCCTTCATAATAAAAGCATGCAGCTTTCACAAGTGTGCCCATATAGACAAGGAAAATAATTAAGAATTCGTTGGCATTTCACATAGCAAAAGAGCATTTTTTGTAAAATGTAAAAAAAAATATTGTATTGTAAAAGTTGTCACTTCATTAATCCCAAAGTTGTTTTTTAAGGTTTGGACTTAATTTGGAATAAAGTCTGCGGTTTTATATGGCTATGGGCTGTGGCAATAATTTAAAAACAAAGAACGAAAAATAACTATAATAGTAGAACGATGAACTTTAGTTCAAAATTTTGAATGATGAACTGTGAACTGAACTAGTTCATAAAAAAAGAACTTTCCCAACAATGCTGACAGCCCTGTCAGCACATATATGGAAAAACACTTAATATTACCCACACAATGATGGTCTGCACTCACTCCTTCCCCATTATTCCCACACATACAATACAAATCCAAGCCATGCCCCATACCGCCGCCTTACCGTCTGTGAGTGTCTGGAAGAGCATGTCTTTGCTGTAGGCGCCGTAGCCAGCCACGGTGCGGGCCCTCACCTGGACCACGTAGCCCGTTCCTGGCCTCAGGCCCTCCAGAACCACACTGGAGGTCCCGCTCTGGACCACCGAACTGTTCAGCACAGATGACTGGGCCTGGGGAGGGTTGTTGAGTGTGGTACGGTGGTGGTGGTGGGGGTTATGGAGGGATAGAAGAGGGACATTTTAAATGATATAGAAATAATTGTTCCTTAAACCGTTAAGAACTGAGGCCGATTCTATGACGCCTTCTAAATCAGTTTTTCGTTGCCAGGGCCCCCATAATGATATGTATTTGGCTCTGGACCCCCATCTGAAAATGCATGTAAAAAGATTGTCAATAACACTTTAAAGATTTTTCAAAAAATCATCAAAAATAGCAGATGTAAAAGTGTCATGCTGTGAGCTTGTATATCTGCTATTTTTGAATATCCAACGCTAAAACCTAAAATGACACAGATGCTTTTCCGGTATATATTGATGGGTTAATAACATTTCAGTCAAGACTGTTAGTTGCTGATACTAATTGTGGTTTGGGAACGGCAAGGCTCAGCTGTTAGCAAGCTGTACAGGTTGGGTTGTTGAGTGAGACCTTTCAAGCCAGGAGGGCCAGTTGTCCCATTAGTCGGTCGGTCTGAAATCAATAGCATGGTAATGGTAAGATGAGACGTTGAAAGGATAAGTATGAGCCTTAGGGAAACATCTGTGTGCAGAGGTAATACACCCTGTTTTGTCCTCTTAACATCCAAACTTTTCTTCTTTTTTTGAGCGGTGCCTAACCGCTCCAATGACTGGCCATGTGTGTATGTCTGTCTGTCTGTTTGGAGTATGGCGTTTTTTTGTACACTCAGGACATAAACTCTGATAACAAGCAATCATTTCGCTACATCCTATGTATTGGTAAAAAATTATAATAATACAAATGATAACCAGAACGCAAAAAGGATACTATACATGTCTCAGAGATTATAATACATTAAACACGTGACAATATGTGAGAAATGTATTTGAGAATGTTAGGGCAGAAATGTATTTGAGAATGTTAGGGCAGATTCACACTGAGTCAGTTTGATTCAAACTCTGAATCTGCCCATAATCCGGATGGAGCTGGGGAGGAGATGGGTGAATTTTAAGCCTCCAAAGTGATGATGAATCACGGAACAGCAGCAGGAGAGCAGCCTCACAGTTATCATCAGTGGGGTTGAGTACGCCATGTAAACACTTGACATTATGCTGTGTGAATTATGATTTGTTTGCCTGATTGGTTTTCGCTATTGAAGTGGTCCAATCACCAGCTTCAAGGCAGGTAGTTTCTGGACTGAACATACCGTTCCGTTCACTTTGAGCAGTAGTGTTTCACAGCAGCCGACAAAAACTGTCTCTTTGCACTGCATTTCGAACTATATTTGCTTCTTTTGATGCTTTTGTGTAACGCTATGAACAAGTAGGGCGTTAATTTACGAAAAAACACAAAGTTAGACTGCGACGATAACCACGTTTATATACTGTCTACGGTATATTATATCATTTTAATCTTATGGTCTCTGTATGACTGCCTGTTCATTGTACCTCTTTGCTCCATCCTTATCCCTCTATTCTCACTGTCAGGCCCTCCAGCTGCCTTCATTAACTTTCATCCATCTACCAACTGTATCCTCTCTCTCTCTCTCTCTCTCTCTCTCTCTCTCTCTCTCTCTCTCTCTCTCTCTCTCTCTCTCGTTCTTTGTCTGCTTGCTCTCTCTCTCTTGTCTGGTTTACCCTTATCTACCTTCCCTTCCTTTCCCCCTAAAGAAAGAAGGCCGTCAGACAAACAAAACACAGCACCCCACCACACACACGCACAAATGCAAGCATGCACAGTCACACATTCATAAACACCCACGCATCCTATACCGTAAAAAACGTTCTTGAGATTGAGTTTTCATGTAGCTCATTATAGACAACGGACCTTTCACCTCACCTTCCCCCTACTTGCAATCCCCCCACACACACACACTCGTTCTCTGCTCCCCTCTCTCTCTTCCTCCTAACGATAATGAGGTTTCACTACTGTATGGCGCCCTGATAGAGAAAAGAAAGGTAGATAAGGCCAGGGGGAGGGGGAGGGGCCTGCTGAATGTTAGAAGTGGTATAAGGGTTTCAGGATATTCACATTCTGTGATCACACGCGCCGCACGCGTGTATATATACAGTATGTGTGTGAGTGCCGTGTGTGTGAGAGGGAATAATTATGTATACCGCCTGAAAAGCCTAGATTACACCACTGGTCGAGGACACAGGAGCGTCAGACAATGATGATGGTGAGGGATGCTGAAGGAGATAAAGGAGAAGGAATGGTGGGGACAGGTCAGGCGAAAGGGATGGTGGGGACAGGTCAGGAGAAAGGAATGGTGGGGACAGGTCAGGAGAAAGGAATGGTGGGGACAGGTCAGGAGAAAGGGATGGTGGGGACAGGTCAGGAGAAAGGGGGAGGCAAAGCCTAATGGGGTTACGTGGCACACTGGCACTGCATTGGGAGGCAGAGGTGTTAAGTACTTAAGTAAAACCGCAGTGCTTTGTTGACTTAAGTACCAGTGGCAAGTGCAGTGTGCATTATCGCTGACGCCAGGTGGGGGATGGGGGCGAACATTTAGACATTGCTTGTTCCCCTTTTTGAGTTACATGGCTATAGACAGCCATGTGTGTCCCTGGGTCCCTGGCTGGGTCGGTCTGTCTGTCTTGAGCACGAAATAACGTTTGGTTGGTTTTCACAACCATGTGTCACTGTTGTGAACAGAACGGAACGGAACAGAACAGAACAGGGACCCCCTGGGGACCCCCACACGGTAACTCTGTCATTTCTCAACAATTTCGGATGTGGGGCAGCTCACCGGAACCGGGCCAGCCCCCTGGGCACGTTCCTGGGGGTCTGGATGTTCTGGGGACACAATAACTACTCATGCAAAACTACATTTCAATATTATCTATTTATTTCCTTTTATCTATCTGTGGTCGTGACACAAATCAGTTATGTCCATTTACGACTATAATCCCATAGGCCTATACAGTTGAATGCAGTAACTGAGGGTATGGTGGCAACGGTTTAAAAGCCACAATGAATCACTTTTAAAACCAATGTGTTCCATTTCATGGGCCCATCCGACATGCCAAAGGGGCAGGGCCTGCCCACAGTCCTCACATAAAATAAAGGTCAATGTGATGGGGCCCAGGGACCCCCCCCCCCCCTACTAAGTGCATAATAAGTTGTTGCTGTCGCATCGATACCTCTTATCTCCATATTTTTTATTTATTTTATTATGGCCCTACAGTAGTTGATGATACTACAGCCATCAAAACCATCAAAATTAGCAGATATACAATCTCAAAAACGTGGTGCAAAGAGGCGCACTTTAACCTTGTCATTATTTGAGTTTTTGATATGTGTGGTTTTTCAACCGAGACGAAGTACTATGGTTAGTTTGTACTTTGAGTTTGAATTGGAAATGTTGAAAAGAAATGGCACGGATACTGCAGGGAGATGTGAGGAAGGCAAAGAAAAAAGAGGTAAAGAATGTGTGTGTGTGTGTGTGGGGGGGGGTGGAGGGGGATTGTGAACCACAATGTTTGATATTGCAACATCCCCAGGAGGCTCTTGTGTTTCATTTAGCATGCTGTCGCTGGCAGCGTAGCCCAGAACCTTCAGAATCACTGTAACTACTATACCTGCGCAGAGGCATTAAAATGACAGGGTTGTGCTGGGAGGTGAAGCTAGGAAGGCTGAGCTCAGGGGGAGGGAAAGGATTTAGGGTTGGGGGGGAGAGGGTGTGGGGGGGCGGGGGCTTTAAGGTTGGTTAGGGGCAGTAGTCGGTCTAGGCATGCCTGGTCGACGGAGATAAGTAACGGGGGGCCAGAAGAACCTTGTCTCCCACTGCCATATCTAATTCGCTACATTCAAACCTGGTTATCATTAGTATGCTAGAAAGGAGGGGTGTGTGGAGGTAGGGCAGGAGGAGAGAAGGAATATATAAATCGTTTGGACTGGAGAAATGTTGGATAGTAAAATGTGATGGAGGGAGGAGAGAGGAAGGGAGAGACAGAGAAGCTAGCGTCTATTGATAAGCCCGCCCAGGCTTATCAAACTATAGTTGAGGACTTCTTTTGACTTGGATCTGAGCTACCATTATATGTTTTTTGTTTTGTGTTTTTCAGTCAGCTTAGATTATAATATAGAGCTTTCGCAAAGAACAAGACAATACATCTTTGTCTGGATTAGACTCAGCGTGACCAATGACCATAACAGTATTAAGACTCCATTAGACTCCAGATCAGCATCAGTAAGCAGCCTCTAGCCATTGTGTCTCTCATGCATATCTATTTCCAATCTACATAAATGAACAATGTTTATGTTCTTTCTCGTGGGTGGTTTTTAATTGAAATATTTAAATATTTTGATGCCTCTCGGCTTCATCAAGTGAACTCGACTGGAAAAAGGGGAGAACAAAGCAGCCAGGGGACCGCGTCACCTTGGCCCTTGTAATTCATAACAGCCTTTCAGCAGCCATGGTTAATACATGATTTACTGTATGCCGTATGTTACTAGGTCAAGGTCGTGGATAGATGTTTTTGTCCCATAGTCACAGTGAAAATAATAGCTGCTGTTTCATAACTCTCTCGTGCATGGTTGCAGAAATATCTTGGTGAACAGTCAGATAAAAATGCTCACTCACACACGCACGCACGCACGCACGCACGCACGCACGCACGCACGCACGCACGCACGCACGCACGCACGCACGCACGCACGCACGCACGCACGCACGCACGCACGCACGCACGCACGCACGCACGCACGCACGCACGCACGCACGCACGCACGCACGCACGCACGCACACACACACACACACACACACACACACACACACACACACACACACACACACACACACACACACACACACACACACACACACACACACACACACACACTGATTCTGTGATCCCTACCTTGTCATAGTACCGTATCTCGTAGTCCAGGATAATCCCGTTGGGCTGCTCAGGCGGTGGCCATGAAAGTGAGAAACTGCGGCTTGTTGAGCTCACTTGGTGCATTATGGGAACTACTGAAGGAGCTGTTCACACGCACGCACGCACGCACGCACGCACGCACGCACGCACGCACGCACGCACGCACGCACGCACGCACGCACGCACGCACGCACGCACGCACACACACACACACACACACACACACACACACACACACACACACACACACACACACACACACACACACACAGACAGAGGCTGTCAATATGTCTAACAATTGCAATCTTAACAGTATGTTTTCATGATACATTTGTAAGGATTCCTACAAGTTGAGAACCAATAGCAGAAATATTTTATACTCTCCTCCTGGGACCTAAAATCACGAAAATAAATAAGAAACAACAATAGCCCTGAGTCAGATTTCTTAATCACCATGATGCATATAGGCACTGCTAAAAATGTTTTTGTTAAACATCGTATTTCATGTGCAAAATTATTACAAACTGTTTACTCGTTGTCCCAGCAGCATAACACAGCTGCCACGTGAAAATTGTAACTCCCACTTAACACATTTAACAGGTATTGAATTGAATTGACATTCCACAAGGTGGAACCTGGGCAGAACAAGGCAGAAAGCGCCTGCTGGTTAAGTCAGTCAGGGACCTATCACAACACTGACAATGGGTCAATTGAATAGGACCATAGGCCCCCATGCAAGACCTGTTGTCAACATTTTTAAATACCGTTGCAAGTTGAACGGACAATAAACCCGTTGTTTCTAAAACTCCCCCAAGCGTACCGGTGGGAAGTGGGAGGATTCCAGCCAACAGTGGCCGGCTGTGCAACCTGCTGCACAGCAAGCGGCACGACCAATCAATCATCATTTTCATTAGGAACGAGCACACGTGTGCCCTGGTTGAGGTAAATGATGTGTTTTCTATCAAAGCGCAAGCGGCTTTTAAATCTAAGTTGCAGTAGCGAGGGGAAAATATCACTTGTGCCTTGTCTCCATAAAATATTGATGGAGCGGTAAGTCAGCTCCCCCTTTTATGGTCTCTGAGAATTACTCTGTCAGTGCAGGGGATGGGAAGGGATGAGAAAGAGAGACACTAGACGGGAAACGGAGGCAGAGGGAGAGAGCGATGGGGAGGGCAACAAAAGATGGATCAAAGAGAGGGATGAGGAAAGAAACGCAGAGGGGCGGCGCAGGAAGATAAACAGAGGGAGAGGGAGCGGAGCGCAGGAGCGACTGAGACGTTGATAGACTGGAGAAACAACAAGGGAGAGATGACACGCTTAGAACAGGTTCAATAGGTTCACTGCACAGTGAACACTACCCTCTCTCCTCCTCTACTCCTCTCCCAGCCATCGCCTCCGCCTGAAACCTCTCCCAGCCGTCGCCAGTGTGGTGGAAAAAAGTACTCAGATGTTTTACTTACAGTACGTAAAAGTATCAATACAACATTGTAAAAAGTTCCTCCATTATTCAAAATTCACTTGAGTAAATGGACAAAAGCATTTGGAATCAAAATAATTCTTATGTACTAAGTATTCATTATGCAGAATGTCCATACGTTTTCAAAAATGCATCAAGCTCACAACACGCTGAAGTGGTAAATGTATGTTTTGTAATAATAATAAAAATCTACAAGTAACTAAAGTTTTCAAATAATTAAGTGGAGTAAAAAGTACAATATTTGCCTCTGGGGTGTAGTGTAGAAGTAAAAGTATTGAAATGTGGACATACTCTAGTAAGTAGCTCACAATTGTAGGACCACTTCACCACTTTTCAACCTATCTTCATATAATAGGTCCTCACTAATAATCATGCAAAAATGGCGCAATTTGCAGTCTGTGTCTCATAGGAGGGCTGTGGGCAGTTCAGAAACCTCCAGTGACATCATCGATGGGGAATACAAGCTAATAGAAACTGCAGGCTTTCTTGTCCTGAAAAGTTGCAATGCGAAAATGGAAGCCATCGTTCTCACGATAATGAAAATCTAAACATTTTTGTAAAAACAATCTTGTTTAAAAATAAATCAGCCTAATGATGATGTTACTGGAGGAGGATTGAGTAGAAAGAATTTGTGCCATTTTATCATGATTATTAGTGAGGACCTATTATATGAAGATAGTGAAAAGTGAAAAGTGGTGAAGTGGTTCTTTAAGTACTTTACTTGAGTAAATGTACTTTACTTCCCACCACTGCATAACAGGTTCACGCACGCACGCACGCACGCACGCACGCACGCACACACTCCCAATCATCACCACCTTCTGAAAGCCCCTCTCCTCTCCCATGTCTTCAGCCTCCCTTTGAATCCACTGTGACATTGTAAGACACTGTATTGTGCTATGCAGGTGCACAAACACATCAATAAACGCACGCACACACACACACACACACACACACACACGCACACGCACACGCACACGCACACACACACACGCGCGCTCATGTGCACATGCATGCATTATTATACACACAGACTGGACTGTTTTACACTCACCAGCCTGATTGGTCGTAATGTTGATTGACAGCTGCTGTGCAGGGTACGGGCTTTTGTTTGATACTCCATTTACTGCCTGTATGGATGGAGGGGGAAAGAAAACCCACATGGTAAATTAACAGCATGCAAAGTTAACTGGTCAATAATTCCACTTTACAGATTGTGAAACAAATTGTTATTGTCATAATTAACAAGCACAACATTGTTTTCAATTAAGGCTTTTAGATGCATCAATATTAACCCATTTTGAGCGTGTTTTAAACATTATGTTATAATTAAGCTATTGAAAAATAGCAGATCTACAAGCTCATAGCGCGCCACCGAGTGGCGCGCTATGAACTTGTAGTTCTGCTATTTTTGAAAAATCGTTAAAATGTGCCTCAAATCTTTCAGAAAATTGTCATGATTTAGAAAACTTTTTTTTTTTAATTTCGACGTCAGGCCTGAATGGGTTAAGGCTTTATAATATACAGTATATTATGCACCAATATTTGAGGGCAGACCTTGCTTGCTGGTATAATCACGAGCAACATTCATATCGTCTGTCGGGTGGAAACTAATTCAGAAATAGCAGCAGTAGCAGATCTACACACTCAGAGCGCGTTGCTTCACAGCGCGTTTCGAGCCACGTTCCGAGCTTGTGGATCTGCTACTTTTCATGCTTTTGTGTCTCGCTGTAGCATCACAAAAGAAACCCACAGACAGTTATCCTATTTAGACCTGAGGACGCATCTGTGTCGCATTAGCTTTTCACCACTTTTAACCATTATTTTAAACTTTAGCTGTTGAAAAATAGCAGATCTACAAGCTCATAGAGCTTTATAAATCTGCTATTTTAGAAAAAATGTGAAATCGTGTGCAAATCTTTCAATATATAGTTGTTTTTAACTCAAATCTTTGCTTCTGGAACCAAATATTGTCTAGATGGGAGTCACGGCCAAAATACAGATAATTCTGAGGGTCCTTGACATGAAATAGGTTGAGAACCACTGACATACGTAGAATCATAGGACCTTCAGAAAACTGTCATGATTTAGTCAGGTCTTAATGGGTCTCGCTGCCCAGACCTCTACTCCGCACTTCATGACACTGTGTTAAATTAGGCCTGACGTCGAAATAAAAAAAACGTTCGCTCTGAAAGAATATATATTCGAAGATTTGTGCCGCATTTTTAAGATTTTTCAAAAATAGCAGACCTACAAGAGCTTGTAGATCTGCTATTTTTCAATAGCTAAAGTATAACATAATGCTTAGTTAAAACACCAAAAGGGGTTCCCGCCCAAAATGGGTTAACTCTGTCCCAGTGCTGGAGCAGTGCCTGCTACAAACGGTTACCATTATAGAACCGCAGCATATATCTGACTGAATTCGGTTGGACTTGGAGCCAATCAGAGCACCGTATGATTTGTTTCATATTAGGGATGTCCCGATCACGTTGTTTTGCTCCTGAGCCGATTCCGATCATTTGATTATGAGTAACTATATCTGCCGATGCCGATTTTTCCCGATCCAATATTTACATTTTTATCGAACACACACAATAGTACAATATCCAAAATCACAGAAAATATCCAGTCTAATATATAATATAATATTGATACTGCCCCGATCACTTTTTTTCTCAACCCTAGTTTCATATCCACTTGGCTAGACTAGTCATATCTAAACCTTATCTTGAAATACAGTTTCCCTTCAATTTTCCCAAGAAATACAGACACACACTATAGTTTATTATAGGCCTCGTACGTGTTGTCACAGGCTTGACTTACATAACGTCTTAACTCCATTAAGCCCTTTCTCATTAAAGGGAATTAAAGTTGTCGTGACATTTTCAACCTTATCTTCATGTAATTGGTCCTCACTAGTGTGCATTATGGCACCATTTATGTAGCCTGGGTTCCAGCCTGAAATGTCACTTCGAAGTGACATTTCCTCTGAGGTGGACTGTTGACATACAGAAACCTGCCTACCAATGACATCATCATTATAGTGGCCATTTCAAACACGATTACAAACATATATTCTTTTGATTGATGCGAGAACAATGGCTTCTACTTAAGCATGCTAACTTTCCAGGAAGAGACAGCATCAGTGGCGTATCCAGGAATTACGTTTTGGACAGGCAAGATGTGTTAATTGTCGTCTCCCCGGGCCCGCGCACAATCGTAGCACTAAAGGTTTTCAAAGAGATATACCTGCCAGACGAGTAGGATACAAAGGCTGAAAGGCATGCATTTACATTCCAATGGGTGATTGAGGGTCGCGCTCTACCGCAACGGCCAATCAGCTGTCCATTAATAGTTCTCAGGTCTTGTTTTTGTCCTCTTTTTGAGTGGTGTAAACCACTCCTACAACTGGCTTTGTTAGTTTACGTGTCTGTCCGTACCAAAAAAAATGAGCATGGTTGCTATGGTCACCCAGTTCACACGGGTGTGATTTCATTACGTCAGACATTACGTCAGACCACAGCTGATCAGTCTATATAAGACCTTACACCACTCAGTTCACACGGGTGTGATTTCTTTCTCATTGTATGGATTTTGGCCAGGCCAGAAATGGATTTGGACAGGCGGACGCCTGCCCTCGCCTTATTGTAGATACACCTCTGGACAGCATTAGCTTGGATCTGTCTGATGTCATCGGTAGGCAGGTTTCAGTCCACGCAAATTATGCCATCTAATAATGAGCATTAGTGAGGACTAATTATACGAATATAAGGTTTCAAATGGGTGAATGACTCCTTTAACTCCAACTATCCTTGTTAATGATTCATCATTTGTTTTACATCCAGCTGCAGGACTTTGCATATATTGTAACATCTGTGTTTGAAGAGATTAAGCCGTAAAGATTTATTGGGATCGTTCAAATGTTCTACACACCACTGCTTCTCAACGTGGGGTATGGGGACCGAATGGACTCTTTTTTGGTCTGTATTGTATTATTTATTTATTTATTTATTTCCCGCTTTTTCTACCCAATTTAATCATTTAAATTGATCCTCCCCACGCACATTTCTGTGTTGCCACTGCTGTTGTATCCTACTGACTATAGATACCAGTGAGGAGCCCCCACCAGGAGGACGTAGAGCCTTTGTCCTACTCTTCGCGCCCACCACTCCCTGCTCACAGGTGCCGCCCCAACCCGTGGGATTGCATGCAGTGACAATTATCACCCTCCCTGCCCGGTTTCCCTCCCCCGAACACGAGCCATGTGTGTTCGTATAGATAGATAGACGCTCAACAAAGTCAGATGCACCACGGTGGATTCGAACCCACAACCTCTGTGGTAGTGGGAAGGCACTTTAGTAGCCTGGCTAATAAACCAGACCGAATCAGCCGTTGGCAAAAAAAAAATTCCTGCCGGCGGATTACGGTCTGGAGAGGCTCAATTGTACGCCCATTTCCTACACCAGAGAACTGGTGTGGCCAATCGGGACACGGTATGCAATATGGGCGGGCTTTGGTACAGTGACGTTCAATGCTTGAGACCTTTGACTGACAGTAGCTCTGACCAATTGCGTCAAAGAGAAAATGTTTGAACCCGCCCCCCGGGAAACAAGATCCATACACAGCATCTCCAGACTCAAATACCACACGACAGTGTGATTTGAGTCTGGCTTATTAGCCAGGCTAGCACTTTAGCACTGTGTGACTATGCCACCCGAGCCCTGACCTAATGGACTCTTACAGAGTCTGTAACTCAGAGAGACTATATCCCATTCAGGGAACCAACACTGAGGATTTGACAGTGTAGATTGAGGTCCCAGGGATTCAAATCTCATCAAATGCATATCAAACCGGAGGGTGCTTGAAGTTAAAAAGGATGAGAGTCGCTGTTCTACATCAAACTAGCGTAAAGCTAATGAGCAGGAAAAAAACCTACAGTACTGTCACTCCTTTTATCTCGAAGTCAGTGCACTAACTTCTTTTAAAATAATTCATATTGTCTCTGAGGGTGGAAACCTTATGTCCAAAACCGTTCAGTCCTGTTCTTTTTAGGAATCAAATTCAAATATAGCAAAAGTAGCGGATCGACAAGCTCAAAAAGTGTTGCTTCGCGCCGCGTAACCTGCATTTCGAGCTTGTAGATCTACCACTATTGATGGTTTTGTGTGACACTGTAGTATGATCAAGAGAAATACAAAACGTTAAAATATGGAGATAAGAGGTTTCTCCCCGACAGCAGCGATGTGCGGCATGTCTCCTAACCTGTATGTGGAAGGTGTAGGGCGTGTGGGCCCACAGCTTGCTGATCTCCACCCACGTCTCCCTTAACCCCTGCCTGCCCGGAGAAAACGCCACGCCACTGTCGTCACACGGCTGGCACGCCCGGCGCTCGCCGCTGCGGCAGCGGCGACACAGGACGTTGTAGGCCAGGTCGTCGCGGTGGCCAGTGTCTCGGGGAGCGTGCCATTCCAGGACCACAGAGGTCTCGTTGACGACCGACACCACGTTGCGAGGCGCTGAGGGAACGCCTGGACAGTCAGACAGAGAGACAGAACACGGAAGTTGAGGAGTGAGAGAGACAGACAGAGAGTGAGTGAAAATACAGAAAATACAGGCCAAATTATCTTCAACATTATCTTAATTCTTTTACTGCTACGTACGAACATATTCGATCATGTATTTTTCAAGTCTGGGTAGCTCTCATCGGTAGAGCTCTCACCTTTGGACCACAAGTTCATGGTTTCATCGAATGGAATAATTTGGAGGTTGCACACATTTGTTCCGTTCACAACTTTGGCCTCAAAGTATTTTCAATTGAAACCTCTATTTATTCTCAAAGGGACATTGAGTTTGCCATCATTTGCAATGTCATCGAGGTGAATCAAGTATTATAGTTTTTTATTGATTATTATTACTATAGTAGTCCATACCCGTTCGGAGGTATGAACACCAAAAGTAACAGTTCCAACAAACACACATGTCCCGTTGACGTTGACGTGTTGCGGGGGCAACCATTTCACGCTCTCAAGAGTTAAGTCATGGTTAAATAATAAATATCTGTATTAGAAGAACTGTCTGTCTGTCTGTCTGTCTGTCTGTCTGTCTGTCTGTCTGTCTGTCTGTCTGTCTGTCTGCCTGCCTGCCTGCCTGCCTGCCTGCCTGCCTGCCTGCCTGTCTGTCTGTCAGCTAGCCATATTTAAAGGGGAATGTGAAGAAGAAGAAACTGACTTTCAACCATGGCATGTATAAAAGCCGTTTGTACGCCCACAGTCCAGCCAAATACTGCTCTTCCTATTAAGATGGCAGGTCAGAAGAAGAGGTGATGACTGATGACCCCATTATTAACAAGAACTTTCCCAGGCTTTCTTTCCACTATGCTACTTCAAAGGCACACGCAAGGCAAGCATGCACGCACGCACGTGCACGCACGTGCACACGCTGATGAAATTCGATTTTCTGCTAGAGAGGCATCCACAGTGAGAGTTCACTGTTCCGCGTCACTAAACTGATTGTTGGTTACAGGTTATCTCCAATATTATTCTAATAGGAAGTATTCTACCAGCCCTGAGGGCGAGAAGAGGGCGAGAAGAGGGCGAGGACGAGTGCACGCATCTGCCTGGGTGACGGCAGACTGCTGGGCAAGCGCTGGCGCTTTGTCATGGTGGGTCAGATCAACATATGGAATGAATTCTGTACTGGCCATATATGGAGAATGTCTTGAGTGTACAGGGTTTGATGAGGTCAGATCAACATATGGAATGTCAGAACAGGTCAGCTCCATATATGGAGATCTAAGGGTCTCAAAGGGGGCAGTGTCTTGAGTGTACAGGGTTTGATGAGGGCCCAGGTAGGGCCGGGCCTTAATTCTCGGGCCTGTTGAGAACTCTAGTTTTCGCCGGCTGCTGGGCGCGGATGCACTAATAACTTTGGGTCGGGCCCGTCTAGAGTTTGAATGGACAGGTATCAGTAAAAAGGGAAATATCGAAGAGGAAGGATGGGTGGGGGGGGGATCAATATACAGTATGGAATATCAGAACAGGTCAGCTCCATATATGGAGATCTAAGGGTTTGAAGTCAGATGTAGAGTTGTTGGCTGGCTCCATATATGCAGAGATGATCCAGTCTTCTCCATGTATGGCTATCCAGGGTTTGATGAGGTCAGTGTTGTGATCTTCATATATGGAGACGGCCATATATGGAGCGTGTCACGAGGCATGATGGACTGATGGCCATATATGGAGGCGCGTGATGTCACGAGGCGTAATGGACATCATATATGGAGGCGTGACCTGACTGACGGACGCGTTTTGCATAGTTTTCCTAGTAATCTGCGACTTATGGACACAATAACAAAGGTTGATCGATGTTACCATTAAAGAGGCCGATGCAAAATGACGTGCAAAATGACAACTGGGTGAATACATTTGACAGAGGCGGCGAGCTAGACGGCATCAACTGGCTGCCATTGACACTTATTTTTCTGTGTCAGAGTCCTGAGAGGTCCATTCATGAATCTAAAAACAGTGTCTTATTGACCCATCTACAGTATGAATGAATACAAAATGTTACCCCCGTCCCCCGCCCACCCCGAACCGACACTGTCGTATCCAGGTCACTTAGATGCATGCACACCCACACACGCACACGCACACACACACGCACACACACACACACACACACACACACACACACACACACACACACACACACACACACACAGCGTATGAATCTGCCTGGAAGAGACAGACGGAGCTGATTCATGTCTCAACCTACTTTTACCGTCTCTCTTGGGCAACGAACGTCTGCTGCAGCTGCAACGGAAATGTGGCGCTCTCCCTCTACTCTGAAAATGTGTGATAGAATTCGTAGCGCTCTCCCTCTGCTCCAAAACCTGTTTGTAACAGAATTCGTAGCGCTCTCCCTAGTCTACTCTAACACCTGTTTGTTTTCGGGCACAAAAGAGAGACAAAAGCGGAGGGACTCACTGGTGCACGCGTCCTCCGGTTTGTCCATGTCGCCGCGGTAGTAGCCGTTGCGGCAGCCGCAGAGCGTGGCGGCCTCCACGGTGGAGCGGCTGTACAGAGGGCACTGCTGGCACAGGCCCGCTCCTTGAGCAGACTTAAAGGTGCCCTGAGGACAAGCTGCAGAGAGAGAGAGAGAGAGGAAAACAGAGACAGCACAGTGGGGTTAAAGGTGCCCTGAGGACAAGCTGCAGAGAGAGAGAGAGAGAGGAAAACAGAGACAGCACAGTGGGGTTTGTCTGGAGAACAGAGACGCCAGGGGATTAAGGGGTTTCCATTTCAGGACTGGTAAGGTTACAATCAGATACATCTGGGGCATTACAAAAAGAAAACTCGGTAACACTTTATATTAAGGTCGCCTTTATAATGCATTATAACTAAGCTAATTTATAATGCATTATAATGTGCTTATAAGGCATTATAACACTCGTTATAAATGTTTGTAATCATGTATAACAACTTATAACCACGTTTATAACATATTATAAGTGCTGGTCATAATGCATCATTATGCTCAGTGGAACATCACATTATAACTATTATAACTTAGGTGGTTATAAAGGGACATAGAGAAGTGCTGTAATGTCTGTGTCATAATGCATTATAACCAATTTGTTTATTAAATGGAATAATGTCTTATAAACATCAATAATATGCTATAGCATATTATACAAAGTTTTGTCACTTTACTTAAAGGTCTCAAAGTCCTGCTATAGCATATTATTGATGCTTATAAGACATTATTCCATTTAATACACATTGGCTATAATGCATTATGACACAGACATTACAGCACTTCTCTATGTGCCTTTATAACCACCTAAGTTATAATAGTTATAATGTGCTGTTCCACTGAGCATAATAATGCATTATGACCAGCACTTATAATATGTTATATATAACGTGGTTATAAGTTGTTATACATGATTACAAACATTTATAACGAGTGTTATAATGCCTTATAAGCACATTATAATGCGTTATAAATGTGCTATAATGCATTATAAAAACGACCTTAATATAAAGTGTTACCGAAAAGTCTATTTCAAACGCCTCCAAACTTGAGGTTCGGTTCACTGATTCGGAAGGGAGTTTGTCCCACTGACAAATATACACAGTAAAATCCTTGGTGTTACATGATGCCCGATATATCGAATGATATATCTTTTAGCTCAACCCTGATGCTTCATGTGCATAACTACGTACAATACAACTAGACAAGGCTGCCCAGCTGCACTACTTGTGCTTTTGTCTATTGTCAATACTGTGGAAGTTATGAAAAGGTTTGTTTAAGATCAACCAGCTCAGTGGTGTTACGTGCCAAGGAGTGAAGGTTTGTCTGGGATCTCTGTGGTTAGAGTGTCCGCCCTGGGACTGGGAGGTCGGAGTCTCGGGTCATACCAAAGACTGTGAAAGATGGGACCCAGTGCTTCCCTGCTTGTCACTCAGCATCGAGGGTTGGATTGGGGGTAAGTCCCTGTGACATACTAGCATCATGTCCAGGGGGTGTAGACATAGACATCAAGCTGCCTCACGCTATAGAAACAGGAGATAGGCTCGTGCCCTATGGGCCTCATGGCAAGCCTTACTTACTACTTGTTTAAGATCCCTTTAAAGATAGCTGTCGACTAATTTGCCTGCCTACATTTAGCATTTTCCTCTGAGGATTCAACTCTTTAATACCCCAATTATAGCTGCAGACTGCAGTATGTCTCTATGTCTGAATTGAAGACAAACTTTACTCAAAGTCTGAGGCTGGACATGTGTTGGTGGCAGTGAAACCTGTATTTATAGCTGTTTACCTGTACTTTCCACACGTCTCTTGTAGAATCAATGTGAACACTGTATAGGATGAACAGGGCTGGGTATGAAGGAGAGTAACTACAGGCTGTCAAATGAGTAAAACTAAATTATGCACTTTGATGTTATTTTCTGGGTTTAGTTGGATCTCAGCACGATTCTGCCATCTCTTAGTTGCACTTTTACGTTACTGGTAAATTAATAATATTGGCTATTATTTGCACCTTGAGTTGTGCTAAATGCCTGAAAAGAACAGAACATCCAACATAAAGTCATGCTGTTGTAAAACAAGGGAATATGGGGGGGGGGGGGGGGGGGGGGGGTAAGTAGGCCATGTGCAGAAATAGTATTAAAAACATTTGTTTGACAGTGAGTCAATGAAAATACGACTAAAGAATAGAAGCAGTGGATGAGAGAATAACACAAGTAGCACTGCTCTGTCACCAGAGCAAATGTTTTTTCCAGGATTATCCAGGATTAATTTGAGCCATTATTTTTACCGTGGCTATTCAAAAGTAGCAGATATAGTACTATACAAGCTCATATATTGCTAATTTTATATTCAATAAGTGTAAATTTCATCCATTCATGAGTTGTCCTGACTGAACACACACACACACACACACACACACACACACACACACACACACACACACACACACACACACACACACACACACACACACACAAACGTTCCCTGCTGCGTTTCCTTATGGTGCGGTTTACATAGCCAGTGTGAACGCAAACGCAGCAAATTAAATATACAAGAATGATGCAACTTCTCCGTCCATTCGCATCGAGTCTACCGAAGTAGAGGTGAGAATGCCTCATGGCAAGCCTTACTTACTATTTGTTTAAGATCCCTTTAAAGATAGCTGTTGACTAATTTGCCTGCCTACATTTAGCATTTTGATTTTGATTTTTTAGAATCTGCCTCATGTTGCCCATTATTAAGGACTGGAACCCCTTTTTGTAACTATACATTTCAGGACGGGAACCCCTTTTAGGGTAGTTGTTGTTGAAAAGACGCGCTGTGATTGGCCAGTAGTCACTTGAGTGACAGCGAGAGACATGGAGGAGTCGCATGAGTGACGTCACTTGGGCAGCAAGTCAGCGATGCAGCGTGCCTTCAGCAAATGCCTTCAGCCACTTCTAAATAAGAAAGCTGCGAGAACTGTGGCTTTGTGTTCACTCTTTAATGTTTTCTGTTAGTAATTCCCCCTGGCTCTGATGTTGTATTGTTGTATTAATAACTTTGTTGTTTGTGTTTGTTTGTTTGTCTTGTTTTGTATTGTAATGTATTGTATGTCGTGCCTTCAGCACTGCACTTCCGCTTGACTGCCTGCCTTCATTGGGAGACACGTCGCTCCAATGAACTGCAGCGGCCAGTGAGGCATCTATTTTTGAGTGGTGTAAACCACTCCTACAACTGGCTTTGTTAGTTTACGTGTCTGTCTGTCTGTCTGTCTGTCTGTCTGTCTGTCTGTCTGTCTGTTCGTACCAAAAAATTAGCATGGGTATGGTTGATGCTGATTGGTTGATGCTGATTTCATTACGTCAGACATTACGTCAGACCACAGCTGATCAGGCTATATAATACCTTACACCACTCAGTTCACACGGGTGTGGTCTTACTGAGACAACATGTAGTCAAGGAAGTAAGTGAACCCAGTGTCGATAACATCAGAGACACTGGGCTCACTGCTTAAATCTAAAATATCTAAAACCACACATTACACACATAAAGACCCCCAGGAAAGTGTTCTAAATGTTCTAAACGTCATCAACATTTTTGCAAAAAGGGTGAAGTGTCCCTTTAAGTGTCTTGCTCAAAGACACTTGGACACAGAACCAGCAGGAACTGGGGATGGCACCAGGGACCTCCAATCCAGCCACCTCCAGACCTCACCAAATTACCCTTTTGAAATGGTGAAAAACTATTTGGGAAATCTTATTAACGTTTCTTCTGAGGATTTCTGAAAGTGTTCCCTGTAAAAAGGGAAGAAGCACATGTATGTCTGCCAGCCATCATTATGTTTCTCTCCATCTGTTTCTTCATCCTTGATTAAGATATAATTCCTCTCTCTGTTGCCTATGAACTGTCACTGTCAGTGGCTTGACAAACTTGTGCCAATGTGTGTGTGTGTGTGTGTGTGTGTGTGTGTGTGTGTGTGTGTGTGTGTGTGTGTGTGTGTGTGTGTGTGTGTGTGTGTGTGTGTGTGTGTGTGTGTGTGTGTGTGTGTGTGTGTGTGTGTGTGTGCGCGCGCGCGCGTGTGAATAGGACTCTAGACATCTGGCATGCCAAGGTCATCTATTCAAAAACCTTGCTCATACACATGGGGTGTATATGTCACCATGGCAACAAGTCTCGCCCCCTCTCTATCTAGCCATTATGTCTAAACCTCGCTCGCTCTCTGCTCCATCTTTACCTGTCCAGCTGTCAGTGTTTCCAAGCTGTTGATGTTTGTGTGCTTAACGAGAGAGAGAGAGAGAGAGAGAGAGAGAGAGAGAGAGAGAGAGAGAGAGAGAGAGAGAGAGAGAGAGAGAGAGAGAGAGAGAGAGAGAGAGAGAGAGAGAGAGAGAGAGAGAGAGAGAGAGAGAGAGAGAGGAGTTTTAAAGCCTAATTTATATTTCGTTCTACGGCCGCGCCGCTTGCCGAAGACAATTGATTTTAAAGTAACCATCCTGACGCACGTAAACATCTGGTATTTTTGGCAGGGGGACGTGGTCATACGATGAATTATAAATTATGCATTAGACTAGAGGAACAAAATTGTGTCCCTGTGTGTGAATTTGCATATTCCAAACAACATGTAAAATATCTATATTGTAGAGGCAATTATTGGAGAGCCAGAGGAACGATCAGAGAATGAAGAAAAAACTAATAAGAAAGAAGATAGACATTTTCTTTCCCATGCCTATAGTGTCCAGCTGAGCTGAGCTAGCCAACCAGTAATGATAGAGATGATGTTCTGATCAATTATTAAACCCTTGCATGGCACTACTGTGAAAAGTGTGTGTGTGTGTGTGAGTGTGTGTGTGTGTGTGAGTGTGAGTGTGAGTGTGTGAGTGTGAGTGTGAGTGTGAGTGTGAGTGTGAGTGTGAGTGTGTGTGTGTGTGTGTGTGTGTGTGTGTGTGTGTGTGTGTGCGCGCACACATTCATGTGCTAAATGGATCCTCTGATATCAGAACAAAATAAATCGAAAAGACTTGGGCTTAACAGCAGGAGTTGTGGCTTTCAGTTTCAGCATACGTGCGCGCACATGTGCGTTTGCACGTGTGTGTGCGTTTGCACGTGTGTGCGTGACTTTAGAGTGGGAGGGAGAAAGCTAGCATGGTGTTTTGATAGTGAGTGAGTGCTAATAGAAATGAGATTGTTTTTTTGACAAGAGGCTCTTGTTCATATGTGCTCACTACACTACACACACACACACACACACACACACACACACACACACACACACACACACACACACACACACACACACACACACACACACACACACACACACACACACACACACACTACACTTTGATGTTATGCCAATTTTGCCTCATGGTTAGAACAATGTGACCAGCTTGTATGATACAGTGAAAATAAACAGTCTCTGTAGCCTGATTCTGGCTCTGTCCATCTCTCTCTCTCTCTCTCTCTCTCTTTCTCTCACACACACACACACACACACACACACACACACACACACACACACACACACACACACACACACACACACACACACACACACACACACACACACACACACACACACACACAGCCATCTGTTCCAATAGCGACGTCCAGTTTTTCTGCCAAGTTGTTATCAGCTGACTGGCAGAGACTCACACCAAAGACTGGCTGGCCTCAGTCCCATGATGAGTGTGACTCACTCATATGTGAGCAAGCTCTATTAACTCTGCATATAATGTTGGATACACTGCATTTGTCTCTGCTGTCTCTCTCTCACTGTAATTAGTATTTGCAGTACCAGACAGACCCAGCGAGTTGCACGTATGGCTATTCATCTCACAACACCGGCCCGATCTTCAGTAGAGCGGGTAGTAATGGCTCAGGAGGTAGAGCGGCCGTCTTGGTATTTGGAAGGTTCCCGGTTCGATCCCTGGCTCCTTCTGGCTGCGTGTGTCGAAGTGTCTTTGAGCAAAATAATATAGCAGAAAATATTCGGCAGAAAATGGCTAAAAATGCATTTTCGGCCTATTCGGTTTCGGCCCGAATAGGCAGAAAATATATCACCGAATAGTGAATGCAATTAATGCATTCAAAAGAGCTGAATAAATGTTTTATGGACCCATAATAGTGATTATTATTTAAGTTAAGTTTTGCCATAACCATTTATTTTGCCATAATCAGGTAGCTTTAAGGTACCATGATAGCAATGGTAGGAAAAAATATATGATAATATTAATCATATTCGGATATTGGGTATTTGGTTTTTCGGCCAACTGTTTCCTATATTCGGTATTCGGTTTCGGCCAAGAATTCCCCTTTCGGTGCATCCCTGGACTCTGGAGCACGGAAGATCTGAAAACGATTGAGCGATAAAGCGGATGTGACGCCTCCTCCCCACTTCCGCTTCGTCTTTACACTCGCCCAAATTTATCCTAATATAAATATAAATCATATGCATCATATTTATAAATAAATAAATATAAAGATATTTTAAGACATATTTTCATGAACGGAAACAACAAACAGATGACAGTTTTCTGCCTTGGATTTCGGGAGGTGTAGTTCAAGACTCGGATATTGATATTGTGGAATAGTTGTCTGGAGACTAATGTGAATGTAATGCACTTGTAATGTAACACAAAGTTATATAAATGGATCGTTTACCATTGAGAAGTTTGTGTGTGCGTGCGTGCATGCGCGCGCGTGTGTGTGCGTGTGTGTGTACCATCCCCATACAATCAAACAAATAAAGCAATGTTTTGTTTGTTTGTTTGTTTGAGTGAAAGACCCATAATCACAGATTACAATCATAGGTTTCTATTTAGGGGTTTGTTTCCAGCCCGATTTCACCCAAACACTGTGAAATAGCACAGATTGGCAATTCCGTATACACGCCTAGAAAATCAAAAAATCGGTACATATTATACCAGGCGTGTAGCATGGATTAAATGATTGACTGGGCAAATTAGGCAGCTTGCATGCTGTGGTTTGCTACTAACTGGAATTTGCATGCACAAGGGCTGCCAAAGTGTTTTTTTTCTTGTTTTTTCGCCCCCTCTCTTCGAAGTTAGACTGGGCAAGTTCTAAACTGACTGGGCCACGACTACTACTACTATAGTATAGTATACTACTACTGTTTTGACCGTGACGGAGGCGTGGCTTTCACTAGAATTGTATGCACGGAATTGCCAACTTGAGCCACGAGAGACACCATCGAGCGAGCGAGTTGCCGTGTCGAGCGTTGCGAAGACGGTGCCCCTCCGTCACAGTCTATGGGGATGATTTCAGTGTAATACAGTATGCAGGGATTTGGGGGTTTTCTAGGCGTGTATGTACGGAAATGCCAATCCGTGCTATTTCACCGTGTTTGGGTGAGACCGGGTTGGTGTTTCTGCTACTGCCCTCAGTTGATCACGTACTGTACATTGCATTTGTTGCTTTGTTGCAAAGCTAATTCCCACCACAGTGGGAGGACCAAACACCTCTGGTGATCTGTTCAGATGGAGCATTCCCACCATTTCTGGTAAAATTATGCAGGTGAAAGAATGTCTCGGTATTACAAATGCCCCAACTAATCACGTTACAGGGTGTCACGGGGCATCCATCATGGCATTCCAGCCCGGCTTTGTTACAGTTACTGTACATGCCTCCAACGCTGTGTCTGTCAAACCTGCCCACAGCGGTTACTTGGACCACAAATATTGCATCTGTTAAATATTCAACGACCCAAATCAGCATAAGAATGTCATTGTCATCTGCAGCACATGGCTCGGAAAAGCATGGTGGTAATGGGACACCATCATGGAATATACAGTACAGCCAAGTTCTAACAGGTCATACACTGAGGCTATCTATACAAAGGTCTTCAGAATCCTAACAGTTTGCTGAAAAATTACACCTGTGTGAAGTGAGTGGTTCAGCTGCCCGGTTCTGGCGAGCCGGCCCGTGTCCGAAACGGTAGAGAAATGACAGAGTTACCGTGTGGTGGTCCCCGGGGGTCCCTGGAACATCCAGAACCCCAGGAACGCTGGTAACCGCTCCCTCTACTGTACTGTACTGTAATGTACTGTCACACCCGAAATCACGTAATGGCTGCAAAAACTCAGCTTCCCATCATGCAGCTGTGCACAGTGTGAAGCTCAACCATAGAGCTATAAAGGATAGAGTCCGAACCGGAGCGTTAGCCCCCCCCCCCCCCCCCCCGATATTAATTTCAGTGGAAGTTGCTCAGTGGCGTTTTGAAGCACCTGGAAGACTGCCGGAAGTATAATTATAACTCAATGGCTCGAGCGAGTGGAAGTTTAGCCTTGGATAGCCTTACTGGGGGCTTGAGCTCAACAGTGCCACATGGCTGCTAAAACTCAGCTTCCCACCATGCACCTGTGCACAGCGCTGAAGCTCAACAGCGCCACTTTGTCACCTGTTGATACCCTAAACATACATAGGGACACTGAGACACCTGGACAGACATTGCTGGTCATTGGAGTGGTTGCACCACTGACCCCCATCTCACGCTCGCTATGAGCTTTATATCTGCTAAGTTTTGAATAACATAGAAAGTATAAAATACTGGTTAAAGTGGTTAAAATGTAAAATGACACAGATGCTTTTCCAGTTAATGAAGGTTAATGTGGTTACAGCACTGTTGCATTTTATGAAGAATATAACTAATTCTTTCTTTCTTTCTTTCTTTCTTTCTTTTTCTTTTTTCTTTCTTTTTCTTTTTTCTTTCTTTCTTTCTTTCTTTCTTTCTTTCTTTCTTTCTTTCTTTCTTTCTTTCTTTCTTTCTTTCCCTCCCCTCTCTCTCTCTCTTTCTATATCTCGGTACCTCATGAAGTCATTTGAAGTGGGGTAATCTTCTTGGAACACGCAAGGCTAATTAACATGGGATGAACTGACCTCAGTTATCATTCAACCACATTGTACACATAGATCATACACGCGCTAGCGCGCGCGTGCACACACACACACACACACACACACACACACACACACACACACACACACACACATACACACACACACACACAATGGATGACAGTCTCTGGGGAGACTACAGAACTGATTGGATA
Source organism: Electrona antarctica (assembly GCF_951216825.1). Taxonomy (NCBI): domain Eukaryota; kingdom Metazoa; phylum Chordata; class Actinopteri; order Myctophiformes; family Myctophidae; genus Electrona; species Electrona antarctica. The sequence goes on from NC_136812.1 coordinate 21,347,800, forward strand.
CCATGAGCAAATGGGGAAGGAGGGCAAATGAAAAAATGAAAGAAATAGGGAAAGAGATGGAGGAGAGAAGAGGAGCTATTTTGGTACCATTGTCCTCCTGCTTCTACATGCTTTAACATACAAAGCATCATGGTCTGCACCGCCAGCAGAAAATATATACATAATATGAATTGACATAAGATTATACATTAACTTTGAATTAGAACTCTAATTGTAATTTAATTTGCATTAGTTAATATGTGCTTAAAAGTTTGCTACTTTCAATAGAGAACCATTATATCACGCATCCCATAAACCAATCTGCCGGTTGGTCTGTATGTTGGTTCATCATTTTGACTCTGTAACTGTTACCGAACTTAAGTAGAATTTTGAGGTACTTTTACTTGATTGGATTAATATTTACGGTATATATTTTTGGCCATTTGAAAATAGCCGATCTACAAGATCACAATGCGCCACATCGCGACTCAATATGAGCTTGTAGATCTGCTATTTTCAAAAGATTTGTATACATTTTAAAACTTGTGAAATGGGACATTCTGCATAATGAGTATACTTTTGCTACTTTAACGTTGTACTTTTGCTCAAGTAAATGTTGAATTCCGGACTTTTACTTGTAACAGAGTATTTCTACATTGCAGTATTGATACTTTTACTTAAGTAAAACATGTGAGTTCTTTGGCCTGGGCTGTGGCTCAGCGGTCCAGGCACCTTGGCTGGTAAGCCAGCTTTACAGTGTGTCGCGGGTTTGTTTAGGGGGGGGGGGGACCCATACAAGTCTCTAACTCTCTGACAGTATACAAATGGAACCAAATGGACCTGTTTCAAGGGGAGAGCTTGAAATGTAAAAGTGTGAGAAACACTGACATACGGACCTCGGCACACGTTCCCGTTGTCGGGTTCGAAGCCGGCCTTGCAGCTGCAGCTGCCAATGGGCACCATCCACTCGCCGTCGCCGTTGCAGTACAGCTTGATGGGCACGTCCACTTCCTCCGCGTTGGAGATGCAGCTTCCTCTGGCAATGACCAGTGAGGTGGACTCTGCCCCCGTCAGCGTCTGCACGCACGCACGCACGCACACGAACACACACACACACACACACACACACACACACACACACACACACACACACACACACACACACACACACACACACACACACCGCAAACCAGATTTTTATTGTCAGGCGTTCTTTAAAGAAAACTCACACCAACGTCTGAACTGAGCGGTGCAGTGTGTGTGACCCCAATGCGGCCCCAATTAGCTGACTGCTCACTGTGAATGACCCAAATCATCTGCAGGGGTCAATGCTCATGCTACAAACCATTCTGTGCTCCAGACAGACAGACAGGTGGACCGTGGGAGCCTCTGTCCCCACCAGCTATGGGATTTTTAAATCCAGCTCCATCCAGCCTCCATGTCCATGGTGGGCTGCCGCGTACCCAACGATCGTAAATCATTTGTGAGTTTGTACCGCATCGCTGAGCAAATGTAACTGGTTGTAATGCTAGCTAAGGGGTCTGAGCTAATGCGAGTGGTGATGTGCTCATAACAAAGGCCCCCACCTTCCTGAATAACCCGGAAAGGAAACAAGCACCGTAGAGTTGGAGTGGACGATATTAAAATCAGTTCTATATATAAGTACTAATAATTTTCTCCACCAGGCCGAAGGCATGGGGAGAGAGTATGTTTTGCACTCCGTCCGTGTGTCCGTGTGTGTGTGTGTGTGTGTGTCCGTCCGTCCTTCCGTCCGTCTGTTACCAGCTAATCTCCGGCACCGTTAACCCGGTCGATGCCAAACTTTGCACACACACTCCCTGGATGCCAACGATGAACCTCTGCCCCACATTTTCCAGAACGGCCTGTTATAGCGCCACCATGAGGCAGCTTTTCAAATTTTTACCTAAAACTGCACCGATCTGCGTGAAACATTGCATGCACACTCCCTAGAGGCCATGGACAAACCGTTGACCTGCATTTTCCGCATCTGCCTTTTATAGCGCCACCAGGAGGCCGACTTTTGTAAAACACATTTTTTGATATTACTCCTCCAGATTCTTCACAAATCGTTACACACTATCTCTATGGTCATGTGCTCAAGTTGGATCTGTCCGATATTTCAGATTCCATCCTAATTGGCTATAATTAGCTTTCACAGTTTGCAAGATTGCCCCGTTTTGCCAAACATCTCACACAGTCCTATCCTCCTGGTGGAGACCTGTGCCCAGAAGGGCACTTTTTCTAGTTAATAATCTGATATACTGTATGCAACCTATGTGTTCACTGCAGTCCATCAGGTGGAAAGGGGGGGGGGGTCTGTTATAGTCCAATGAGGGGGGGGGGGGGGGATTCAGCCTTGGTGTTCAAAAGTCTGATGGAGAAAGGACAAAGCTAACTGACCCCTTTTTAGTACCAAGTATAGGATTTTTAAAAAAAAATACAGATTACAGGGCAAGAAACATGTACTGTAGATACAACATGATAGAAAGTAAACATGTAGGCTACAGTATACAGCCTATACAACTATTAATTTCCCATGATAAATTCCAGTGGTGTAAAGTAACCAAGTAGGCTACATAAGTAAATACTGTAGCCTACTTGCATGTACTTGGTTACTTGAGGTATTTAATTTTCAATACTTTTACTTCTACTCCACTACATCTCAGAGGCAAATATACTTCTACTCCACTACAATTATTTGAATACTTAGATAGGCCTACTAGTGCCAATGAATGGACTAACCACTTCAGCCTTACATATACTTTGGCTGTTTGAAAATAGATGTAGGCCTACTTTTACTCAAGTAGTTGTTTAGAAGATTTAGAACACTTTCCTGGGGGTCTTTATGTGTGTAATATGTGGTTTTAGATATTTTAGATTTTAGCAATGAGCAGAGACACTGGGCTCACTTACTTCCTGGACTACAATACCCATAATACTTTGGTGCATCCTTGTGGATAAGGGGAGGGCTGTCTTACTGAGACAACATGTAGTCCAGGAAGTTAGTGACCCCAGTGTCCATGACATCAGAGACACTGGGCTCACTGCTAAAACCTAAAATATCTAAAACCACACATTACACACATCAAGACCCCCAGGAAAGTGTTCTAAATCTTCTTAATGTCATTAACATATATTATTTTGCAAAAAGGGTGAAGTGTCCCTTTAAGTGAAAAAAAGAAGACAAAAAAAGCACTTTTTCCACCACTGGTAAATTCAGTCATTCTCAAACATCCTTTCCTGCAAAGTGCTGGTTGGTCCATCCATACCTCGGGGAAGAGGGCAAAGTTCTGCACCACGCTGGGACACTTCTTGTAGAACACCCTGACGGCCAGCAGGGACATGCAGGCGCCCAGGTCCTGGAAGGCCAGGTGGAAGCCCTTCCCTCGGGACAGCGGCCCGAAGCTCCGCACCTCCGTGTTTACCTTCATCAGCCTCCCCCCAAAGTCCACCTGGGAGAAGCTCTCATCCGCCGCGATGGTGTCTACCTGTGGGTTTGGTGTGCCGAGAGAGAGAGAGAGAGAGAGAGAGAGAGCGAGAGAGAGAGAGAATTATACATTTTTTTTTCTATACTTTTACTTCTATTCCACTACATCTCTGAGGCAAATAATATACAATTATTTTAAAAGTATTACAAAACGTACATAAACCACTTCAACCCTAAATCTTCTTCAGCTAATCTACAAGCTGAGAAGTAGGACAAGTACAAATGAGTCTTGACTACGTTTACTTTGAGTACTTTAAGTATATTTTGATGGCAATACTTTTGTACCTTTGCTCAAGCCCATTGTGGCATTGATAATTATATTTTTGTAAAACATTTGAGTACTTCGAGTTCTTCTATCACTGTAGGAAGGTCACTGAAGCCCCCCCCCCTCCCCTCCGACTCCTTAACAACCTCACTGTATGTGTCTCGGGTCAATCAGTCTGCTCATCTTTACAAAGCTTTCTCTCTCTTTCATCATTCTATCCATCTGTCTGGCTCGGGTCCTCTGCTATATCGCTCTGGGTTCATCTCGCTTCGTTCTCGTCAGTCTGTGGGTGATTGTCTCTTTGTCAGCCTCTCTCTCTCCCTAGCCGTCTGTCTGTGTCCAGTCCTTGTCCTTGTGTGTTATAAAGCCAGACCAATATATCGCTCTGGTGGATTATATATCGGCTGTTATTTGACTTTTCTGGCCACGTCCGTATCTGGAATTATGGCGTATCTGGATTTGTAACCTCTTTCAACCTGTAATTTTCTATTTTTTATTTTTTTAAATGTATTAGAGTTGATTTTAGCGCTTAATGGTCTTTTTGAAGCATAAATATATTCTCTTCTGGGGCCCATGCATAAAACCTTTTCAGATGGGAGTCCGCGGCCAATTTAATATCAATGTCCTTGAAAGTTTGAGAAACACTGAGCTAAGACTCGGGAATGAAAGAAATTGGGGATGGGCACGGGACTCCAAAGATCTGCCATCTCTCCGATCTGTGGCAGTCTCCAGTGGTTCTCAACCAGTGGTCCTGGGACCACCAGTGGTCCCTGAGGGAGTTCCAGGTGGTCCCCAGCTAAATGATGCAGAGTTGGTAACCAACCCTTATAGATCTCTCTAACTCTTGAGATTGTAAAATGAAACAAATGGACCCGTAAAGGTGCATTTGTTTTCATTGTACGCTCTAAAGAGTTACATTTTTGAGTGGTGTAAACCACTCCTACAACTGGCTTTTGTGTGCAGAAAAAATGAGCATGGTTGCTATGTTCAAAATAATTTCTGACGTAATTAAATCACACCCGGGTGAACTGGATGACCGTAGCAACCATGCTCATTTTTTCTGCACAAAAAAAGCCAGTTGTGAAATCACATCCGGGTGTGATTTCATTACGTCAGATCAGAGCTGATCAGGCTATATAATACCTTACCTTATATAATACCTCACATCGGACAAAACATTACGTCAGACCACAGCTGATCATGCTATATAAAACCTTACACCACTCAGTTCACACGGGTGTGATTTTTGTTGTAGTTACATCTGGATTACTTAAATTACAAGAAGTCTACACAATTAGAGAATGTAAAATAATTGTTATTTTGATAAACATTTGCCTGAGAGGCTAAAATCTCCTCAAATGGAGGACTGTGGCTCAAATGCCGAATAAATAATGGCCCTTGATATGAAAAGGGTTGAAACCCACTGCTTTATGGCATCGTCTGAGCCATTGAAGGACAGTTACAACATCTCCGTTCACTTCATGGGGCCAGTCCAACGGTGGCTCTTCTACATAGACTTCTATTGGCGAGGAGTGACAAAGGTCTGAACCGGACGTTCATACGGAATGCATTGGAGTCTATGGGCTCGCGCGAGTGACAAACGAGTACATGAACGACGTGACCGGGCTGTTTTCTGCCCCCTCAATGGCGCCACTCTCCTATAGTCTACACCACTCTGGGTGTGGTTACCTTGAGGAAGGGGGAGTTGGCCCAGTACTCGACGCCCGTGACGGGGCCCTGGGACACGGCCCTCTCGGCCTCCAGGTAGTACAGGTTGAAGGTCTCCTTGCAGGAGCCCAGCACGCTGGGGATGGAGGCACAGTCGCGCACCGTGAAGCGCAGCTCCACGTAGACGCGCTGCGCGGCACGCCGGTCAACATAGCTGGTGAGCAGCCAGTTGTTCTGGCTGGGCTCGAACACGTTGCACACCTGCATGGCAAAGACGCTCAGGGTTATGTGCTTTATTGTTAAAGGACAACTTTAGGTTT